>NW_028270171.1:33798429-34106985 GCF_037043375.1 Chiloscyllium plagiosum
ACAATCTTTTATAATTCAAAAGTAAAGAATGCACATTTTGTTTTGTACTATTTAGGTGATCACAATTACACTTTGAATCTCAGTGTTCAAATACATACGTTGTCGCTCTATCATTTGCAAAATGGTTGACATCTGGCTGACTGAATATTCAGAGTGAGCCAATGATTGAACAATTAAATAGGGTTATAACTCTTACACATTTAAATATATTCAATCGATTTAATTTATTACCTGAAATGCGTGAGCTTCAGCTATTTGCCAACAATTCTGTTAGTTTTAAAATAATGAGAGCAAAGGATAGACGAGGTCTAAACGTTGAAGTTCTAAATTGGAGAAAGGCCAATTTTGACGGTATTAGGGAAGATCTTTCAAAAGTTGATGGCGGCAAATGTTCACAGGTAAGCGGATGGCTAGAAAATTGGAAGCCTTCAGAAATTAGATAGCTGGAGTCCAGAGACAGTATATTCTTGTTAGGGTGTAAGGAAAGGCTGGTAGGAATAGAGAGTGCTGAATGTCTAAAGAAATTGAGGTTATCGTTAAGAATAAGAAGGAAGGATATGACAGGTACAGGCAGGATAGATAGAGCGAATTCTTAGAAGAGTATAAAAGCAGCAGGAGTATACTAAATAGGGAAATCAGGAAGGCAAAAAGGGGACATGAGTTAACTTTGGCAAATAGAGTTAAGTAGAATTCAAAAAAGTTTTACAAATACATTGAGAACAAAAGGGTAAATAGGGAGAAAATAGAATCCTCAAAGATCAGCAAGGTGCCTTTGTGTGGATTAGATTAGATTTTTAGATTAGATTACTTTACAGTGTGGAAACAGGCCCTTCGGCCCAACAAGTCCACACCGCCCCGCCGAAGCGCAAACCACCCATACCCCTACATTTACCCCTTACCTAACACTATGGGCAATTTAGCATGGCCAATTCACCTGACCTGCACATCTTTGGCCTGTGGGAGGAAACCGGAGCACCCGGAGGAAACCCACGCAGACACGGGGAGAATGTGCAAACTCCACACAGTCAGTCGCCTGAGGCGGGAATTGAACCCGGATCTCTGGCGCTGCGAGGCAGCAGTGCTAACCACTGTGCCACCGTGCCGCCCACTGTGCCACCGTGCCGCCCACAGGAGATGGGAGAGATACTAAATGAGTATTTTGTATCAGGGTTTACTCAGGAGAAGGACATGGGAGATGTAGATATATGGAGAAATAGATGGTGACATCTTGAAAAATGTCCATATTACAAAGGAAGAAGTGCTGGATGTCTTGGAATGCATAAAGGTGGAAAAACCCCTCGGGCCTGATAGATCATGTGAAACTTGAAAGGGTTCAGAAAAGATTTATATGCATGTTGCCAAGGTTGAAGGGTTTGAGCTATAGCTGGAGGTTAAACAAGCTGGGGCTGTTTTCCCTGGAACGTTGGAAACTGAGGGTTGATCATATAGAGGTTTATAAAATCATGAGGGGCATGGATAGGGTAAATAGACAAGGTATTTTCCCTGGCGTGGTGGAGTCCAGAACTAGAGGGCATAGGTTTCAGTTGGGAAGGGAAAAATGTAGAAGTGATGTAAGGAGCAACTTTTTCACTCAAAGGGTTGTACGTGTATGGAATGAGCTGCCAGAGGAAGTGGTGGGGATTAGTACAATTGCAACATTTAGATGGCGTCTGGATGGGTATAGAAAGCGTTTAGAATGATATGGGCTGAGTGCTGGCAGGTGGGACTAGATTGGGTTGGAATATCTGGTCGGCATGGACAAGTTGGACCGAAGTGTCTGTTTCATGCTGTACATCTCTTTGACCCTGTGACTGTAATTTCGAAATGACAATAATTTGACATGCATTATCAAATAAATAAATTGTTTATATTATTAAAGTGTAGCATACAATAAGTTGAAAACTTGCTATTTTTAGAATGAATGATAAAGAACAAAGAACATTCCAGCACAGGAACAGACCCTTCGGCCCTCCTAGCTTATCCTGATTCAGATCCTCCTATTTTCTAACCTTGCCACCTATTTTCTAAGGGTCTGTACCCCTCTGCTCCCTGCCCATTCATGTTTCTGTCTAAATACATTTTAGATAACGCTATCGTTCCTGCTTCTACCACCTCTGCTGGCCACACGTTCCAGGCTGCCACAGCCCTATGTGTAAAATACTTCCCACATATATCTGCCCTAAACCTTTCCCCTCTCACTTTAAACTCATGACCCCGGGTAATTGAGTTCCACAATCTGGGGAAAAAGCTTCTTGCTATCGGCCCTGTGTATATCTGTCTTGATTTTGTAGACTAGGAGAAAGTGAGGACTGCAGATGCTGGTGATCAGAGCTTAAAAATGTGTTGCTGGAAAAGCAACCTTCGTATTTGTAATGAAATTAGTCCTAATCTATTCAATATTTCTTCATAAGCAGCACCGTCCAACACAGGCAGCATCCTGGTGAACCTACTCTGTACCCTATTCAAAGCATCCACATCGTTTTGTTAACTGGTGACCAGAACTATACGCAGTATTCCAAATGCGGCCAAACAAAAGTCCTATGCAACTGTAACATGACCTGCCAGCGCTTGTACTCAACTCCTAATCCAATGAAGGAAAGCATGCCATATGCCAACTTGACCACTTTACTGACCTGTGTTGGCATCTTCAGAAAACAATGGACCCGAACACCCAGATCTCGCTGTAAGTCAATTTTCCCCAGGACTTTTCCGTTTACTGTATTGTTCACTCTTGAACTGGATCTTTCAAAATGCATCACCTCGCATTTGCACAGATTGAACTCCATCTGTCATTTCTGTGCCCATCTCTCCAATCTATCTATATTCTGCTGTATTCTCTGACAGTCCCCATCACTATCTGCTACTCCAACAATCTTGGTGTCATCTGCACCATTGATAATCAGGCAACTGACGCCTTCTTCCAAATCATTGATATATATATCACAAACAACAGTGGTCCCAGCACAGATCACTGTTACACACCACTGGTCATCGGTCACCATTTTGAGAAATCCCCTTCCACTATTACTCTGTCTCCTGTTGCCCAGCCAGTTCTCTATCCATCTAGGTAGAACAGCTGGACCCCATGCGACTTCACCTTCTCCATCAGCCGACCATGGGGAACCTAATAAAACGCCTTACTCAAGTCCCTCAGTATCTTCTCCAGCAGCTTCCCTACCACTGATGTCAGGCTCGCCCGTCTACAATTACCTGGATTATCCCCGCTATCCTTCTTAAACAAGTGGACAACATTAGCAATTCTCCAGTCCTCTGGGACCTCACCCATGTTCAAACATCCTGCAAAGATATATGTTAAAGCCCCAGTTATTTCCACACTCGCATCTCTCAGTAACCTGTGGTTGATCCCATCCGGACTTGGGGGCTTGTCTACCTTAATACCTTTCAGTGTCTCCAAAACTTCCTCCCTCTTTATGTCGACTTGACCCAGAGTACTCAGACATCTATCCCTAACCTCAACATCCGTTATGTCCCTCTCCTTGGTGAATACAGATGCAAAGTACTCGCTAAGAATCTCACCCATTGCCTCTGACTCCATGCATAACTTTCTTCCTTTGTCCTTGTATGGGCCAAACATTTCTCTAGTTACCCTCTTGCTCCTTATATATGAAAATAAGTCTTTGGGATTTTCCTCAAACCTGTTTGCTATCGATATCTCATGACGACTTTTAGCCCTCTTAAATCGTCGATATTTACTGTGAAATGTAGCTAGTGAAAAGAAAATAAACATTTGTTTATGTGAGTGAGAACTCAGACCTTTTCAAAGTGTTTTGTGCCAAATTTGAAATAGGTCTCAGTGCAAATAAAAAGCAAGAGAAGAAACCTCTTGGGAAGAGTAATTTTCAGCCACTGTCCCCCCAAAGTACTTCTGAGATAGAAACGAGTGAGGGTTTGTAACCAGGGCACAACAGTAACTATGGGTGGTTTGAACATGCAAATTGGCTCATTTAATCAACTTGACAGTGATATCCTTGAATAAAGATTCATAGAGTGTATGAGAGATTATTTCTGAGAGCAGGACGTCATAGAAACAACCAGAGAATGGCGCAGCATGGTGGCTTAGTGGTTAGCACAGCACAGGGTCCCAGGTTTGATTCCAGCCTCAGGGGACTGTCTGCGTGTAGTTTGCACATTCTCCCCCTGTCTGCGTGGGTTTCCTCCCACAGTCCAAAGATGTGCAGGTTAGTTGAATTGGCCATGCTAAATTGCTCATAGAGTTAGGTACATTACGCAGAGGGAAATGGGACTGGGTGGGTTACTCTTCGGAGGGTCGGTGTGGACTTGTTGGGCCAAAGGACCTGTTTCCATACTGTAGGGCATCTAATCAAATTGAGATTTGATATTATGTAACAAGGAAGGATTGGTGGATGAGCTTTGCCTTGGAATAACCACAACATGCTGGAGTTTCACGTTCAGATTGAAAGAGTGAAGACTGAGTCATACATGAGAGTTTTAGTGTTAGGCAATGATAATTATACTGGCCTAAGGATGGATTTGGCTGTGGTGGTCTGGGGAGAGAAAAGAACAGTCAAAGGCAGGACAGCTGAAGAGATTTGACAAACAGTTAGGGAGATACTAAAGACCTAAGAGGACTCTCATTAAGAGAAAAATCATCCATATCTTGATAAGGAAATCAAGGATAACAAGAAGGCAAATCCCAGGGCATATCATACTACACATGTTAGTCACACTGTGGAGGATTGGGCAAGTCAGTGGCCTCTTGGTGTTATCACTGAATTCTGATGTGATAAACCCAAATCATGTTCGAGTGACCTGGGTTCAAGTCCTGCCACAGCAAGTGGCGAAACTTAAATTCAAATCTGGAATTCAGAGACTGATGGTGGTTATGAATCGATTGCCAAGAAAAACTCACTTGGTTCACGAATGTCCTTTAGGGAATGAAACTCCCATTCTACCATAGATTCACCACTCTCAGGCTGAAGACGTTTCTCCTTACCTCCGTTCTAAACATTTTCTCTTGACTCTCAGGCTATGTCCTTGAGTCCTTTCTCTCCTAACAGTGGAAGCATCTTCCCAACATCTACTCTGACCGAGCAACCAGTATTCTTTATGCTTCAATTAGATCCACCTTCATCCTTATAAACACCAGCGAGTATAGATCCAGTGATCTCATATGTTAAGCTTTTCATTCTGAGGACCATTCTTATGAAGCCCTTTTAACATGCTCCGGGGCGGTACATCCTTCCTGAGTTATGGGGCCGAAAACGGTACACAGTATACCAAATATGGTCTGACCAGAATCTTATAGAGCCTCAGAAATCCATCGTTGCTGTAATATTCAAGTCTTCTCAAAATAAATGCCATCACTATATTTGCCTTTCTGACCAGATTGACCACCTGAAATAATAATCTTACGATGGACAATAATAAATTTACCATGGAGTTACAAAAATGAACAATGATTAAAGCATGCTGGGAAGTAGAACCCAACCTTGACCAAAGTCTCTGTGCTCAACCACATGCTGCAGAATCCAGACAGGCTGCAGCTATCCACAGATGGTTGCAAAGAAACCTGAAGCAACAGACCATGTAATACATACCTGAAGTTGGACCTGAATGGGACAGCGGAATGTCACCCTTGGGCCATCAATGTGACAACACCTGGTTGAGTCTGATTGATCAGGGTAAATGAACCTGATCATTCCATTGGCAGATCCTCCACACCCTCCCAAAAGCCGCGGAGACTTGGAAGGATAAGAATCACCATAAAACCCCTCAGAGAGTGGTAACTCAAGAATAACCACTGAAAAAGATGACACCTCCAAGAGTATCAGAAGAATAAGAAGACTTCACCACGTGGAATCCAGTCAACATCTAATGGGGTGGTATGTGACCATCCAACGTTAAGTTAAACCATAAGATAATTTGTACTATTTTACATTATGTTATAATACGTATTATTGTTCTAATATTAATTGCGTTCAATAAACAAATATTATTGTTTATAAGAGTTGACACAGTTCTTTTGATGAATATAAGATTTCAAACACATTGTGCGGATGTAACACCTTCACAGATACACCACCTACCTAACTACTGACTCAACTTGCACAATTACCTTGAGACAATCCTGGACTGGAACTCACAACAGTCTTTGTACTTCATACTTCTGAATTTTCTCCCCAGGTATAAAATAGTCCATGCTTCTCTTCCTATTAAAGTGCATCACCGCGCACTTTCTCAGGTTGTACTCCATCTGCCACTTCTTTGCCCACTCTACTACCCTGTTTACATCTTTCTGCAGCCTCCCTGCCTCCTCAATGATACCTGTCCCACGACCTACCTTTGCATCATCTAAAAGTCTCGCCGGAGTGCCCTCAGTTCCTTCATCTAGATTGTTAATGTACAAAGTAAAAAGTTGTGGTTCCCTTGCGGAACACCAGTTGTCATCGGCTGCTATCCAGTGAAAGACCCTTTTACTCCCACTCTCTACTTTCTGCCAGACAGTCAAACTTCAATACACACTAGTATCTTGTTCCTGACACCATGGGCCCTTATCTTACTCAGCATCCACCTGTGAGGCACCTTGTCAACGTCTTTCTTGAAGTGCAGATAAATAACATCCATTAGCTCTCCTTGGTCTAACCTGCTTGTTACATCCTCAAACAATTCTAACAGATTCATTAGCATGACCTCTCCTTGATGAAACCATACTGACTTCGCCCTACTTTACCATGCATTGGCAATTATTCAGATATCTCATCCTTCACAATGGGTTCCAGGAACTTACCCACGACCAGAGTGAGGCTAATCAGTTTATAATTTTTTGCCTTTGGCCTTATTCCCCTTTTTAAGCAGGGTGTCAGAGAGAGTCAAGATGGTGGCGACCCAGTAGGCATGAGTATGCACAGCTCTGCCCAAGACTCAGGCAAAGTAGTGTTGCGTTTTGCTTTCCTAAAGCAATGGCTCCCACAACTGCTGAAACTGGAGTCGGAGCTGGGCCGGGTGCGAGTTGAACGGGACCAACGAGTTGCTGTGCACCTGCCCGGGTCGGACCAGCGCCCCCGCCCAGTCCTAGTTCAACTTCAACATTACAGGGAAAAACAGATGCTGCGAGTGTCCTCCAGAGTGTTGGGGAAGGATCCCCATGTCATGATATACAAGGGGTCCAGGATAACGTGGTCTGAAAGAGGAAGGCATTTGATGAGGCGAAGACCCTTTTAACCTCTGTCTTATAAGATATTGGAATTTATTTACTCTATTTTGTAATGCCTGGGCCGAGGGCATGGTTCTGGCTGGGAGATGTTATGGCGGGATTATTGGAAGCTAGTAGTGCTGCTTGTGAAAAAGGGGGAAAATCTCCTTTTAAATATGTTTTAAGGTATTTGTTTTTAGGAATAGTTCTCAGTTGTTTTGATTTCGCTGTTTAAAGTATTTTTACGTGTGAATCATTTTTGTTTTTTATCCAATATCTTTTGGGTGGGGTTCTCCCTCCTGGGGGGTCTCGGGCTTGCTTGGACGATCATGGCTAGCCATTCGTTGAGGTGGTGCACCGGGAATGTCAAGAGAGCCACTCACCAATCAAAAGGAAAAATATATTATCAAGTCTTCAAAAATAAAGGGTAGATGCAGCCTTTCTACAGGAGACACATTTACTTGATAAGGAGCATTCGAGGCTGAAATAGGGTGGATTTGGCCAAGTGTTCTTTTCATCTTTGAGCTCAAAACGTAGGGGCGTAACCATTCTTATTCAGATGAATCTTCCTTTCCAAATGCTAAGCCAATAAAAGATGAGCCTGGATGGTATATAATGATTAAAACCCTAATATATGGAGTGGAATATGGGACTTTGAATCTTTATTGCCCCCTGGTGCACACTTTTAAACTTGTGATGGAAGCGTTCTCCAAGTTGATGGCTCTCGGGGTGCACCACACAATTATAGGTGGGGGGAATTATAAGTGTATCATCGACCCAGGAGTGGCCAGAATACCTAAGAGCTCTGTGGGCATATTTTTAAGATTTAGACAGTTTACTCAGGCGGATCTGAGTAGGGAGTTGGGGCTGGTGGATGTGTGGACATATCTTCACCCGGAGGCTAGAGACTTTACTTTTTATTCTGACCTACACAAGTGCCATACCAGAAGCGATATGCATCTGTCCCCTCGACACTTTTGGACTCAATATTGTTTTGTAAAGTAGGCAATATAACTATTTCCGACCATGACGCAGTATATATGGAGGTTAAGACTAGTGATGTTGAGATAGCTTCCCGACATTGGCGTATGGACCTTTCCTATTGAAGGATAGTAAGTTCATAAAATATTTCTGGCAGGAAATTAAAACCTTTTGGGATATCAAATCCAATACGGCCAGTAACCCTTCGGTGATGTGGGAGATTGGTAAGGCCTATGTGTGAGGCTTGGTTATCTCATATTCTGTGACACGGAAAAGACAATAGAGAGAACAACAGGGTCTGCTCGAGACTCGCCTGAAGGCGGCTGAAACAGCGTATGGGGATAGACCCTCCATTATTAAACTACAACGGATCACAGCCTTTAGAGCAAATTTGAATCCCACACTTACTCAAAAAGCAAAGAGGGAGCTAGTACTTGGGAAGCAGAGATTATTTGAAGATGGTGACAAGCCTGGCAGGTATCTAGCATACCTTGCCAGAAAGAAAAATGTTCCCCAAGACATTACGTCTTTGGAAAGGGTGCTGATGCCCTGACTTGTGATCGTAAAAAGATCAATGCAGCCTCTAGAAAGTTCTATTTTGAATTGTATAGGTCACAGGGCTGTGAGGATAGAACAAGGAAGATAGAGTCTTTATTTTAGAAAAGATCTTGCCCTCCCGGGCCTAACCTGGTAGCAGGTGTTGTTCTTGAATGCCCCCCTAGCAATCCAGGAAATACAGGAAGTAGTGAGGCAGCTCCAGAGTGGTAAAACGCCCGGACCAGATGGATTCCAGGCTGAGTTCTATAAAGAATTGATTGGGGAATTAGTCGGGTCACTTATAAATATGTATAATTATTCACATAGTTAGGGCTTCCCCTTGCCTTCTCTGAGAGAAGCAAATATTTGTCTCATTCTTAACAAGGAAAAGGCCACAGATGACTGCTCTTCATATAGACTGATATCCTTGTTGAATGTGGTTTTTAAAATTCTCTCAAAAGTGTTGTCATTAAGACTGGAGAGGGTTTTGACATTCATTATTAAAGAAGGCCAGATGGGGGTTATAAAGGTTAGCAGATCAACTAATAATATTAGAAGAGTCTTAAATATGGTACAAGCCTGCCAGCAGGGAACGATACCGGGAGTAGTTGTCTCCCTACAGGCAGAGAAGGCATTCGATCGGGTAGAATAGCCATATTTCATTTATATGCTGGAACGGTTTGGTGTTGGAGAGGTATTTACTAAATGGGTTACAGTATTATATAATGACCCCAAAGCAGCTGTGATCACCAACAGTTTAAGTTCAGATAGCTTTCGCATGGGCAGAGGCTGTCGTCAGGAATGCCCTCTCGCACCATTATTATTTACGCTAATGATTGAGCCGTTGGTGGAATCTGTACGAGCTGACCTTAATATAATGGCTCCGGAGGTTGGATCGGGTAAGCACAAAATTACTCTCTATGCAGTTGATGTCCTCCTTTTCTTAAATGATCCATTGACATCTGTGCCCCGCTTAATTCAAGTGGTTAAATTATTTGGCATGTTCTCAGGTTATAAAATCAACTTGTGAAATCAGAGGCCATGCCGCTGGGAGGTCTTGCCAATATATCCAATTTTCCGGAT
Organism: Chiloscyllium plagiosum; assembly: GCF_037043375.1. Classification (NCBI taxonomy): domain Eukaryota; kingdom Metazoa; phylum Chordata; class Chondrichthyes; order Orectolobiformes; family Hemiscylliidae; genus Chiloscyllium; species Chiloscyllium plagiosum. Next base: position 33,808,205 of record NW_028270171.1, read on the forward strand.
GAATCCCGTTTGCCTTTCGGTGGTCACTGGGAGTGTTTCTTTACTTAGGTATTTTTAATACTCCGGCATTTGGTCAGCTATATAAAGTCAATAATACACATTTATTGGAGAAATTATGATAACACCTTCAATACTGGGAAGATCGCCCGATATCCTGGCTAGGTAGAATAGCTTTGTTCAACATGAATATCCTACCTGGCCTTTTATACGCTATGAGAATGCTCCCCTTGATGCTGCCGAGACAGGCGTTGTGTAAGCTTTATCGTTGGCTCGGCTCCTTTATTTGGAATCATATAAGGCCCCTTATTAAATTAGAAAAGCTACAGCTTCCACAAGTAAGGGGTGGGCTGGATTTTCCAGAATTCAGGAGGTACCAATTGAGCTCTCTATTATCCTACGTAGCTGATTGGGTCTCTTGTGACCCACAATCAATCTGGTTAGATACTGAGGCCTCCCAAGGAAAATATCCCCTCATCAATCTACTATTTATGGACAAGGTGAGAGTTATTACGGATCATTGTAAAAATCCTATTGTATTACATACAATTAAAGCCTGGACGATAATGCGAGAGGATGAGGGTAACCTACAAAAATACCTCCCTTATACCCCTATAGTGGGAATGTTGGGATTCCAGCCAGGGATGAGTGATGCTGTATTCAGAACCTGGGAGTCCAGAGGTATCTCCTGTTTGGGAGACCTGTTCGATGGGGAGGTCATGATGTCCTTCAAACAGCTGCGTCAGAAGTTTGGGCTGCATAGCAAAAATCTTTTTCGATATTTTCAAATAGGAGACTTTATAGATAAGAAGACCATGTTGATAATTGATCTTTATAAATCGGATAGGGAAAGGAGAGTGCTTCGGCTGATGGGTCTGCCCGTGGTCAGTACTCTCGACTACAAACTATTTAATAAGGTATCAAAGGACATGGAACGGTTATATAAAACCTCGAGTCAAGAATTGGGGATGGAAATCTCCTTAGAGATGTGGGAGGACGTCTGGGAAAATGTTAGGAAAATCTTGATCTGTAACAGAACTCAGGCTATCCAATTCAAGATACTTCATTGGGCTCACATGGCACCTGAGTGACTTGCAAAGTTCAAGAAGGGAGCATCTCCAATGTGTCCTACATGCAAAACAGAAGCTAGTACTCTCACTCATTGTCTGCAGACATGCCGTAAGATCCGCATGTATTCAGACAGAGTAGCGAATGCCTTGGCAAAGATTTTGGGTACGGAGATTGGATGGGACCAAGTGCCTCTACTTTTGGGATCCCCAAATTTCCCTTCTTTGGATGTATACGGGAGGAAATTATTAATTATCCTTTTCTTTGGTTTCGGGGAAAAGCATTTTAGTGAACTGGATATCCGAAGGTCCCTCAGAACTTTCAAATTGGCACAGGATAGTCATGGAATATATCCCCCTTGACTTCCTTACGAATATGGTGAACCAAAAGGCGGAATTATTTTATAGAACATGGCAAACTCTTTTGAACTACATTGACACAGATATATCAGTCACATAGTTCAGGGCCTTTGCTTCGCCATGGGAATGGTTCTGGCTGGTTCTGGGACCCCGGAGGAGGAATCCTGTAACAATACGGGTTCTGTTATGACTTAATATAATTTTTTAAAAATATGTATCTAGTTTCTTATTTACTTATTTATTTTCTTTTCTCCTTTTGTTTAGTTTTAGTAATGTAGGATATTCTATTTCATGGTTTGCTAGTTTGGAGAATAGATTAGTAGTTTGTTTTTAAATTCTATATTGGGGTTGTTATTATATTGTAAAGCAGAATACACTAGTTTGTACTATTTTTGTAATTTTGTTTAAAAAAAATTCAAAAATCTTATTTTTATTAAAAACAAACAGGTTGTCACGTTCGTAATTTTCTCGTCTTCTGAGACCCTCCCTGATTCCAAAAATTTCTGGAAGATGACCATTAATGTCTCCATCCAACTTATTTATCCATTTAGTTTTTCGAGCAACTTCTACTAATCAGCTCTGCCTCCTCACTCTCTTGGATTTTTCGGATATTATTCATGTCTTCCGCTGTGAAATCTGATTTGAAATAATTATTCAGTTTCTCATCTATTATTTGTTCCACGCTGCTATCACTCCAGCGTCATTTTCCAGTGCCTCAATATCCACTTCTGCTTCCCGTTTTTGCCCTTAACATATCTAAAGAGACTCTTACGGTCATCCTTTCTATCACTGGATGGCTTAACTTCATATTTAAGCTTCCGCCTCCTTATTTCTTATTTTGTTGCCCTCTGTTCCTCTTTGTAAGCTTCCCAATCCTCTGGTTTCCCATTGCCATTTGCCATGTTATTTGCTTTCTCTTTTTCTTTTACACTAGCCATGCATACCCCAGTCATCTATGGATGCCTCATCCTCCCTGTACAATGCTTCTATTACCTCGGGATGAATCTCTGCTGTGACTCCTAAATTGCTCCGAGAAACTCCCGCCATTACTCTTCCATTGTCTTTCCTGCTCGGCTCCTCTCCCAGTCAAGTCTACCCAGCTCCTCCCTCATGTCTTTGTAGATGCCTTTATTCAGCTGTAATATTAACTCCGATTCTATTTTCTCCCTCTCAAATTGAAATTTTGCTTCAATCATATTATGATCAATGCCTCCGAAGGGTTCCTTCACCTTAAGCTTTCTTCTCACATCTGACTCACTGCACAACACTAAATCCAATATTGCCCGTTCCCTTGTTGCTTACACATAAGCTGCTCCAAAAAGCCATCTTGTAGACATTCCACAAATTACTTTCCTTGGAAACGACTACCAGTCTGATTTTCCCAATCCACCTGCATATTGAAATCGCCCCCACTCACTGTAACTTTGCCTTTCCTACATATATTTTCTATCTCCTGGTCTAAAATTTGCTCCAGCTCCTGACTACGATTCAATGGCCTGTACATTACTCCAACTATGGTTTTACACCTTTGTTGTTCCTCAATTCTACCCACACACATTCCACACCATCTGACCCTACATTGAGTAATGGTAACTGAGTGATAGGACTGCAACACACTTTAGCTTTATCTTAAATTTATAGTTTAGACATGGAGTAAAAATATTTCATTTTAAATTACAGGTGTTTCTTTGGCCAAATATTCTGACTGTATTAGGGAAGAATACAAAATGTTGAAACTGTTGGAGAAAGAAGATATGAAGATGACATGAGTCTATAAAGAGATATAGGTTGGGCCAAGTGAACAGGCAAATATTGGTGTGTGGAACATAGTAGGAAAAATGTGTCTGCGCTCAAAGATATTGGCGGGATGAATGGAAACGTAATGTATTATTTCAGTGGAGAGATTGGCTTTAGGCACAGAGGAACCAGGCACCTGGGTTGCAAAATAAAAACTTTACGTGTACATCAAACTTTTAGGGAGTTAAGATAAATGTTGAAACTTTCTGAAACAGAATACATTTAAAAGTAGGGGCGATTTTCTACAGATCTACAAGGTTATGGTGTAAGCACATCGAGAGAGTGATGGCCACAATGATATGAAATGCAATCCATAGAAGATTCACTCAGCTGCATATATTTCTGGAGGAAATCTTGAATTGATGGCCCTGGATCTGCTGGGCTTTAGGCGAACAACATGTGATCTTGTTGAACCCCAGAATATTCCAAGTAATCTTTCAAATTGAATTCTGAAACAATGTTTCAGCTTGTACGAGAAATTGCAATGATTGGATGGATTATAAAACTGAAGAATGTCTCTGTTAAGAAGTTGGTGATTTGGTGTAATCATCTCATTGTGTTGTGTCTTTGTAGAATTCTCTTCCCAGATAGTATTGGAGAATAAGACATTGAATATTCCTAAGGCAGAGGCAGGCAGATTATTGACTAAGAATGACGCACTAACATTGTAAGGGCAAAGGAGGAATGTGTGATTGTGGTCACAATCAGATCATCCACGACCTTATCGCATAATGGAACTGTTTTGATTCCTTACTCCTGATGCTAGTTTCTACATTTCTGTTGTCTTTAGATACCGAAAAAAATATGACACGTTTCTCATGAACATGAAGACTTTTCCTTTTAGATTGTTGGGCACAGCTTTCCATATGTGACTTTTAAAATGGTACTCCAAAGCACTCAGGAAAGATTCATGTTGTTGTAACGAAGTCAGGAGCACAGGACAAAGGGAAAGCCTCGCTTGAAACTGCTTTAGAAATCGAATGGATAGCTTTCATACAGCAGGTTTCTTTCAGTTGTTCCTGTGAGGTGCGTTTCATTACCAAGGCCAGCATTCTGTTGCCTGTGTTTAATTGCTATTCAGAATATGGTGATAGACACCGGAGATTCATGTGGTGCAGGAACACTAACAGGTATGTTACAAAGAGAGAAACGAGGTTCTTAACAATTTGATAGTGACGGGAGAATGATGTAGCTTCAAATCCTGTGTGTCCTCATAGATTATATTCCTCACGATTTGATGCTCATAAGCTTTGGAAATAGTGAGACCACATTCTCTGTTTCCAACAATTAAACTGACAGTCATACAGCATACAAACCGACCCTCCAGCCCAATACAACTACATCAGCCGGAAAACACCAAACTACCTTATTTCCAGCTACCTGAAAATCTATAGCCGACGATTCCCTGGCCTTTTGCATTTAAATGTTGCGTTACCGTGTATCTGTGACCTGAGCTTTTATTCTTTCAATTTATGCAAGAAATGGTTTCACGGAAATAGATCACACAACATCAACAACACCGACAAACTCATTGGATCAATAAGATGCCCTCATTGTTTAATAATTATAAGAAAATCGTATTTCTTTTTAGTTCAACCCTGTCAAGTGTGAGGTTGTCCATTTTGGAAGGACAAATAAGAATGCGGAATACAGGGATAACGGTAGGGTTCTTAGTAAGGTGGAGGAGCAGAGGGATCTTGGGGTCTATGTTCATAGCTATTTGAAAGAAAGCGCTCAGGTGGATAGAACTTGTAAGAAGGCCTATGGTGTATTAGCGTTCATTAGCAGACGGATTGAATTCAAGAGTCGTGAGGAGATGTTGCAGCTGTACAGGACCTTGGTAAGGCCACATTTGGAGTACTGTGTGCAGTTCTGGTCGCCTCGCTTTAGGAAAGATGTGGAAGCTTTGGAGAGGGTGCAGAGGAGATTTATCAGGATGTTGCCTGGAATGGAGAATAGGTCATGTGAGGATAGGTTGAGACTGCTCGGCCTTTTCTCAATGGAACGGCGAAGGATGAGGGGTGACTTGATAATGGTTTATAAGATGAACGGGGAATAGGTAGAGTAGACAGTCAGAGACTTTTTCCCCGGGTACAACGGAGTGTTAGAAGGGGACATAAATTTAAGGTGAAGGGTGGAAGGTATCGGGGGGATGTCAGGGGTAGGTTCTTTACCTAGAGTGTGGTGGGGGCATGGAATGCGCTGCCTGTGGGAGTGGCTGAGTCAGAATCATTGGTGACCTTTAAGCGGCAATTGGACAGGTACATGTATAGGTGCTTAGGCTAGGACAAATGTTTGGCACAACATCGTGGGCCAAAAGGCCTGTTCTGTGCTGTATTGTTCTATGTTCTATGTCTCGTTCAGAGGCTCTAATTCACATGATTCATACCGGAAATATTCCAAGCATTCGTTTCAATGAGAGCAATATACTCCACCTGGTAGTCTGGCTAGTGATGAGGAAATTAATAGTCTAATTAATGGTGCCAGACGAGTCAGAATCATTGGCGAACATTAAGCGGCAATTGGATAGGTACATGAATGTGTGCTTAAGCTAGGACAAATGTTCGGCACAACATCGTGGGCCGAAGGGCCTGTTCTGTGCTGTATTGTTCTATGTTCTATGTTCTGTGTTCATTTGGGATTTTAATGGAGCTAGACCAGCATTAATTGCCGTTGAGACGTTCCAGTCCAGTTGGTGTTGGTCCATCCAAGTGGCTGTTGAGAGAGAGTGCCAGCTGTGCATCTTATGTACCGGTTTAAATGGGAGTAAATATTACTGCTGGTTGCTGTGGTTCTGTTCACCGAGCTGGAAGTTTTTGTTGTAAACGTTTCATCCCCTGTCTAGGTGACATCCTCAGTGCTTGGGAGCCTACTGTGAAGTGCTTCTGTGGTGTTTCCTCCGGCATTTATAGTGGCCTGTCCCTGCCGCTTCCGGTTGTCAGTTTCAGCTGTCCGCTGTAGTGGCCGGTATATTGGGTCCAGGTCGATGTGTTTGTTGATGGAGTTTGTGGATGAGTGCCATGCTTCTAGGAATTCCCTGGCTGTTCTTTGTTTCGCTTGCCCTATAATGGTAGTGTTGTCCCAGTCAAATTCATGTTGTTTGTCGTCTGCGTGTGTGGCTACTAGGGATAGCTGGTTGTGTCGTTTCGTGGCTAGTTGATATTCGTGGATGCGGATCGTTAGCTGTCTTCTCACAAACTTTGAATTACTGCTGGTGGATGGAGTGTTACACAAGTCGCTCATAGGAAACGAACTCTTTGTCAATGCGAATATATGAGAAGGAATTTATTATTCTTCAGAGAAATAACAACCTTACACAAGAAATCTATATAATAATGAAGCAAAGTCTGTTTCTATGTTATTGGTGTCCTTATAATAACGATGCCAAACAGCTGAAATAATGCTGATGCTGTCATTGGACGATTCTTATACTGAGCATGTGAATTATCATGGATGTTTTAAGAGATGTCTGGGCTGTCCTAGATTGAGTAAGTACTGATGCTCCATGGGATGATGCTGATTTGTAATCTCGCCACTTACTGAGCACAGTTCGATGGAACAAACCAACAAGTCTCATTGATTGCTGCTTCAGAATAAATCAGAGCTTTCATGGCTGCCACCACATGAAATAATATATTAAAGACAAGGCCCATCGAGTCTGCACCATCCAATGCTGATACAAGTGCTTTATAAAGTTTGTGTGGTTTCCTTTCTTATCCGCCCTCTCAGGCAATGCATTCTAGACACAAACCATCGTCTGGGTTCAAAACAGATTCCACAAATCCTCTCTTTATGTCTTGTCTTTCATTTTAAACTTGATCCTCCTTATTTTTGACCCTTTGACTAAAGGGAACAGCTGCTGTCTGTTCACTCTGCTCATACATCTCATGCTCTTATACACCTCTGTTAGGTTCAGTTTCCTCCCACAGTGCACACAGGTTCAATAGACAGACCATGCTAAATTACCCATCATGTGCAGCTAGGAGTGTTAGCTATGGGAGACGCAGGGACAGGGTAGGAGTCGGGTTAGCCATGGGAAATGCAAGAATGGGGTATGAGGTGGGTCTGAGTGCAGTGCTCTGCAGAGGGTCAGTGTGGACTCGATGGGCCAATGTCCCATACAATAACAAAAATAAAGGTTAAATCAAATAAAGAAAGATACTGGGGTTCTGAACCAAAAGGAAACAGAGTGCTGGGGAAATGGAGTAGGCTTGGCAGCCTCTGTTGAGAGAAAAACAGAGTTAGCATTTTGAGTCCACTCCCCATGCATCAGACATGAAAGCAGCTGAGAAATAGTGTAATATGTGTTGGTGGATTGTGTTGAATATATGGCGAAATAGAGACATCAAAAAATATAAACAAAGGGACTGTGGATAGTCAACTGGTATGGAAATAAATTGGGAGATCATTTTCATTTATTTTTCACCTTTTCCAATATTCCTGAGTATCATGCCCATGTAGATAGATATCCAAGTCCCTGTTTCGAGTGAGTTCTGTCCCCTCTATCTCTCCATGCTGGGCGTGGTCATCTTCTTTTCTTCATTAATGGGTCATGGGTGTTGTTGGCTGGGCCAGCATTTATTTCTCTTTCCGAGTTGATTTGAGAACCACTGCACGTCGACGTGCTGTAGACTGGCCGTGCTCAGGTCTGTCTGGTTTCACTTCTTTGAGACCTTGTAGTGTATAACTGAATATCAGACTTGGCCATTGCAAAGAGCATTTGAGAGTCTACCACTGCTGATAGTCTGGAATCACATGTAGGCCAGACCAGTGAAGATAGCAAATTTCCTTCCCTGAAGGACACTTGTGAGCCAGATGTTCTTAGTTTTTACAACCATCAATATTTCATTAGATTGCTAATTCCAAATATTTTATTGAATTCAAATTCCAGCGTCTGATATGGCGGGATTGATGTCCGGGTTTGGGTCATTACCTGGGAAAGGTATACCATTGGGAAATATTTGTGGAAATCTCAGAATTTATAGTGTAGAGAAACTACCGCTAGACCATCACCTCCCCAGCATCTCCACCATCAATAGCGGTGTTGCTGTTATCGTGACTGAGGTACAGAAAATTGTGCAGTTACATTGTCAACTATTTCCATGGAGAGCAGAACTATTCATATTTCAGGGACTGCATTGAAATGTAACAGTTTATCAGCCAGGAATAGAAACAGAGGAGAGGCAGGCAGTTTATACATTCAGTGGGTGTGACATATATGTAAGTATTGACTTGCTCCTGACATTAGAAAGTCAGTGTAGGTTCTCTAGTTGGTTTTCTTGGATTTGTGTTGTCAGCTGCTGCATACATTCAGGGAGACCAGAGAACCTGGTGTTCCTACTCTGTGCAAGGTATGGGGATATATTTTACAGTGTATCTGGGTCTGCAGAAGCTGCATAGGGAGGAGCAGGGCACTGCACTATCCTTACTGAGCTTTCCACAAATATTTCCCAGGTATAAAGAGCGAAGCCAGTTTATTTCAACAATGAGGAGATCACAGAGCTGTGCAGTCTCACACCAGGGAGAGGACTGCACTCAAAATGTCCATCAACCATTTTGATTCTGGAACTTGCCAGACAGGAATGGGGGACATATCCATTATGCCAGAGTCTCACGTATTCACGAGGTGACAGAGGCCATCTCTGTCCAGTCAGATGAACATATTGGTTATGTCCAAACAGAAGACGTTTCAGAAAATCTTTTTGGAAGTATTAGAGAACAGGGTGACTGCGAAAGCGAGGAACTTCAGGAAATTTAGGATTAGTAAAGTTTAAGTATTTGAAAAAACTTATTGAGTTGAAGGTTGGTAAGCTGCAGGAGCAGATGAGTGATGAGTTTAGAGGGCGACAGAGATAGGGTTGGAGAATTGAGCTTGCTGGATAGCTCTTTTCGGAGCTGGTTCAGACACGATGGAGCAATGGCTTCCTTCTTTCCTGCGTTTTCCTTAATTATATGAGGGAGGTCAAAGCTCTATAGATTCTGTAAAGGATCCTGCATACTAGAAAGCAGCTATTACGACCACACATATTTACAACAGGACGGAGGGTGAAAACAGAAAACCAACTGGGGGATAGGTTTACGTCACTAGTGAGGAAACTATGAGTATTTTTTGTAATTAATCATAAATAGATCATTGGAGAACAATGATATGATTGAGCAGCGCCAATCTAGATTCAGGACAGGAAAACTATCTTTGAAAAACGTACTGGAGTTTATGGAGGATGTTGGTTGTGACATCGACGAGTTAGAACTAGTGGGAACGGTGTATTTAAATTTTCAGAAGAAGGTTGACACGGTTGCACACAAGTGACTGAAAAAAAGTTACAGTCCTTGGGTCAGGGGAATATCCTACATGGATTGAGAATTAGATGATGGAGAGAACACAGAGACTAGGGTCCTCCTTTGGACCGAAGGTTATGACTGATTGGTTATCACATGCATCAGTGCTTGGAACACCGCTATTTGTAACACAAAGAAGTGATTTGAAGGTGAACAACACATACAATCCTTTTCATGCAATTATTAGAAGGTGAGAAGTTGGGAAGTGCTTTTAGCAATAAAGGACCAGGATGTCCTTGGTCATACGTCACGAACAGGATTCATGCAGGGCATCCATTAATCAGGACAAAAAATTAAATGGCAGCCTTCACTACAAAATGAATCATATGTAGGAGCTGTGGAATGTTGTTGAGGCAGTATTTGGGCTATTGTGGACAGACTTTCTCTCCTTTATAAATCAATGATCTCCTTGTCACAGAGGCAGTGCAAAGCTATTTTATCACAATAATCTCTGGGATGATGGTAGCATGAAGAGAGCATGAAGGAAATGAATGTTTAATTGTAGCATGGTGAGAGAATAAGAATTGATTACATTGAAACTTGAAGATCATGGACGAACACGCATTCTTTCCATTTAAAGGCATTGCTGGCATAAGAAATTGCATTTTCCCCATGATACGTGCTTCTTGGAAATTTATGTAGCTCTGTGGAGCTCCCATGTTGGTTGAGAGACTGCTTCAGGCTCTGACTGAACTCTTACCACCTCAATGTGCAAATGGCGTTTGCCCCTGCACTGAGCATCACATTGTTCACAACTCTGTCAGCAGCGGCAATGCCTTACTTCTGAAAGAGTTAGCCATTCTCAATAGCTTCTGCCCTCCATAGAGAACACCATTCTACCTTCTCAGAGATGAAAGATGCTTCCTTGAAACTTCACATGAAACATTTGTCTTCTCTCGTCACCGTCAGCAAACCAAATTGATGTATCAATTGTGTACCATTAGCAATAGAGCCAGGAGGAACAACATGGACACAGGTGCTGAGGGAGGACACATTATTCTGAACATTGTGTGATCTCCATTGACCTTCCCCACTTCTGAGCTTATGATGGGGGGAAAGACATTGAGAAGAAACTGAGGAAGCTTGTGCTGTGGATCTCCCACAGAGATGTCCCGGGACTGAGGTGGTGGATGTCCAAGAACCATAGCCATCTTCTTTGTGCTGAATCACTCCAACTGGTGTTCCTCCTAATATCCATTAAGTTCCATTTTCTTCAGTTTCCTCGATACCATCATCAGCCAAATACTGCCTTGTTATCAGGGCCAGTCATTCTTTCCTGGTGTTCATATATTTTGTTGATGTCAAAAGGTCACACTGTATGCGTGCGATGTGTTTCCTTCTCACAGAGGGGAGTGACCGTCGGCACGTCTCTATTCCAGAGAGGTAAGGGAGATAGATTACTGAGATACTTGAAAGACAGGGATGGATGGATGTTTGACACGTCAGGCACTGCGTGAGTTGGGGCCAAGAGCAGATCAGCCATGACCCTATTAAAGGGAAAGGCAGGCTGTAGGAGCTGAATGACCTATCCTGCTTCTTTTGTTCTTGCATTCTGTTATTGGAAGTTTCATCGTTGTTATTTTTCTGGAAGTCCTGTGAAGGATTGTTGTAGTCAAAGAGACCAGAGGATTTTGTGATCACTATCTGGGTACAGTATGGGGGTATTATTCACTTTGAAACTAGGTCTACAACATGACCAATAAATGGAACCAGGGGAACTTCTGTAAAGAGAGAGGAGGGGACTGTTCCACAGTAACACCCACTCTTTTCACAAGAGCGTTTTCCAATCCACACCAAATCATGTCTGACTGTATTTAGGGGCTGAATGGTCACCACAGTTTCTGTGCGCCAGGTAGTAGGAGCAAGTGGTCTCCAACTGCTCTTGAGTAGCAGATTGAGGGATTGAATGGAATGGGGCAAAGTAGAACTGAGAAACAGGTGTGGGTCCCTGCCCCACCAGGAACTAAGTTTGTGACTGATCAGATTGCGGTTCCAGTCCCACGTTCCCAACTGCAGATTCTTTGAGTCACTTTCCCGTCAAATATTTAACTAACACATCTTTGAGTAAATGCAAACACACAGGTACCACAAACCTGTGGGGCAGAGAATTCCCACTCAAATAGCCTTTTGAGAATTCCTCCTTATCCCTGTTCCTACCAAGGTTAGAGATTCATTGTTTCCGTTTCTAGTCCCAATCCTCCAGAGGTCACGACAAATTATCAGTGTAAGTAAGTGTGTGATGTTGTAAATGATATCCGTCTCAGACTGGATCAGGTTCAGCGTTAGGAACAAGTCAGATAGGTTTCCTCAATTTTTAAAAATATCTAATCTAAAACCAAAGCAACGTTACTTAAATTACGATGGATACATAAATGATATACAATTGACAATATGTACATCAACATTTATTTTGTCTAAACCTGAGACAGAGAAACATGCTCACAAAGACACACACACACATACACACACACGTCTGAAGCCAGAACAGAAAAAAATGAAACTCTGCAGAATATTTGTTCGGAAGAGCTTTGTCCAAATAACAGTTAATTTCATGACAAAAGCAAAATTAAAAATGTTTCAATTGTGATTCTGCCTCTGAAGTTATTCTGCCTCACAGAAGCTGCTAGCGCTGGGATTTCCCCTGGAACAGTTAGATTTGGCTGAATTCCCTTTGCTGCAGTCAGTGGAGAGATCCCAATGAATCCTCAGCAGTAACCCTCAAAAAGTGCTAAAGATGGCTGATTGGTTTTCAGCTCTCATGTGTTGATGTAGGGAAGTACAAGTAGAGATGGAGCAATGGCTATTTGTTTCTACGACAGGTTACATTTTCTCCCTCTCTGATCTGAAACATGCAATAATGTGACCCGAACACCAACCTGGTCTATATCAGGTCTGGTTGAACATTTCCCTGATTGCATGACTCCATCCCTGTTAAATGCTCCATTTTGAAATGATTTGTAATTTATAATTTGAAGGCATGTGTATATGTGTCTGCATAATTTTTGAACAATAAATTTATGTCTTCATAGTACCTGTATTAAAATAAGTATGTTGTTTTCTAAAACTGAATCCTTAGTTTTATTCTCTCATCCATTAGCTACCCCCCAATAAACTCTCTTCATGGTCTTATATGGTTCAATATGAACATCTCTCATTCTCAGGCGTGAAGTGCTTTGACCTTGTAGAGGCCATGAGGGTCATGGAGGCAGGGAACAGCCAAGGTTATTTTCCAAGGCCGGAGGAGTCCAAACCAGAGGGTACAGATTTAAGGTGGGAAGGGCAAAATTGTAAAGATATCTGAAGGGTAACATTTTTATGCAGAGGGTAGTTTGTATGTGGAATGAGCTGGCAGCGAAAATGGTGGAGGCTGGTACAATAACAACATTTAAGAGACAATGAATGGTGTATGAATAAGAAGGGTTTATAGCACTATGGGTCTAATGTTGGCAAATGGTACTACATCAGATTGGAATATCTCGTCGGTACAGATGAGCTGGACTGAAGGGTCTGTTTCCGTGCTGTATAAAACTATAATTCCATTTGGCCTTCATGCTAGCAAAGAGTAAAGTGAAACATCTGTAAAAAGCTTCTAAAACAATTGCATATTTTTCTTTCAGTTTAGGGTTTCATGACTACACACAATATATCCGATGTAGTCTCAGCATTGGCTTGTCCACATGCAGTAAAACATCCCAATGATTATACCCAATAGCCTTTGCATGAAACAGCATCATTCGCTACACTTTCCTAATCACTTGCTGAATCTGTTGACTTATGTGGCTTTATGTGGCTCATGTACCAGGATGTCCAAATCCCTCTGTACCAATGAGTTCATAGATGTTTCTCCATTTAAGTAGGTTACTGTTATTTTATCTTTTCAACACAACACTAACTTCCCTTAACCCACATTATACTGTTTTCTGCCAAAGATTTGCTCACTAACGTCCCCTGTCTGTATCCCATTGCAGAGTCTCCATGTCCAGTTAAATGACTCTCTTGGTGAATGAGCTAATTGAGCTCCAAGCCAATCTGTCCACTCATCCATGTCATTGGTATAGATTGTAAATAGTTGATAATCTCACTCTGATCCCTGAGACACTGCACCAAGTTACAACTTTACAACCTGGAAATAATCATCTATCCCGAATGTTTATTCCCAGATAGTTAACCGGGTTTCACTTGTTGCTGGGCAGAAGGCTGGAAAGGTTGGATGGCCTCATCTTACATTGTGTAATGTACTTAGCGGGCTGAATGACTTAAATCTATTCCTGCATAAATCCTTAGAGGGCAGAATGGTCTCCTCCTGTCACATTATAATTATGCTGACTGGCTGAATGAGATCCTTCTTTACCCCTTTAAGATTACGGAGCGCTTGAGAGAACAACAGATGGATTAGAAGCAACAGCTGGTCATTCTGCCCCTCACACCTACTGCACCATTCAGAATGTGCATTGATGATGTGATTGTAAGTAAACATCCCTTTCCTGTCTGTTCCTAATAAACATGGATTATCTTGTTCATCAAAGATCTATGGAACTCAGCCTTGAGTGTTTTCAGTAAGCCAGTCTTCACTGCTCCTCGGGCACGAGAACACCATAGATCACACAACCCGAAAGAGAAACAAACATCCCTGTCTCAGTCAGAAATGGGAATGCCCATATTCTAAAAATGTGTTCCCCTCAAACCAATCACCAGTTTTTTGATATATAAGGTGTCGACAATTATAAACAGATTATCAACCACTCAGCCCCTCAAACCTGTCCACATTCCCATTAACTCTCCTAAATCAAATACTTAGCCAATTCAGCCTCCACTGGCCTTGTGGAAATACAATCCCAGGCACCACAAGATCAAATGAGCAATGAACCCTGCAGCAGAATTAGACCATTCAACCCATCTTGTCTGCCATGGCATTTGATCGCGGCTAAAATATTTCTGAATCCCATTCTCCTGCCTTCTTCGACTGACCATTGATAATTTATTAATAAACAAAGTCTATATCACTGTATTAAGGGCAGTGTGTGCCTGTATGTGGGGTTATGTTCGTGTGTTTGTGTGTAAATGTCCATATCTATGTGCGTATCTCTGGGGGCATGTGTATGTGTGTTAGTGTCAGTCTCTCAGTTTGTGTGTACGTCTGTCTGCATCACTGTGCAATTCTGTTTTTGAAGCAAATAGATTGAAATTGGAATCAAAGTCTCCCTCCTCCACTCTCTCTGTCCCTGTTGTTCATAGAGTTCACAGAATAGCTACAGTGTGGAAACAGGCCTTTTGGCCCAGCGCATCCACACTGACCCTTCGAAGAGTAACCCACCCAGTCCCATTTCCCTACGATCCTACGTTTACCCCTGATTAACGCCCCTAACCGACACATCCCTGGGCACTATGGACAATTTAGCATGGCCAATTAACCGAATATCCACATCGTTGGACTGTGGGTGGAAACCAGAGCACCCGGTGGAAACCCAGGCAAACACGGCGAGAATGTGAAACTCCACACAGACAGTCGCCCAAGGGTGGAATCGAGTCCGGGTGCCTGGCCCCGCGAGGCACCAGTGCAAACCACTGAGTATCATGATTAGATTCTTACAATACCTCCCTCTGCAGGCCTCCCAGCACCACTGCATCAGTGGCACAGTTTTTAACTCTCTGAGAAGATAACAAATCCTTTGCTGTGAATCTCTCAAATTGCACGGCCGTTTGATTTTTCAAATAATATCTTTGGAAGCACAGAAAGTTTTGTCTGATACTAAGTACTGTTGTTCCTGCATCATTACCAACACCACTGGGCCTTTTTCGGGACTTTTTAATACTTTCTCACGTAATTTGTAGGCATTGAAAGTCACAGAATGAGAAATAAATTCACCCCATCTCCTGACAAATTGGTTCACTCAGGGGTGAGCATTTCCATTCTGACAGGCCCAAGTATATTTGCAACCCTCCAGCTACCAGCATTGTGTGTCTGTGTTGGGGTGGGGCTGGGGGTGGGGTTGGGGGTTTTGGGGGAAGGTGTATGTGTTGATGGTGCTGTCAGTTTGTATGGTGATGTGAGCTGCTGCCCTATCTCCCTCCCAGACTGAATCTTCGAAGGTTATCACCCTCTGCCGCTGTCACTGCAGTAGGCTGGAGAGGCCAGATGAGGGAGAGATTGTGTCATTTTAAACACCGTAGACACTGTCAGACCTGCACCCATGTATAGAGGCTCATAGAGTCAAATGCAGACACACAGGTAAATTAGATGCGGGTGGTTGCGGAGATGGATATCGGCCACTCCACCACCCGGCTTCGCTCTTTCAATCCTATTCCGAGGTGTTTCTCCTGGAATAGGATGTGGTGTAATTGGGAGAGGGGGTGGGAGATGGTGACGTGTCCAGAGGGAGTCAGTCAACAATGTTGTATGCATGTGGCTCTAATAGTGAAGGCGCTATTGTAGAGGGGAAAGAGAGTGAGAGAGAAGTGAGGGGAAGGTGTTGCATGCTGGGTGGTGAGCCCAGCCCATGATCGCTGGGTCTGGAGGTGTGGCCTCCTCTGGGAAGAGAATGGTCCCCCTGTACTAGACCATCCACCAGGACCTCCGTGTCCCTGTCGACAAACCGTGGTGTAATTGCCCCTTATCTGCCTTGCTCAGGGTAAACTGTGCAGGGCAGCTCTAACCTGAGAAAGCTCTACCATGTGCCCATTGGCCTTTTAACGATGGCACCAGTGCCAAGGATCACGGAATACCAAGGGGCATGCGGGTGATGGTGAGTACCTTCAACCTTGATGGGTGGGAGAATCGGGCTGGTATTGAAGGAGAGGGACACTGTGGGGTGGGGTGGGGAGCGAATGAGGTGAGTCCGATAAGAGAGCACCAGGAAACTAGCTCAGCCTCGTGCAGAGAACCCCTCAGTCACACTCAATGAAAATGGCACTGAGACAAATTATTTTTACATTCAAACCAATGAGTCGAAGACTCTGCTGACCCCAATCCCAGTTACAACGCTGCAGCTGCTTGACCAATGCACTCCATCACAGAGAAGGAGCTAATCGTCACCTTATACTTGGGAAATAAGGCAGTGAGGAGGGGGTGGTTTTGGTATCAGTGGGGGAGCACTTTATGGCAAGTCATCATAATTCTATCAGTTTTAAAATCGAGATGCAAAGGGATGAAGCAGGTCTAAAATTTAAAGTTCTAAATTGTTGAAAACCAATTTTGATGATATTAACTAAGAATGTTAAATTCGATTGGGACAGATATTCGCAGAGAAGGGGGGTCAGTTGAGAAGTGAGAAGCCTTCAGGAGTACAGAACATTATGTCTCTGTTAGGGTGAAGGGTAAGGCTGGTACGTGTAAGGAATGCTGGAGGGTTGGAGAAGTTGAGGTTCTGGTCACAGATAAAAGGGAAGCATATGTCAGGTATAGACAGCAGGAATTGAGGGTTTCTTCTTAATTTATTCACACGATGAAAGCGACCCTGGCCAGGCAAGCATCTATTACCCATCCCTAATTTCCCAGAGGGCAGTTAGCAGTCAACCACATTGCTCTGGGTCTGGAGTCACTTGTAGGCCAGACCAGGTAAGAATGGCAGTTTGTTTCCTTAAAGGGTGTCAGTGAACCAGATGGATTTTTCCGACAATCGGAATGGTCATCATTAGCCTATTAATTCCTGATTTAAAGTGAATCACTAGAAGATTCTTAAGGCAACAAGAGCATACTTAAGAGGGAAATTGCGAGCATAAAAAAGGGACATGTGATAACTTTGGCAAATAGAGTTAAGGAGAATCCAAAGGAATTCTACAAATGCGTCAAGGACACAATAGTAACTGTGGAGAGAATAGGACATCCTTAAAGATCAGCAAGACTGCCCATGTGTAGAACCACAGTGAATGGGGGACGTACTGAACGAATATTTTGTATCAGTATTCACTGTGCAGGAGAATATAGAAGTTAGAGAACTTGGGAAAATAGTAGTGACATCTAGGAAAGTGTCTGCATTACAGAGGAGCTGCTGGAGGTCTTAAAACATACAAAGGGAGGAAAATGTCCTGGATTTTATTGGATGTAAGCTAAAACTCTGTGGGAAGCTATGGAAGTGATTGCTGGGCCCCTTGCTATCATCAATAGCCACAGGTAAAGTGCTGGAAGACTGGAGGTTGGCTAACGTGGTGCCACTATTTAAAGAATTTAGAAGGGTAATAAGGAAAAGCTCGTGACCCTGACGTCAGTGGTGGGTAAATTAGATTACAATGTGGAAACAGGCCCTTCGGCCCAACAAGTCCACACCGACCCGCCGAAGCGAAACCCACCCATACATTACCCCTTACCTAACACTACGGGCAATTTAGCATGGCCAATTCACCTGACCTGCACATCTTTGGACTGTGGGAGGAAACCGGAGCACCCGGAGGAAACCCACGCAGACACAGGGAGAACGTGCAAACTCCACACAGTTAGTCGCCTGAGGCGGGAATTGAACCCGCGTCTCCGGCGCTGTGAAGCAGCAGTGCTAACCACTGTGCCACCGTGCTGCCCACAATTGTTGGAAGGGATTATGAGTTATCAGATTTTCATGCATTTTGAAAGGTACCGACTGATGAGGGATAGCCAACATAACTTTGTGCAAGCAATATTGTGTCTCAATGACTTGACTGGGATTTTTTTTGAAGAAGCGATTAAAAAGAATTATTAAGATAGAGTGGTGTACATTGTCGATGTGGACTTCAGTAAGGCGTTGAATAACATTGTGCATGGTCATCTGTTTAACAAGGTTGGTTCATATCAAAGTCATTTGGATGCAAAACTGGCTCAAAGGTAGGAGGCAGAGGGTGGTGGTAGAGAGTAGCAATATCCTGGAAAAGGTTTGCAATGCTCCCCATATTGTGCAGATAGTCCGGTTTATGGAGTAATTCTCTAGCACGGCTTGTACAGCTCTCCGTTTTAGACGATACCTTACCCCAATTTATGGTGCCTGGGCTGGTTTTGTGAAGCAGATTCAGAATTTGAGGCAATGGACCATTCCAGCAGATCTGGCAATGTCTTTATTCTTTGTTTGTATTCTTGTGAATTGGCCCACTGTTGGCTCATTTATCCAATTATTCCAATCCCCCCATCTCATTATCCATATTTTCAGCAAGTTATCAGTTAATAAGTTATTTGGTTTTTTTTCTGTATCTTTCCGTGGCCTTAGTTTTTGACTCCCTCCTGTATCGATTGCTGGCATTGTGAAGCTCAGAAACATTGAAATGGTATGTGTCAGGCTGTTGTTCACTTCCCGATGTGTCCCATGTGGTTCTCTATGGACAGGGGTGTTCCAGCAGCTTTGACTCACGTGTTTGAAACTTGGTATGCGCCTGCTCACGGAAAGCCTCTGATGGTCTCTCTCAGTTGATCGTGCTATCAGTAACACGAGGAAAATCCAGGAATATAATTGTAAAGGAACAGACATCTAACTTGGAGCTGAGGGGCTTCTGACTGACTCCTGTTATTGAAAAGCTAGTGGGGTGGCTGGGGATGGTTTGCTGGAGGTTGTGCTGTGAGCTGCCTCAGACATTCAGGGAGACCTGAGGATTTGCTGACCAAACTCTGGATGGAGCATGGGGACTGTAGTTACTGCATCTGGGTCTGTAACATGAACAACAAATGGAGCAGAGGCTGCAGAGAAGTGAAGCTCTGAAACCGTGCAGTGAGTGTGTGTGGGGAAAGAGATTTGCTGTATCTGTCTGTGTTTTCACCTGGACAAGCACATACTCTCATTCTCCCGTTACATACACTGATGCACACTCTCCTATTTGCTCCACACTCTCCCTCTCTCACATGCACACACGCGCACTCCATCCTCTCACATGCACGCATGCAGTCTCTCTCTCCCGCACTGACATACACACACTCCTCCTCACTCTCTCTCACGGACAGAGTCTCTCTCTCTCTCTCTCCCTCCCTTCACACAGACACGCCCTTCTCTCCTACATACTCACACACACACACAAACGCACATATAAATCTGCAGGGTGAATTTGCATTTGCCCATTTGTATTTGCAGGTGCATTTTATTTTGTTCCACAAACATACAATTTGTAGACAGTCAGTCAATGTGATATTTTACAAACTCCTACTTTGTAAATAAAACCAGTCTGACTCCAGATGAAGACACAGACAGCGTCCAAACAAGGTCTCTCGCTTAGAATACATTGTCTGACCGCAAGTGTTACTTAATTTATTTGAAGTTATTTCCAGGAGTGGCTTGAAATAAATTCTGTGATTCGCATATTAATCAATCAAATTCGCAACTCCATTCTAACTGATTAAGTATTTAAGAGCCATCTTAGGTGTGTACAATTCATTTGCGTAAGTTGCACAACCCTTTGATCTTTTCTTATAATTTCTGTGTTTAATGTCTTCCTCCTTCTTACACCTGATGAAGGAGCAGCGCAATGAAACCTTATGTTCACAAAGAAACCCATTGGACTCTAACCTGGTGTCGTTTGATTTTTGACCTTGTCCAAACCAGTCCAAAACCAGGGACTCCATATCATGGTTTTTACTGGTTAGCTAATCCTCTCCCCTGGCAAGTAAGTTGTTCCTAACCCCATGTGTCCTTGTCTTCCATATTAATATCTTGCGAGGCACATTATGCACCGATGTCTGGAAGTCCAGATATAATACATCTATATGATCCCCATTATCAACCTTGCTTGTAACAGCTTTTTTAAAGAAAGTTAGTCAAATCATTCAAACATGATATATCCTTCATAAAACTATGCTGACAATGCTGGATTGTGGCTTGATTTTGGAAATATCCTGTTATTAATTCCTTCATAACGGATTCTAAAATAATGTTTTCAATCCCAATAGTTTTCTCACTAATTTTCATTTCCCAGTGAAGCTGGTTATTCGAAGTCCTTCCCTTTCTATAACCTCTATGTTCTCTTTCACAATTCCTGTGTAACAGGCACAAGGCTGTAAAAGATCTGCTCGAATTACTGTATAAGAGGCATGAGTGGCTGATTGGGCTCATTCTGTTTCTGCTTTACACACCCGCTTTGCTGAATGTCCTCCTGCTGTTCCGACACTATAGTCTCAATGGACTTGCATGTCCTGCTCCTGTTTCTGACCAAGCCGCTCAAGATCTCAATGTCCACCTCCTGTTGCTCAATGATAGGTTTGGGGACTTAGGAAGTCTCCCTGGTCAAATGTCACTTTTCAAGGGCTGAAATATTTAGGAAAATTGTGTTTCCCACACTGGGTAGCTCAGTGGTTAGCACTGCTGCCTCACTGTACCAGAGATCTCAGTTCAATTTCAGTTTCCAGTTTCCTCCCACAGTCCCAAGATGTACATGTTAGGTGGATTGGCCAAGCTAAATTACCCATAATGTCCTGGGATGTGGAGGCGAGGGGCATCAGTCTTGGAAAATGCCAGGTTATAAAGATTGGGTGGGGTGTGTAGTGGGGATTGGATGGGATGGTGTTCGGAGGATCAGTGTGGATTCGATGGACCAAGTGGCCTGCTTCCACACTGCAGGGATTTTATGATTAACACCTTTGTTGCAGAAGTCAATTGTGTGAACAATCTTTGAATTCATTCCAACATCCCTTCCTTAGTGAGGAGATTAAATCTGTGTGCACTGCTTCAGATGTGATTTCGCTAAGACACTGTACAGCAGCAGCAGCACTTTACTGTGCAGGATAGGGGACTCTGCGACCCCCCCATCAGGCACTCTGCTTCCCTTCCCAAGAACAAAGACACGGAGGAGTTCGTCCAAAACTATTTATTCAATTCTGCAGAACCGGGTGTTACCTCAATGGCTTCCCACGAGGCACACACACAGATTGTAATCCCCGCACGTTATATACATGTAGGAGTGGGCGGGGCCTTCTACTGTCTCAGCCAATGAGTGTTAAAGTTCCCCACTGTCCTCCTGATGGATGGGATTATTTGGTTATTCACCCAGCCAATCAGTGTTCGAGTTCCCCGCTTCTCCCTTATATGGATGATGACGTACAGCCGTGGTTGTGGGCGGTCCCTCAGCCACGAGGAAAGCTGTTTCCATTGTTCCATTCATGAAAATCTGGGGGAGTGTCTGCTCGTGCTTACTACAGGGTAGAGAAGACTAAAATGGTGGCTTTGTACTTACTATGTGCTTACTACAGCAGTTAATGATTTAAAAATTACACCACCCCCTACAAATCCCCCGTGTCTTTTCTAACGGTTTGTAATTTTTAAACTGGGAGTTTCTTCTCCAGGGCGTCCAATAGCTCCCAAGCTTGTTTATCAAGCTGCCCGTCTCTAATGCTACCCCCGCCCAAGAGGGATTCAGACTGTTCTATCTCGAGGTTCATCCTTTCGACCTGCCCATAGGGAACATCCCTCTTAGTAAGGGCGGTTTCGATCAGTCGCTGAGTTAACCCCCTGGCGCAGGGAAGGATGCAACACCCGAGGGCAGTTAGTACCCCTCCCACCACTATACATGAGACGAGAAAGGAAACGACCACCCCCTTCCATTTACCGAACCAAGCTTCCAACCAACCCGTGAGGCCAGAATCGATGCCCGAGTTTTCGGCGAGTTCATCCGCCAATGTGGTGAGCCCATCCAGGGCGCGGGTGATGGACCCATCAGGGGCTGTGTTATTAGGGATGAAAGTGCAGCACTGAGTGCCTATCATGACACAAACACCCCCCTTCTCTGCTAACATCATGTCCAGGGCCAACCTATTTTCCCACGCCATTCTGCTAGTGGCGTCTAGTTGTTCTGCTATTCCCTTCACTGCATCCCGAGTATAATTAATGAACCTCTGCTGATTGTAGTAAGTATAATTAATCCAATCCACGTTCTTATTGATGGTCACCCACCAGAACAGTGACGACTCAAAACCCGCCGCTATCTGGTTCCTAGCCTTGTATTCATCAGGAACACCCATGGGGACCCCTATGACATCTAAATATATATTATCATCAAAAGAGGTCTCCAAAGCCCTTTTAGTTCTTCTACTGGAACGGGGTTGCTCTTGTTTTTCGAATGCCACGGTGATAGGATGGCCAATTGAACGATTGCACAAGTGCCCGCCCATTTTTGGGGCAGGGTCGGTCGCAGAATCCTCCCACCACAGTACCACCAGAGGTCTGCCCTGGGTACATGAATGTGGGAGTAATTCCTGCCCCCGGTAGTTTCGTTGACCCGCCGAATTGATCCGCTGCACTTGTCAAATGTCCCCACATCATTGTCCCATTGCGGTCCCGTCCGAGAGACGCAGGCTTGGTGCGTACCCGTTACCCCTGTGAATGACGGAGAGCGGGGCGCCCCTTTAGACCTGACGGAAGGAAACTTCAAACTTAAGGGTCGACAAGTGGGGTCGTTCCAGGCCTCTCGGTCCTGGTACAGCCTTATCATGCAGTCCAAGGCTTGTGGATGTTTCTCCCATCCCAGCGGGAATGGGACCACCTGAGGGTTAGGACGGGCACCCATGCACGCGTAGCAATCACTCTTTTTCATGCTCCTTACCGTATATTTGACCCATTCCATCCAGGCATTCGCCTCCCCGTATCCCGTTTCTATTTCAAAGGTCCTTTCCAAGTCCATCACCTCAATTATCCTAACCTTTTCCTGCTCATCGGGGGTGGATGAGGCCCCAGACCCAGCTTCAATGACCGTGATGGTTGTGCAGCACAGCTGCAAACCCTTCTGTCCTGTCTGGCCCCCAACCCTAATACCCAGGATCGTTCCATTAAGGCTCGTCCCGTTGTTCCCCAAGGTCTTTATGGTCAGATAGAGTGGATTGCACTGATTCTGCTCACAATTCCGCCCAGGGGTGATGGGATCACGGACAATTGACACCATAGCCTGGACCCCGGGGGCCGGAGGCCTATTGATGCCTTCTTTGCCATGCAACTGTAATACTAACGTCTGACCCTGGAATCCCCTTTCTCTCTCTAGGTTACACTTAGTCTGATTCAGTTCACTTTTCGTCGCACAGGGCACCAACCCACATAGGTCTAAACTAAGTGTCTGTGTTGGCTTGTTGGCGGGAACGGAGATGGAGAGCCACCGACGGTCCTCTGCCTGTTTTTTTTCCAGAGGCCGAATTGGGTAACACGCACACTATGACCCAGCCGAAGGATAATGACAAAGCAAGTTAACAATACGATTGACTGCATTTTGTTGCAACACTCGTGTCCGGCCGGAGGACACAGTCCTTTAAACTCGCCAAAGTCCAATTAGTCTGTTCTCAGGGTCTTTGTTCCTTAGATGCCTCTGTCAGAGAGGTTTGTTCGTCCTCCGTAGGTTGTGGCACCGGTCCCTTGATCCGAGTATAATGTGTCCAGCCCTTTTCGGCCGTGCGGACAGCCGTTTCGGTAGTCAAAAGTACTAGGAAGGGACCGTCCCAAGTTGGTTCGAGGGTGCGTTGCTTCCAGATTTTAATCAGGACCCACTGACCCGGCTTGACGGTGTGCACCGCAAACTCGAGGGGCGGCGTCTGTGCCAAAAGTCCCTGTTGGCGTAAACGAGATAGAGCAGACCCCAGAGCCACCACATATTTTTGCACAAACATGTCCCGAGACTCGAATAAGGGAGGTTCTCCCTTCGGCCCATGGAACGGGAGGCCAAACAGCATTTCGTAAGGGGAGACGCCCAAATCCCGTCTTGGCTGGGTGCGAATTTGCAACAGGGCGAGGGGTAGGCATTTGGTAACTGTCTTCAGGCCCTGCCTCCCTTCCCAAGAGATGGGGTATTGGTGCACTCTGACGTCGGGGCTCTGGGGCTTTAATTTTACCTCCACAGGTCGAATTGCTAGCCCCCCCCCCCCCGGTTCCCTTTGGCGACCCAAACCCTAGGGTCTATCTCTGTCAATCGGGACTCACTAAGGTATGACATGGTAATGGCTAAATCTTCCTCTTCTCCCACTTCTATTCGTAGTCCGAAACGGACTATTAAATCCCGTCCCAACAACCCATAGGGAAGGTGCGGGAGGTGAAGGAGTTCCACTTAGAGCTCCTCCTCCTCCAGCCGCAAGGGTTGTGGTTCAAATATTCTTGCAATGAAAACCCCACCCTTTACTCCTGAAATGTTTAATGTTTTAGCCTGGAAGCCAACCCCCCTAGGATGGAGGGGATTGAGGACCTGCCGGCGCCTGTGTCAACTAAGAAAGTAACATCTTGTCTAAATGGGCCCACCCGTAAATTTACCAGGGGTTCTTGGTAGGCCCGTGTTCCGATCCTCCCCTGACTTCCCTAATCCATTTGTTCGCGCTCCATTTCATACATCCCTTCTCGCTCCCTTTTAAAATCGGGACAATCCCTCTTGAAGTGTCCCAGTTTCCCGCAATGGTAACATCCGGCCGCCTGAGGCCGTTCAATTCCATAAGATCCTCCTCTCCCACTTCTATTCGTCTCGCTCCTCTCCCTCTCCAACTTTTCCTCGACCTTCCTCTTTCCATCCCATAACCTTCTTCCCCCATTCCGGTGGATTTACAAGCTTCCCGTACGGCTGCCACCATCATTTTTGTCTTCTGTTTCTCCCTTATTACATCCCTCTGAACGTACACCTTCTGTGCTTCCCGTAATAATTCTGCAACATCTTTTTCAGCCCAATCCTCCACTTTCTGTAATTTCTTCTGAATGTCAGGCCATGACTTAGTCACAAAGTGCACCCCAAGCATGCCCTTGCCTATTTCCCCATCGGGGTCTAAACCTGAATACTTTCGTATGGACTCCCGCAAACGGTCTAAAAACTCACTCGGGGATTCATCCTTTTTCTGTCCAACTTCGAATGCTTTCGCTAAATTCCGCTGTTTAGGCACGCAGGTTTTGATTCCCCTGATTATAAGGTTTCTGAGGTCTGTCATATTAGCCCGTCCCCCCTCATCATTATGATCCCACCGGGGGTCCTCTAAGGGGTACTTCTGCTCTCCACGCTGAGGGCCGTCCTGATGCTCCCTATCCCAAATGGCCATTGCACTATTCCGGATCATGACAATTTCATCGTAATTAAATAGTATTCTCATCATGGCCTGCAATTCGGCCCATGTGTATATACTGGGCCCCAGAAATTGGTCTAGTTGTGTTCCCACACTGACAGGGTCGTCCAGTAGACGGGGTAGTTCATTACGGAGTTCTCGGATATCCCCAGAATTTAAAGGTTGTACTACGAATCCGGTCCGTTCGTTCCCAAACGGCACCTCTCGTAAAGGGTTCATCTGTTCAACATTGTTAACTCTCTCAGCACCCAATCTCTCTTCTTGATCTCTCTGCATCTCAATTCGGGCTGATCTCCTAATGCCTGGGGTGGGCTCTTCTTCCCTTCCTGTGTCCCCCCCAGCAGGCTCTCCCTCACTGAGCATGACCTGCCGGGAACCGGGATTATCCGACGCAGGAGGGAGGTCCGCGCTGGACGCCTGGCCGTGCGCGGGTTGTACATACGGGGGCGGGGCAGAAGGGGGCAAACCGTCGGTGAGGACGTCCCAAGACTTCTGGGGCTTTCTCGGGTCTGTTTGGGGAATCAGAGGATAGAGACTCGTGGGGTCCCCGCAGTCACTCGCCAACCAGGCGGCGGCGTATTTGCTCTCTTCTGGGTTAAACGGTTGTTTTCTGTTAACATATATATTTAGGAGTTGACACACCCAGTCTTCATCAGACCCATACTCGGGCCAAACTACCGAGGGGGCGCGGATAGGTTCTTTGGTCCATATAAAACAACAATATTTTATCATAGTCTGTTTCTTTAAGTCCTTTGTCCTACTGCTTTCCGTCCATAAACTCAATTTCCGACCTAGTGGACTATCGGGGGGCATTTCTTTTCCATTTACAGTCCTCCCTGACTTGTCCTTAGTGGACCTAAAAGTCTGATTTCCCATGGTCTATCTTCGGTCCTGGTCTTAAACGCCTAAAGCATTTTCACAGATAACCATCAAAACCACAATTTCCCGTGGTTTATCTTCGGTCCTGGTCTTAAACGCCTAAAGCATTTTCACAGATAACCGTCAAAACCACAATTTCCCGTGGTCTATCTTCGGTCCTGGTCTTAAACGCTTAAAGCGTTCTCACAGATGACCGTCAAAACCACGTGGCCAACAAGGAAGAACAAAAAAATCTCTTTCCTTGATCCGTGCACGGAGTTGTCTGGCCTTTTTAAATGTGTGTACCCCCGCGTATAGTCACTAACCCGTCGTCCCAACACTCGTCCGTGTGTTCCTTTTCTCGGGATCCAAAATTATTTTAATGAGCCGGGTCACTCTCTTGGCCGACGGCTGACGGACCAAGCCGATCCAGTGAGCAGTATAAATATATACCAGACGCGTCTTTTTGTATCAGACTTGATCCACGAGCCGAAGAGAGCCCCGGCAATAATTATTGCATCCCGGACGAGCCCCCAATTGTGCAGGATAGGGGACTCTGCGACCCCCCCATCAGGCACTCTGCTTCCCTTCCCAAGAACAAAGACACGGAGGAGTTCGTCCAAAACTATTTATTCAATTCTGCAGAACCGGGTGTTACCTCAATGGCTTCCCACGAGGCACACACACAGATTGTAATCCCCGCACGTTATATACATGTAGGAGTGGGCGGGGCCTTCTACTGTCTCAGCCAATGAGTGTTAAAGTTCCCCACTGTCCTCCTGATGGATGAGATTATTTGGTTATTCACCCAGCCAATCAGTGTTCGAGTTCCCCGCTTCTCCCTTATATGGATGATGACGTACAGCCGTGGTTGTGGGCGGTCCCTCAGCCACGAGGAAAGCTGTTTCCATTGTTCCATTCATGAAAATCTGGGGGAGTGTCTGCTCGTGCTTACTACAGGGTAGAGAAGACTAAAATGGTGGCTTTGTACTTACTATGTGCTTACTACAGCAGTTAATGATTTAAAAATTACACCACCCTCTACATTACCAGCCTGAAGGTTAGAGCAGTCTCTTCTCTCTGGCAAGTGCACAGCATTGTTGAAAGATCATTGTCCTTCTCTACTCCACCAGCATAACGGCAGATCTGGTGATAACGTCACAATGACACTTGAGAAGAACAGGTATGGTGTGGCGAGATGATATCAGTGTTAAGATATGCCTCAGCAAACATCTCACCTGAATCTACCAAGAACCTCGCCAGAGCACATGTCACGCAGATTCCACAGAATCTGGTACGGGGAGCTCAGAAACAGCAAGGAGAAGCAAACATTTATCAGAGTTATATATCAAAGTCAAAATTGTGATACAAATATTGGGTATTGTCCAAAACAGGAAATTAGACATACAACTTTGTGGGTACGGCAGTAATAATGGGCAGCTTCAAGTTATATCTAAAGAGTGTTAACCCAAGTGAATGTTAATGCTGGGAAAATGGATTTCACGAGAGTCCATGAGGTCGTTTGCTTTAACGATACATTGAGCACCGAGCTAGATATCAGGTTGTTCTGGAATTGATGATGTGTGATCAGAACAGCGAGTTGAAGACTTTGTTTTAAAGGAGCTTTTGGGAATAGTGACCTTAATATTTTGAATTTAAGTGACAACTGAATACAAAGCAGTTTTTTTTTCTTATATTAATGGTACATGCCTGAGTCATGCAAGCCATTAAGATGCGAGGATAAAGTTGGCTTCAGTGAATTTGGGAAGTACATTAAAATGATTTAATGCCTTTTATTCATACAAACACTGTTAGGTCTGTAAGGACATTCTCGAGATTAATGCCTCAGATGGCAAGATTGTCTGATCAGGGAACACTGCCTGTGTTCCAGAGAAGTTCAGAGAATGAGAGGTGATTGAAATGAAACTTTAAAAAATCACACAGAGTGGAGTGACGAACATGGGCATTGACAAGTGAGAGCAATATTAGCGAGAGTCCCAAGGTATTCCACAAGGACATCAAGGTAAAAACAATGACTGCAGATGCTGGTAACCAGATTCTGGATCAGTGGTGCTGGAAGAGCACAGCAAATCAGGCAGCATCCGAGGACAGGCAAAATCGACGTTTCGGGCAAAAGCCCTTCATCAGGAATAAAGGCAGAGAGCCTGAAGCGTGGAGAGATAAGCTAGAGGAGGGTGGGGGTGGGGATAGAGTAGCATAGAGTACAATAGGTCAGTGGGGGAGGAGATGAAGGTGATAGGTCAGGGAGGAGAGGGTGGAGTGGATAGGTGGAAAAGGAGCTGGGCAGGTCGGACAAGTCCGGACAAGTCAAGGGGACAGTGTTGAACTGGAGGTTAGGAACTAGGATGAGGTGGGGAAAGGGGAAATGAGGAAGCTGTTGAAGTCCACATTGATGCCCTGGGGTTGAAGAGTTCCGAGGCGGAAGATTAGGCGTTCTTCTTCCATGCGTCTGGTGGTGAGGGACCGGCGGTGGAGGAGGCCCAGCACCTCCATGTCCTCGGCAGAGTGGGAGGGGGAGTTGGAATGTTGGGCCAAGGGGTGGTGTGGTTTATTGGTGCGGGTGTCCCGGAAATGTTCCCTAAAGCGCTCTGCTAGGAGGCGCCCAGTCTCCCCGATGTAGAGGAGACCGACATCGGGAGCAACGGATACAATAAATGATATTAGTGGATGTGCAAGTAAAACTTTGATGGATGTGGAAAGCTCCTTTAGGGCCTTGGATAGAGGTGATGGGGGAGGTATGGGCACAGGTTTTACAGTTCCTGCGGTGGCAGGGGAAAGTGCCAGGATGGGAGGGTGGGTCGTAGGGGGGCGTGGACCTGTCCAGGTAGTCATGGAGGGAACGGTCTTTGCGGAAGGTGGAGAGGGGTGGGGAGGGAAATATATTCCTGGTGGTAGGGTCTGTTTGGAGGTGGCGGAAATGTCGGCGGATGATTTGGCTTATGCGAGGGTTGGTAGGGTGGAAGGTGAGCACCAGGGGTGTTCTGTCCTTGTTGTGGTTGGAGGGGTTGGGTCTGAGGGCGGAGGTGCGGGATGTGGACGAGATGCGTTGGAGGGCATCTTTAACCACGTGGGAAGGGAAATTGCGGTCTCTAAAGAAGGAGGCCATCTGGTGTGTTCTATGGTGGAACTGGTCCTTCTGGGAGCAGATACGGCAGAGGCGGAGGAATTGGGAATACGGGATGGCATTTTTGCAAGAGATAGGGTGGGAAGAGTTGTAATCCAGGTAGCTGTGGGAGTCGGTGGGTTTGTAGAAAATGTCAGTGTCAAGTCAGTCATCACTGATGGAGATGGAGAGGTCCAGGAAGGGGAGGGAGGTGTCAGAGATGGTCCAGGTAAATTTAAGTTCAGGGTGGAATGTGTTGGTGAAGTTGATGAATTGCTCA
Organism: Chiloscyllium plagiosum; assembly: GCF_037043375.1. Lineage (NCBI taxonomy): Eukaryota > Metazoa > Chordata > Chondrichthyes > Orectolobiformes > Hemiscylliidae > Chiloscyllium > Chiloscyllium plagiosum. The sequence continues at coordinate 33,837,976 of NW_028270171.1, forward strand.
ACCTCCTCGCGGGAGCACGAGGTGGCGTCAATGCAGTCATCAATGTAGCGGAGGAAGAGGTGGGGAGTGGTGCCGGTATAATTACGGAAGATCAACTGCTCTATGTAGCCAACAAAGAGACAGGCATAGCTGGGGCCCATACGTGTGCCCATGGCTACCCCTTTGGTCTGGAGGAAGTGGGAGGATTCAAAGGAGAAATTGTTAAGGGTGAGGACCAGTTCGGCCAAACGAATGAGAGTGTCGGTGGAAGGGTACTGTTGGGGACGTCTGGAGAGGAAACAACGGAGGGCTTGGAGGCCCTGGTCATGGCGGATGGAGGTGTAGAGGGATTGGATATCCATGGTGAAGATGAGACGTTGGGGTCCGGGGAAACGGAAGTCTTAGAGGAGGTGGAGAGCGTGGGTGGTGTCTCGAACGTATGTGGGGAGTTCCTGGACTAGGGGGGATAGGACAGTGTCGAGGTAGGTAGAGATGAGTTCAGTGGGGCAGGAGCATGCTGAGACAATGGGTCGGCCAGGGTGGTCAGGCTTGTGGATCTTGGGAAGGAGGTAGAACCGGGCAGCACAGGTTTAAGTAGAGAATGCTGAGTGGAGATTTGATTAACCTGCACATTTTGTCAAGGGCCTGGATAGAGAGGGAGGTTGTCTTGTTCTTATTGTAGAACTCAGTTACCAGCAGCAGATATTTAATGTAATTGGATGAAATATTAGAGAAGTAGTGAAGAAAGTTGTTATTTCACCCAGAGTAAGGAAGAGATCTGGGAGTGATACATGGAAGCGGAGTAGAGGCAGAAACTCTGGAAAATTTTAAAAATGTGCCTCGATCTGAACCTGAAGTCCTTCAGTTTTTGTGGAATCATAACAATAATTTTTGTTTGAAAGGATGAAGCTGGCTGGCACCTTTTTAGTAAGTGCAGACCATTTCACGAGTAGTCTCCTCTGTGTTGAAGAAATTTCTAATATTTAGACAATATAGAGAGTATCAATGTAAAGGGATCAGGGAAAAGACAGAGAGGAGTAGTGTGTAAATTAAACAGCATCACAAAAATACTGATCCTTGTATTTGTACACAATGCTACTTCACTGTGGTGGTTTTTTTCTCCTTCTTGTATAAATGCTGAAAGCCTTTGATTATCCGGTTCTCAGTCTTGGTCATACTGCTGTCATATCCGCTGCAGCCGGTGTGGCCTCCTCTATATTGGGGAGACAGGCCGCCTACTTGCGGATCCGCTGCAGCCGGTGTGGCCTCCTCTATATTGGGGAGACAGGCCGCCTACTTGCAGAGCGATTCAGAGAGCACCTCTGGGCCACCCGGACGAACCAACCCAACCAACCTGTAGCACAGCATTTCAACTCCCCCTCCCACTCCACCGAGGATATGCAGGTCATTGGACTCATCCACCGCCAAACCACAACAACCCGACGGTCGGAGGAGGAGCGTCTTATCTTCCGACTGGGAACCCTCCAACCGCAGGGGATGAACTTGGACTTCACCAGTTTCTTCATCCCCCCTCCCCCCACCTTGTCTCAGCCGGATCCCTCCAGCCCGACACCGCCTTCCTGACCTGCAGTCTTCTTCTTGACCTCTCCGCCTCCATCCTACTCCGACCTATCACCCTCACCTTGACCTCTTTCCACCTATCACATTTCCAACGCCCCTCCTCCAAGTCCCTCCTCCCTACCTTTTATCTTCTCCTGCTGAACACTCTCTGCTCATTCCTGAAGAAGGGCCTGTGCGCGAAACGTCGAATCTCCTGTTCCCTGGATGCTGCCTGACCTGCTGTGCTGTTCCAGCAATAAAGTTTCAACTTTGATCTCCAGCATCTGCAGACCTCACTTTCTCCTGCTGTCATATCTGTCTTGTTTCATTCTATTTTTTTCTACTACTTCATTGGCCTTGTTGAAAAAGCAGGAAGGAATTTGGGGATGACAGCAAGTGCCAAAAACCATGATGAATGTAAATTTCGGAAAAGTTTACAGTGACAGGAAGGTGTGCGAAGACAGCGGGATATTACAGAGATATGGATTGTTCCAGGGGCTGAAGGATATTAAAGGACAAAGATAGATTTAGGTTTTGGTTGAAGTGAAAAGTGAGCTGGACCAGACAGATCAATATTATGTCTACTGTAAACTTACAAAGAGAAACTCTCTACTAAGCCTGATGAAAATGATACCTGTGTCTGTCTGTATCAGCAAAAAAGAATCCACCAGATGTGGGAGATGGTGGAAGCGCTAGGTTGTGTTGTGAGAAGTGGTTAAGGTACACAAGGCCTACAGATAGAGCCCACACTGTGACAGGTGAACTGATCTGTCCTATCATAGAGATTCGGGTCAATGATGCAGACTGAATTCACAACAGATGAAACAAGTATTGTTCTCATAAAATACTTCTCAATTGTAACATTTCAGGAAATGAGAACTTAATCTTATCTGAGGCTCTGTTGAGTTGACCTGGTCAAGTATTCCTACCTGGGAATTGCTGTTTTTAAGCAGTCACTTCTGTTATAACAATGTCAGTTCGGAATCATATGCAGATATGGATACAGTTAGGTAAGTACATTCAGAACTGAACCAGCCCAGTGCATTAGGTATTTATAGCTACTCGCATCCATTCTGGAAATGAGTCCCACAATCAGATCAGGAAAATCCCACGCTTCCTGCCTTGCCTGAATATTGTCAGCTGCTCTCACCTATCCTGGAACTGATCTCCCAAATATGACTTGGAATATTACAGACTCTGCCTAGCCTTTTCGGGGTCAGCTGCTCACACCTATTTCAGTATGGAGTCCAACAGTTAGAACAGGCAGATCCCAAACTCAATAATAGGCCCATACATTTGCAGTTTAACAGCATTTTTCCTCTTCAAATTATAGCCAAACAGGCAAACCACAGATTACTTTCTCTGTGCCTACAAATATCAGTCTCTGTGACAACCCTCATGTTCTGTCACCCATCCTATCTCTGTAAATCCTCTACTTTCTACAAACAGTCACACATTTATGACATCCTCCAAACACAAAATCTACCCCTACTCCCGAAAAGCCATTCCCCCTCCTGGTGAAGGTCACAGACATACAGGCCGATCAAGTTTGTGAATGAGATTAGAGATAATAAGGACGTTATAGGTGAAGGGGTTTGAGATAGAGAGCTTGCAGAAGACAAAAGAAAACCTTGTTTTGGCACTAGAGGCGATTAATAAAACGAGGTTCTCCTGCAAAGAATGTGACTTTTCTTGGAAGATTTCATAGAAGCATTGCAGAAGCGGGAGGAATTTCAGAGATTTGAAGGGGCTAATGAAGGTTCGAGATACATAGAGTGTTCTTTTGATCTGGTGGAGATTACAGAAATAAGGAGAGCTGAAGGTGTTTCGACAGAGAGGGTGGGCTTGAGAATGTGGAGGCTGCAGAGATAGGGAGCTGTGTAGGCGGTTACAGAATAGGGAGTGCTGTAGGGCCTAGAGGATTTTACGCAACAGATTACACATTGGAGCACGTCAGACAACAGGGAACATTGTAGGGACTTGAGGAAGTTTAAGAGATGGGCAGATTTGTAAGGGATGGAGAAAGATGCACTGCGTCATGAACAGTGTAATGGCTAGAGGAGGTTATGGAGATCATGAGATTTATCAGGGCGGGAGGGAGTTAGTGACCCTGATGATTGGGTGATGATTGTGTGAGCTGGAGGAAATTGTAAAGATTGCGAGTTTTCTATGTATCGGAGTAATTACAGACAAAGCTGTCAGGCCTTGAGAATTATTACATAGAGAGGCAGTATTTAGAGGAGATTGCAGAGAAAGGAGGTTTATAAAATGGCCTGTATGAGTTACAGAGATAAGGAGGGGTGCTTTGACTGATATATGTTTCAGAGGTAAAAATGGATCGCACAGGATCAATGAGGTTATGAAGACACAGTATAATTAGAGTTGGAGAACTCTTGAGAATCGCACCAATCCATACAGAAATCGTAAGGCAACAGGGTGTCATTTGACCCATGATGTTTACACCAGCTTTTCATCTGAGTTCATTACAGAGTAGTGATCTCTTGCTTTCTCTCATACCATTGCACATTTCTCAAAGTTTGTGAGAAGATTTGTAGCTCGGGTGCTCGTTGTTGTGGTTCTGTTCGCCGAGCTGGGAATTTGTGTTGCAGACGTTTCGTCCCCTGTCTAGGTGACATCCTCAGTGCTTGGGACCCTCCTGTGAAGCGCTTCTGTGAGGTTTCCTCCGGCATTTATACAGGTTTGTCTCTGCCGCTTCTGGTTCTCAGTTCCAGCTGTCTATTGCAGTGGCCGGTATGTTGGGTCCAGGTCGATGTGCTTTTTGATTGAATCTGTGGATAAATGCCATGCCTCTAGGAATTCCCTGCCTGTTCTCTGTTTGGTTTGTCCTAGAATAGTAGTGTTGTCCCAGTAGAAATCATGTTGCTTGTCATCTGAGTGTGTGGCTACTAAGGATAGCTGGTCATGTCGTTTCGGGGCTAGTTGGTGTTCATGGATGCGGATCATTAGCTGTCTTCCTGTTTGTCCTATGTAGTGTTTTGTGCAGTCCTTGCATGGGATTTTGTACACTACACTGCTTTTGCTCATACTGGGTATCGGGTCCTTCGTCCTGGTGAGTTGTTGTCTGAGAATGGCTGTTGGTTTGTGTGCTTTTATGAGTCTTAGTGGTCGTAGTAGTCTGGCTGTCAGTTCAGAAATGTTCTTGATATGTGGTAACGTGGCTAGTCCTTTGGATTGGGCATGTCCTCATTCCATTGTCTTTCCCTTAGGCATCTGTTGATGAAATTGCGGGGGTATCCGTTTTTGGCGAATACATTGTAGAGGTATTCTTCTTCCTCTTTTCGCAGTTCTGGTGTGCTGCAGTGTGTTGTGGCCCTTTTGAAAAGTGTCTTGATGCAACTTCTTTTGTGTGTGTTGGGCTGGCTGCTTTTGTAGTTCAGGACTTGGTCTGTGTGTGTGGCTTACCTGTATACCTTTGTGGTGAATTCTCCGTTCGGTGTTCTGCCACACATGCAGATGACAAGCAACATGAGTTCGACTGGGACAATACGACTGTTATAGGACAAGCCAAACAGAGAACAGTCACGGAATTCCTAGAGGCATGGCACTCATCCACAGACTCTATCAACAAACACATCGACCTGGACCCAATACATCGGCCACTGCAGCGGACAGCTGGAACTGACAACCGGAAGCGGCAGAGACAAACCTCTATAAATGCCGGAGGAAACATCATAGAAGCGCTTCACGGAGGATCCCAAGCACTGAGGATGTCACCTAGACAGGGGACGAAACGTCTACAATACAAATTCGCAGCTCGGCGAGCAGAAACACAACAATAACACATTTCCTTTAGTCGCAATAATCATCCAATCCCCTCTTGAAAATTTCCATTGAACATCCATTTACAACACATCCTAACTACTCACCAATTGAAAAGTTCTTACTTCTATCATAGTTCTCCTACAGTGCACAAACTGAAATCTGTGTCCTCTCGTTTTGTGAGTGGGCACAGTTTTATCCAATCTAATCAATTCAGTCTGCCTATGAGTTTGAAAAACTGCATCTGATCTCCTCTTAGCCACCTTCACTTCAGTGAGAACTGTTGCAACAGTCTGACTTCATAACTAGTCTTACTCATTCCTGGAAATATTCTTTTATATCAGTTCTTCATCCTTTCCAATGTATTCATATCCGTCTGATCATGTGACACAGTTGAAGTCGAATGTGTTTGATGCAAGTTCAACATCACCTCATTACTCTTGAACTGTCAGTATTTATAAAGACAGGAACCCTGTATGCTTTGCCTATGTTTAATGTCCTACAAACTTCAATGATCTTTACACATCCTGTGCTCCTATATTCCTGCCTATTTTACATTGTCTTTTAATGTTCTTGCTAGAAATTAGGATTGTTTCATGTTTCAATGTGCCAAACTTCATCAATCACCTCTCTACTGTTTCTAAGAAGTTGGCAATGTATGTTTAGAGTTCGACAACGTTTTCCTCCCAGTTTCCAATTTCTTTAAGTGCTGTGTCAACTGTAAACTTTGTATGGGTCCCTGCACACCAGATGTACATCGTTCATACATATCAAAATGAATGAGGTCACTAAAACTGAATCCTGCAGAACTTCACTGAAAATCTATGGCCAGCCTGAATTAAAAATCTAGTCACCATTCCTCTCGATTTCCTTCCAATCCTCTCGATTTCCAGTCAATTTTGTGTCCAAATTGATACAGTCCCTTTTATTCCATGCATGAATGAATGAATGAATGATTTAATGTCACATATATGGAGTGAAAAACAGTGAAACCTGTTTCTTGCCTGTGCCACAAAGATATTCCTCATCAATGTTGTACATTTCGAGTGACAGAGTTTCCTCCTCTCTCAGAATGACCTGGGTGGGTTCGGCCACTTTGGTAAAGACAGAGATGAATTATTCATTTCACACTCAGCCATCCCGCTTCTTCTCAGTATAAATCCTCTTGGAAGTGTTGAATCAGCCTTACTCCACCTTTTCGCACGCTCCCTTAGAGGTGTGACAACTTTATGTTGGCTTTCCGTTTTCTCATAAATTCCTCCGCTGTATCATCTCTACCCTAAACCTTCAGCATTACTCCTGGTTCACAATATCGTTCTCTATCTGACAGCTATTCAATTGTTCTTCTTCACCTTAACCTTTTGCTCCATTGTCACCGAGGGAGCACTGGGTTTGTTTACTCTGCCTTTCTTCTGTGAGGAACTATTCCTCGACTGGTCCCAAACCATTGAAGGGAGCCCACTGTTCAATTTTTCTTTTTCTGACCAACGTGGTGTTCCGGTCATATCTTCCCAGATTCATTCTTGCCCCAGTGAAGGCAGCTCTTAGTCGATTGATTTTTCTCAAACTCAGTCAATGCGCAACATTCTCTACCATCATCCTGAACGTTACAATAAAATGATCATCGTGCCAGAAAATGTTCCCACCTGATACTGGATCCACTTTCCCCAAATCTTTTCCAAGGTTCAACAGTACATGGTCCCTTGGGGTGGGCACATACTCCTGCAGTAAGCTCCGCTTCATGCAATCCATCACTGCCCAGACACGGTCAGTATCCCAGTCTGTATTTGGATAATGCAAGTTTCTCAACACGATCACGTTGCCATCTCTGTACCCTTTTCATTAGTTGGCAGCCCACAGACGGTTCCTCACAACGTAACTTTTTACTTTATGTTCTATAGCTCCAGCCAAATTCATTCTGAACTTGGAGGTATCCACTTTCTCTCAGACTCATTAACTAACCCAACTGGAAACAATACTTCTACACTTCATCCTTTTCTTTCCTTTATATCATTTCTGAATGCGTTATACTTTGGGCTCCATACATCAGGAAGAATGCATTTGACCTGGAGCAGATCTAGAGGAAGTTCACAAGAAAACTCCCAGGAATGAAAGGCTTAGCAGATGAGGAATGTTTGAGGGCTCTGGGACTATACATGATGGAGTTTAGAAGGACAAGGGGAGATCTGATTGAAACTTACAGAATGCTGAATGGCTTGGATAGAGTGGACGTAGGGAAGATGTTTCCATTGACAGGAGAGATGATTAACCAAGGGCACAGCCTTCGAGTAAAGGGAAAACATTTTAGATCGGAGATAAGAAGAAACGTCTTCAGCCAGAGAGTGGGGAATCTGTGGAATTCATTGCCACAGAAAGCTTAAGGATGCAAGGTCATTGAGTAGATTTAACACAAAGAGAGAAAAGTTCTTGATTGCCAGGGGACCAAAGGGGGAAAGATGGAAAATGGGCTTGAAAAAACGATCAATCAAAATTGAATGGTGGAGCTGACTCGATGGACACAGTGAGATTCTTGACCCCACTATCCTGGAATTGCATTGACAGTAAAAGATACACTGACACCTTCTTCAATTTCCTGACTCCCCTGTGACTATTGCTCCTTCTTCCTTCTCCCTTCCTTCCTGTACAGTCAGGCTGCTTGTGGTATCACAAACATGGATCTGACTGTCCTCCCCTGAGCAGCCAGCATCTTCATCAGCTTCCAAACTGGGAAACTGAATTGGTAAGGGGTCTCACCTCCCCTCCCCCTCAGGGTAATCCTGTATTCCCTGACTGTAGCTCTTGACTTACAGGCCGTTATGACAGCAGTGTGATCCCCTCCATGGATGTGTTATCCACCTAATTCTCAACATAGATGTTTCTCAGAATCTCCAGGCATTAACTGCATGACCCGGTGTTCATCGCGAACAACAGCAGGGGCTATGACTTCCCAATGTAACATAAAACGTTTTCCATTTGACCAACCTCCACTAACACTAAGCTGAAACATGTTTCGTCTTACTCAATGAATTACGTTGTATAAAGTTAATATCAGAGGCACAAGTTTAACATGCATTCGCTTATCGGCCTGTAGCTGACTGAGATTCTTTATTGTACTGGTTCAGACTTCCACTTATTACTGATATATCAGCCTTCAGCCCTACTTCCAGGAAAGAAAATGTCAATTTGCTGCAAGGAACGGTTTATTATCAGCAAATAAAATTACATTTTCTTCTGTGAAGACGATTGTGTTACTTTCAAAATCAATGCAGGGGGTCACAGCAGCAGAAAGGCGTGTCTCTGTGACTCCCAGGTACATGTAATACTCCAGCTCCCACTGCACTCTACTCCCTCACAGGGTCACCGCCTCTGTGACTCCCAGGCATGATTAGGCCTCGATCCTCATTTATATCCTCCCACTTTGCTGTCTTAAACTCCCAGGTGTGAGCTAGCCTCATGCTCCTGTTCCAAGTCGCTTCCTCACATGGTCACTTCCTCTGTAACTCAGAGCTGGTTTCGAGCCTCCTGTTCTGTTGCTTCTCCAACTCCAAGTCCCAGTCGGCCTCGATCCTCGATGCTGATTTATATTTTCTCACTCTGTGCTGCTCTGTCAGGTTCTCTGCCTTTGTGACTCCCAGGTAATTGTATTCCTCAAGCCTGAACTGAGATTTATAACATCACATTCTGCACTACCCCCTCAAAGGATCACCGCTGTGCCTTGAAGATAGTGAAAAAGAGGAGGATTAGAGGGGGAGTAGGGTGTTATAGTGATTGAGCGAGTTGTAGGAGATGGAACAGGTTATCTGGAGAGGTAGGCAGATCTGCAGTGCCGAATGCAGGTTTCTGAAAGATATACAGGGTGAGTTGAGACACTGAATAAGGCAAAGGGAATAGAGCGACGGTGGCTTGTTTGTGATGGAGCCTTGTCGCGTCTAAATGGCTTTTTCTGAGCTGCTTACAGACATAGAAAGACTTCAACCTCCAATAAGCTTGTACATTCTGTTGCAGCTTTATAGCTTCCACTGTGCTTTCTGTTACCCCTCCAACAAAACTCCCAGGCTTATTCTATTTTTCTACATCTGTACATTTTTTTCCGTTGGCCCACCAAACAGAGTAATTTCATGTGACCTCAGTTATTGCAAAGAAAACACTGGAGCTTTTCTAACTTCTTTGTCCTCTTCACGGGTTTCCTTTTTTTCCTTTGGTAAGTTGTTCTTATGAACTTCACAGTGACCTATCTTTCCCTTTCCACGTGATGATTTCTCTTTGACCCAATTTCTATCCCTCATGGACTTCAATTGATTCTGAACGCCAAACCGTGTTGTATGGATCAATTCATAATCATCAACCACTTCAGCTGCTAACCTTGCTGTTTCAACTCTCTGCTCTTCCAAATGGGTTTGCACTTTGTCAGGCAAGAATATTTAAACTCCTCCAAATTAATTGTCTCTGAACGAGCATCGTAGATTTTCTTGATTTTTGAAGCTCTTATCCATCTATCAAATTACTTTGCTTGATCCTTTCAAATTCAAAATATGTTTGACTAGGTTCCCTCCTTAGATTCCTGAAACATTCTGATTAAAAGGCTTCTGATTTACAGGTTATAAGGTCAGAACTGCAGAAGAAGGGGAGAGAATCCAATTTCAAAATTGACACTGACTCAACTAACCCCAGACTGAATCGACCTGACCAACTAGAGAGCTGGCATGTCCTCTTGATAATACACGTTTCTTTTTAAAGACTTGAAAGTTGTCTGCCTGTGGCATTATTGTTATGTATAAACAAAAGGACGCCAATAAACCTTTAAGAATTCAGACATATTGGTCATTTAGAACCTCCCTAAGAAAAATCACGAACAACATAACCTTGTAAAGTGACTGGCTTTGTGACATCATGCCACATTTCGCTTTGGACTGAATTCAATAAATGTAAGTTTCACTGTTTTGAAGCCATAAAAGTGTATTAAGGTGTTCGTGAATTTATACAAAAAATGCTGAAGCGCATTATGTTTTGAAGATACAAAATTGCCTTATTCGAACAATTAGAGGAATGCCCAGGCAAATCGACACTTCCTGTACATGGTAAGGGCAAATATGCCAACAGCAAATCTACTGCTTGGTGCTTGTTCTAGTGAAGGGGAGCAAACTAACAACATATAGATTATGTGTTTGGGGGTGGTGGTAGGAGGTTCAGGCGGTTACAACATTGCAAATGGACAACATAGCAGAAACATCTAGTCTGCGATAAGAAAACATCCATCATTGTCCCTCACAACTAACTTCACTCGAGCAATTGGTGATGGGAGATGTGACCAATAGCCAGCGATACCAGCATTCAACCCAGTCCAGTTATTATTGTGCTCTGAAGGTACCACACTGAAAGGAGTTAACCGATCTGTTTGTTCAGTGACTGTGATTGATGACAGTCTCCATGGATTCCAATTGTGTCACTGGATGGTTTCCCTCTTCTATTAGTAAGGGGCCTCTTACGGCACTTTATCCCATAGTAGCAGCAGGTGCATCACCTCTAACACTAACAGGGATCCGCAGCTGCAGAGACAGGAAGAGGAGAGATAAACATCTGAGAATAGTTTGGAATGATCCATTAATGGATCAAGATTGAGAACATTAGACTGGAATGCTGCAGCAATGGACAGGAGTTTATCCTGGGGTCTTTTCTATCTTTCGTGGTATTGGTCAACATTACAAGATCGGATAGAAGCCGTACTGATGATTATCCAGGCGGGTTACTATCCCATGCTCGCTATTATTGGTGTTCCTGGTAAGTCTTTCCATCTCTATCTACTTATTAATCCTATAAACCATGCTGAACTTTATTGTTATTTCTGTACCTATATTTGACAAAGACGGAAACTATTGTCTTCAGTTTCAAATACAAATTGCACTCATTACCATAAACGTCTGAACCACCCAACACCCCCAGTCCTCACAACCATCTGAGAACTAGACTGTACACCATCACAAATTAACTTTTGCCTTGAATTGATTTATTTTTCTTTACTATCTCCATCACTAAACATACCCACTACCAGATCCGTAATATTCCCAGTCCCCAACTTGACGTCAGTGCAGGTCCCAAATAAATCATTATCTATGCCTTGATACAATTCAGACTTTATCTGTCAAGTTCTCTTCTAAGCGCTCTGTCTGTTACAAAAGGCCATCAGAACCTTGTTTGTGTCTCTAAAGTAAATTCATGACGGGGACAGTGTCAGAGAAGGAATGCCGCTGGACATGTAATTCAGAGGCCCAGATTATTACACTAAAGACACTGTTTCAAATCCAACCTCAGATTATGTCAGAGCTTAAATTCAAATCACAGGAATTTGAAATAAGAGCTAATTTCACTTATATCAACAGTAACAGCACCAGGTTTTGGTCATTAAGTTTATCTATTTCATTGATGCTCTTTTGTAAAGAAATCTAGCATTATTACCTGGTCTGGTTGAAGACTGATGTCAGACCCAAAGCAATGAGCTTGGCTGTTTACTGCCTAAAGTAATGACCTGACAGTAACGGATATTTAGAGAGGTCAACAAATGCTGTCCTTACCAGCGATGCAGACATCCCATGTCATAACAATATTGAAATTTAAACAAAACAAAGAATGCTGCAAGAGATCGGAAACAAAAAATAAATCGAGAAACTGCTGCAGAAACTGAGCAGACTTGGCAGCCTTGGGTCGAGGGAAAAATAGAATTGACATTTCGAGTCCAGTATCCATCCATCATAACTGAACACAGCTTGAAAAGTTTGTGATTGATGTTGGTGACAGGGATGTCTGTTATGAAGGGGAGAAGGAGGGAGTTGAATAGATAGAGAAAGAGAGAGATAAAAGAACATCTGTAGTAAAGGGGAGAAGGAATGAGTTGAATAAATAAAGAGAGGGAGAGAGAACAAGAAGCAAACAACGGAATTTTTGATGATCAGCTGGAAATGAAATAAAAAATGAGAGTAATCTTATTTATTTTTTCTTCTGTTCCTATATTACTGAAAATCATGCCATGTCGGGTATAGACCAAAGTCGCTGTTTAAAGTGAGTTATGTCCCTTTGTCTCTCTTCCCTGAGTGTATTCGTTATCTTCCCTTATTCATTAGTGGGATGCTGGGCCAGTATTTAATTCGCTTTCCTCATTATCAATGAGAAGGTGTTGGTGAGCTGCCTTTCTGACCCACTGCAGTCCGTGGGCTGCAAAGAGTCAGTGCTTAGGTACGTGTGGTTTCATTTCTTTGAGACTTTGTAGTGAGTAATGTAGCTGAGTGGCTGCCTTATTAATTTCAAAGGGCAATTGAGAGTTAAATGCATTGCTGGAGTCACATGTAAGCCCGACCAGCTGAAGGTGGTAGATTTCATTCCCTGAAGGACATTAGAGTGCTTGATAGGATGTTCTGACAATTGACAATGGTTTCATAGCTTCACTTGATTTTATTGAATTCAAGTTTCACCATTTGCCGTGGTGGGATTCGATTCTGGGGTGGGGATCAGCACATGGGTTCCTGGATTAATAATATCACAAAGACATCACCTTCCCTGCATCTCCAACCATCGCCATTAGCAATAGTAATGTTGATGTATGTGTGGCTATGATTGAAACACAGCTATTCGCGATGCGAAGGGATGATTTTGCAAAATATACCTTCCTTCTTAATTTTGTCTTTATTAGAAGATTAGAGGATCGGAAGAGCCCTTGGCGAAAGTGAGTGGGGTGTCTTTGATCATGAGTCACTAGCAGAATTCACACCATGCAGCAAGTAATCAACATAGTATATTGTATACTGTCCGTCATTGAAAAATGATTCAAGTATAGGAGTGAAGACACCTTCCTTCTGTCGTAGAGAGTCGTTCAGAAAGTAATTGGGGCACTATGTATAGATTCTTTCTCCTTTATAAGGAATTATCAGCTTGCCACAGAGAGGCAGTGTAAATGAGTTTCACCGGAATAAGCTGTGTAGTGATGGCATCACGAATAGACTGTGAAAGAAAGGATCTGTATCACTACAAAAAAGAGATGCTTGTATTAAAACTTGAGGGTTATGGATCAACACTCATTATTTTCAAAACGGAACATTGCCAGCGCTAAATAAAACACGTGTTTATCTGCGATACATACTTTCACAATTGGGCAAATATATAGAAAGGAAACGATTTGAAGGACAGGGGAAAAGTGTAGGGAAACGGGGTTACCATGGATGGACATTTTGGTCAGCATGAACCAGTTTGGGCTGAACGGCCTGTCTCTGTTCTGTCGGACTCTATGATACTATACTTACCTGAATGGGGCCTCATGTTCGTGAAGTGAGAGCTCCAGGTTCTGAATGAATTCTCACTGCCTCAATGTGCAGCTGGTATGTGACCCTGTACTGAACGTCATGCTGTTCACAAATCTGTAAGTAGCCACACTCTGATAGAGTTTGCCATTAACACTAGCTTCTGATCTCCATACAGAACACTAGCCTGTCTTCTCAGCGATGGGAGAAGCCTCCTTGAGACTTGGCACAAACCATCCACTGTCCCTCCTCACTGTCAGCAAAACATGGTATCGTTAATGTAATACATGTGTACTATTAGCAGTGGAACCAAGAGGAACAACATGGATCAGCCTGTCTGTGCAGTCTATGCTTCATTGATTTGTCATGTTGGAGCATCAATGATACCCTTCTTTGTATGACAGTCTGGAGGGGGTGAATGTCCTCTTCTCTTCATGCATTAGTGTTTCGAGGTGCGGAATGCCCTCCTCTTGGTCCCAGTGAAAATATTCATGGACATTATTGGGCGACCCTTGGTTCCAAACTTACCAGTGTGATGTACTGACTAGACTCCTTATCTTCCTCGGTAATAGTAGACAGGAAGGGGGCTGGAAGAACACAGCGAGCCACACAACATTGAGTTCTCCAATTTCAGGTGAACTTTCTTCTAATCCACCAACTCACTTCCCAGCCCCTCCCCTCTCTTCCATTCCACTGATCAACCCTTTTCCCAGCTGCCAAACAGATTCAGTCCTCCCATCATCCAACCGAGTGGTACCCCTTCACCTGTGTCCACCTATCCCCACCTCACCACCCTGCCTCCTCTTCTCTCGCCCCGCTCCTTTATCTTTAGCCCCTTTACTGTACCCACAGTAATGAAGAAGTGATATATCCAAGGCGTTGCCTTATCCATCTGCTGATGCTGCCTGGCTTGTTGTAATCTTCAGCCTCCTGCATGTCTACTTTGGATTGCAACATGTGTAGATTTTTTATTTAAAATCTCTTCCTGTGTAGTCGGCTGGAGAAAGCGAGTGGGCTGTGCTTCTTCTTACCAATAGTTTTGATGGGTTGAATGGCTTTCTCACATTCCTTTGAAACCAGCTTGAGATGCTGCATGAGTTTCCTTTTTTTTAACCATGGAAATGTCCAGGTTCTGATCGCACTATTACATGAATGTTGCCAACACTTTAACAGCACAAGTTTGAATGCTGTCTGTTATTGATACTTTAGCACCTGTGGAGGAGACGCAATTATCTGAACATTGTGTGATCTTCACTGAACATCCCCACTTCTGATCGTATGGTAGAGGGATTGATGAATCAGCTGAAGTTGTTTGTGCTGAGAAACTTTCCCTGAGGATCGCCTACAGAGATATCCAGGGACTGAGAGGATTGATCTCCACCAGCCACATTGTGTTTTGAATGACCCAAACAGTAGGGATTTCAATCTTGTTCAAATCCGAACAACTCTCTCAATAAAGAAGTTTTTCCTTATCTCACTCCTGGTTCTTTTGCTGACAATCTTGGAATGATAACTCCTTGATGCTGTAATGCCAACTAACGGAAACAGAGTATTCCTGTTTTACTCTACAACTTTTTTCATACTTTTGGACACCGCAATAAGTTCACATATTTGTCTGTTCTTCTCCAGGAAGAAAAGCCTTGCAAGAATTGTAACAAGCACTACATTGGAGAAACAGGCAGAAAACTAGCCACCTGGATACATGAACAACAACTAGCCAGAAAAAAAGACATGACCCAATATCACTAGCATCCCTACATACAGATGAGGAAGTACACTATTTCGACTGAATCTGCACATTCATCTCGGACCAGCCAAACAGAGACATGCACGGGATTTCCTGGAAGCATAGCATTCCAAAGTGAACTCTACCAACAAACACATCGAATTTGATTCCATCTAACACTCTCTGAGAAAAAGAACCGGACAAAAAATCACCAATACTTGAAATTACATCACTGACTCAAGGAAACATAAACACATAAATAGCAAGTGGGACACAACAGCAGCACTTCACCAGAGGCTCACTGATAATGTTCCCTCGTATAGTGATGAACCATCTGAAAATGAACTCTCCAGCTCAGCGAGCAAACTGACATCCAGAAAAAGCGCAATTTGTCTCATCATCCCTTTAATTAAATCCTTCATTCCAGTTACCTTTCCGATTTTTTTAAGGTTATTTGTATTCTTCTGAGAAGTAAAGTGGTGTCTGTGTGTGCGTGTGTGTGTGTGTGTGAGAGAGAGAGAGAAAACAATCCTCTGTAATCTCTGAATTACTCCCCGTGCCATGTGGAAAAGGGGGAAGGATGAGGAAGACAGTATAGCTTGACATGTTGTTAAAAAGCTAGTTCAGAGATGAGGGTTTCAGAGTGTGGGATCATTTGGATCTCTTCCAGGATAGGTGGCGATCTGTACAAAAAATACAGGTTGTATCTTAACTGGACGAACACCAATCCCCTTGTGGGGAGGTGTGCTAATACAAGTCAGATGGATGTGAATAAACCAGGAGAGTGAGAACCAAAGCAGAAGATCAGGATCTAAGCAGAAGGTAGAGGTGAATAGGACATCAGGCACTTTCCCAATCTAATGACCATGCCGAGAGAGGGAATCAAATAAACCCAAAATGTGAGTTGGGAGTTGGAATAAATTATCAAGATGAGGCGCAGTGTTTTCAGAGATTAACAAATAAGGATGGAGAGTGTGGGGGGCGTGAGGGAGTGAGGTGTGTGATATAAGGGAGACAGTGCAGAAGAAAATGTTAAAGGTAAAAGAGGTTGGGGTGGGGAATTCTGTGATTAACAACTGGCAGAAAAACACAGGAAAACTTGCTGTTTGTCAAAGTGATTACCTGGGAAAGAATTTATTATGCTTCAGAGAAATAACACCCTTCTTGCTTGAGGTCTGCATTATAATTTAGGAAAAGCTGTGTTCATATTATGGCTGTAGCTATACTAATGGTGGCAAACAGCTAGAATAATAACAGTTCTGTCGTTGGACAATGCTTACACTCAGCATATAAATTACCCTGGATGTTCCCAGAGATGGATGGCTGCCTTTGGTTGAGTAAGTGCTGAAGCTGCATGAGATGATGCTGGTTTGTAATATAGATACTTACTGAGTACAGTCAAAGGAACAAAGCCGTAACTGCCATTACTTATTGTTTCAGGACATATCAGAGTGTTCATGGCTGCCACTGCAAAAAATCATGCAATGAAAAACAGTCCGATAACGCCTGTGCCAGCAAGTGAATATCCAAAGGCTTTTTAAACGTTTGTGAGGTTACCTGCCTCAAACACCCTCCCAGACAACGCATTCCAGATTCATACCATTCTCTCAGTTCGAAACAGATTCCACAAATCCTCTCTCAATCCCCTGCCTTTCACTTATAAGTGTATCCTTCATTTTTGATCCTTTGACAAGGGAAATAGCTTCTGGATCAGTGGTGCTGGAAGAGCACAGCAATTCAGGCAGCATCCGAGGACAGGCAAAATCGACGTTTCGGGCAAAATCCCTTCATCAGGAATAAAGGAAATAGCTGCTGTCTGTTCATCCTCTCCATACCCCTTACGCTCTTGTACACCTGTACCAGGTTCCCTCCTTAATTTTCCCTGCTGCAAAGAAAAAAACGAGCAAATTTAGCCCTCCTCTTTCATACTCACTTTTGAGTACTCTCTTGTCTTGTTACTTCTGACTTGCATCTTCCCAATTTTTCGATGTTAAATTTCATCAGGCCATTGATCTGACTATCTGAATTATTTGTTTATATCCTCCGGTAGCCTAACACTTTCCTCCTGACTGTGATCCACTCAGCTCATCTTTGTGTCATTCATAATATTGCTCATCATTCCACTGCTCCCCACATTCTCACAATCGTCATTTCTGAATATCACAAACAAACCGTGATTTCCTTCCTGTTCTCCAGATGTTAGTCAGATGATGATTTGACAATTCCAGTCTCTTGCTTTTCCTATTTTGGTGAAGTTATGAGTGATGTAGTTAACACATTTTATGAGGGAGCCACAAATAGAATTTTCGACACAGTTGAATTCACCTTTTACACTCTGCCCCTCTGCATGTTTTATTTATAAGCATTGTAAATAATTTAGGATAAACTAGGGTTTGGCACCTTGCGCTGGAACATTAGCAATTTGTGTGGCACTGTTCTTTGTAACATTCCCTGCATTAGCCAGAGCTGAAGAAATTTTTCATCAGCAGGATGGACATGGACTCATTCATTGCTTGTTTAAATCACCGAGTGTGATGAGGATAAATATTCAAATAAATTCTATATTATGGGCAAACTGCAGAAGATCAAATCATATTCTCATATCCACCTTGAATTGGAAGCAAATATATACTGTAAAAAAATCAAAAATATTGAAACACCACGTAGGGGAGAAAGAAACATGTCATCTGCACTTGATGGAGATATAGAAATATACAGTACATGTCCAACCTGAACAAAAATCAAGTGATAGAAGAGAATGTACAAGGAATCCTTTCGATATTTTGAATGGAATTCAGATCCCGGTTTTCTTGTACAGTGATGTTTTCTCATCCAATCTAACTTCCTCAAATACAAGCTTTTCCCTGACACTAAAACTTCATCTGCCGTTCTTCCTCCTCCGTCCTACTCTTTTCTTCCACTCCTACTTCCCTTGCACTACCCTTTCTGCTGCTACATACTCTTCCACTGATGATCTCCCTTCACACTCTTCTTTTGCCACTCCCACTGTAAGTTACACCAATTCCCCAGTTACTTCCACTTTCTCTCGCCATCCCTTCCACCTTTTGCTTTCCAACTGGCTTCTGGGCTGCTATTGGTCATCAGTAAATGAGATTAAGATGATCAATGTCTAATAGGAACAGACAATAGTGTGTTTCTGTCATTGTCTGATGCACCGTGAACAGGCTGGTTTTGTTCCCCATGGTACAGAGTGGAGTGTCTTTCTGTCTCTCTGTTGCAGCATTTAACCAAACAGCCTCATCACAAATAGGACAAACCTCTCCTCAGAATCAGGATTCCATGCATCAGTTTTGCCTTAAACATTGTGAGGAGAGTGAGCACATTGTTCAAACAGGCCGTGTACTATCCTTTTGTTCTTTATTCATGTAATTGATTTTCCAATGTCAGTTGAGGTGAGGTCAGAGTAACTTGCGTTGCCTCAAAGTAGTATTTGACTGATGTGACGTCTGGGATCCTGAGTAAACTGTGGTCAATGGGAATCGCAGGAAATCCTGCGCTGGTAATTTCCTCACTGAACAATGACACATTCCCCAGAGCTATTGGGAATGACAAATAAATTCTGCCCTTGCTGGTGCCTTCAAAAACCATGGATACATTTGTCCTGTTAACAACATCAAGATCTATTATGTTTTCAGATTGGACTAAAGTCCACAAAAAGTAAGACCTTGCTGCTTGAATGTCACTCCAGTGAAATCAGGACGTTACAATAAGATTACGTTCCCAATTATTTTCAGTCAGTTACTTTCTGAGGACTGATCGTGCGATATCAGTACACTGAGATCAACGTTTTCTCTGTCCAGCAGCATCGCACCATATTGTCTCAAAGCTGTACCACTCCACAATTCTAATTTATTCACTGGCTTATTCGTCGTGCTAACCAGGTATACTGGGCACACAATTTTCAACAACGTGGAGATGCCCTTGACCCTCTGGAACCTTCCTCCCCTCACATATCCTGCCCTCTGACTCCATGCCCTCCCCAAACTCTACCTCCTGTCGTTTATTTACCATCCCTCCTGAACTTCCACTCTCTGATGCTGAATGTTCTGTACTTAACAAATATCTGAATTTTGCCTCTCTGTGCCCCCACTTTAATGAATTTTAGGCATTACATTAAGTTGAGCTCTTCCTCTGTCTTCGCCTCAGTGCCTGTTTCTTTTGGCAAGATTCCTCTCCCTGTCCCATATACCCCATTACCCAGCTGCAACTCTCTCCCTCCACCTGGACCCCGCCCTCTGGCCTTTACCTGAAGTAATTGGTTCATTGAGAAATCTCCACATGACATTGGTTGTCTTAATTTCTCTGCACTCCACTCACCAAAACCAACCTATCGCTGTCCGAACATCCTACACTCCATGTGCATAGATCCAACCCTGACTGTGTTACTCAGCCTGTCCCGATAAGTCGGGTGGACTGGGTTCGAAATTACAGAGGTTGAACACCCACTCTCAGGTACCTCCTCTAATCTCCCCCTGCACCATGATCCTATCATGGCATATCATGCCATTGTATCAACTATGATATTTCATCTGGAGATTCCTGCCCCATTCATCCCTCCCCCCAACTGCCCCCAAGTTGATGGTCCTCTGATAGCAAAACTCGCTTCTATCTCCCCCCCAAAAAAATCACACACTGAACTGCCTGGGCAGACCCATTGATAAAGCGTGCTCCTGCCACACAGAGGAAGTGCATGGATACACACTTGGGCCCCAGTTATTCCAGTTTCGTCTTGGGGGACGTCGACCATTCCCTGTTCCAGTTCTACTCCAGTACCCATCCACATCTCTTTGTCCGATACAGAGATGATATCATCGCTGCTGCATCTCTCTCTTGTCCGGAATTGGAAAAGTTCACCGATTTCGCTTTGAATTTGAAACTCTCCATCACTTTCACCTGGTCGATCTCTGGCTCCTTCCTTCCTTTCCTCAACATTTCTGCTTCCATTTCTGGGGATAGCCAGGCCACTGATATCCAGTATTAACCCACCGACTCCCACAGCTTCCTGGAGTATACATCCTCACACCTGGTTTCCTGCATAGACTCAATTCCATTCCCCCAATTCCTCCGTCTCCATCACATTGCTTCTGATGATATTAAATTCAACAAGGAAGCCTTTCAAATGTCCTCCTTGTTCCTCAATCAATGGATTCCCCATCACTGTTGTCAACAGGGTCCTCAACTGAGTCTGACCCATCTCCTGCCTGCACTTCTAGCCTTCTCCTCCCCTTCACTCTCACAACAGAGTTTCCATTGTCCTTACCTACTATCCCAGTAGCATTCACATGCAGAGGATCATCAGTCCACATTTCCCCCACCTCCAGCGAGATGCCCCACCTGCACATATTCACTTCTCCTCCATTGTTCATCATCTAGAGGGATTATTCCCTCCAGGACACACTGGTCTACTCTTTGTTCACTCCCACCTCATATCCACTTCATTTTCCCCTGCCGGAGGTGTGACACATTCCCATTTACCTCCCTACTCATCAGTATCAAAGGGCCCAACTATCCAACCATACCTTCGAGTTGAAGCAGCACCTTACCAACATTTCCCACAATCCAGTCTGTTACATGCGCTGCTCACAATGTGGTCTCCTCTACATTGGGGAAATGAAGGGTAGACTGGGTGACCGCTTCACAGAACATCCAAGTTGGACCGCTGCAAAAGTCTCTGAGCTTTCAGTTGCCTGCCAGTTTAACAGCCCATCCTGTTCCCTGACCAATATCTCTGTGTCAGGCTTGCTGCAGTGTTCCAGGCAAATTCAGCGCAAGCTGAAAGAACAACACCTCATTTTCCATGTGCGGACTTTGCAGCCCTTTAGACTCAAAATCAAGTTCAATAATTTTCGGGCCTGAACTCCCCAAAGTCCTATCCCCCTACCCATACACCAGGCCGAGTTGTCACATAGCCTTCCATTACTCACACCCTAATGTTAGCTACTAGCAGTCTCCATTAAGAGCTATCCAGTCTCTTCTGCATATAAGCCACTATTTTCCATGTTACTATCAGTTCTGAGGAAGGTGCACTGGTCCTGAAACTTTAACTCTGATTTCTCGGCACAGATGCTGCCAGACCTGCTGAGCGTTTACAGCAACTTCTGTTTGGTTTCAACATTTTCATCGCAAGTTCTCACAATGCAATACGTCATCGATATTTAGAGCCCTGTCAAACATAGGAACCTTGTAATTTCTCATTTAATGTCCATAACAAATTACTCGAGATTCAACTGAGATAACAGTTTTGCTGCTATCATTCAGATCAGACACTTTGTCACAGTTCAGAAAGAAGAAAGAAATCAAAAGAGCTGGAGCGAAACTCAGTAGATCTGGCAACATCTGAGCAGAGATGCAAAAAATTAACCTTTGATTCTAATGGGACTTTTCAGAACAGTGTCACGTCATATGACATATGTCAATTCTGTTGCTCTCTGCAGACATTTCCTCAACTTTTTTGTTTTTCCAGCATTTTCTGTTTGCACTTCATGTTTCCATTATCTCGATATTACATGTTTCTTGACAGGTCTGCACGTTGACCTTGGTAATATTTGGACAATGTGGTACTTTCATGTTTCTATTACAGTTGGTGTGTCAATGACACCTGAATTACAGCCGAAATCTGTTTCTTCTTTAAGATAGAAAGTAAAAGGAAAATCTGAACATCTTGTAGATCTCAGGAAATCAATTTTGTTTGAAAATACACTTTAGAGGCAGCTGAACTTAATGAAATAATAGGGATAGATTTTGAACACTTGTGTCCTTCATTGAACTAGCTTGTCTCCCCAATCTCCAAAAGCTTTCAATGCATAACATAGAATTATTACAGCAAAGGTGGTGAAAACTCAGCCCATTGTCTCTTCCAGTTTGGAGTGAGCGATATTTCTACCATTATTCTCCTGTATTGTCCCCGTAGCCCTGTACATTTTGTTATTAGCATCTGCCTTTAATTGCCAGATATGAACAACATGATCAATCTCAAACAAAAACAGACTTTGGAGGGAAAGCTCAGCAGGTCTGGCTCTATCTGTGTAGAGACATCAAAGTTAATGCTTCAGATGCGGTGACACTACTCAATCTGTATTCCCAATGATTAAATGGTGTGTATATAAAATATAGTTCACTTTATCACATTTAAAATTATCCTGTTCAGTTCACATTGTCATTGAGCATTACATATCCCAAACGTTGGCTCGTTCCTTGTTGTGAACTATATTTAATTCTATCTGACGTTAAGAGTGATGATGACTGGGGAATATCATTGTACTCCCCATGCAGTCTCCACAGCCACTACCCCCATTCTGCCCTATCTACTAGCTAAACCTGACTTATTAATTCATAAGTCTTAATTAATAAGTTCACTTTTGGTTTTGGACTGAGGGGGAGAAAGTTGAAAAATTATTGCTTTACAGCAAATAAAACTGCATTAAGATGTTTGTCAATTTGTATAAATTAATTACTGAAGCATATTCTATATATAAGGTCCAACGTTTCTTTATTAGAGCAGTGAGAGGACCATTCAGAGAAGTTCACACTTCCTGTCTATGTTCAGGGCAAATGTGCCCAGTGACATTCTGTTGGCTGGGGTTTGTTCCGTGAAGGAGAGATCAGCACAGTAACAACATCCTGATTGTGTTTCTTTTTTTCTGTGGAGGGGCGGAGTTTCGAGGTAAGATGGTGGCAGCATTGCAAGCATACAACAGGGCAGAGTCATCTAGTCTGCGATAAGAAAATGGCCATCATTGTCCCTCACAACTGACTTCACTAGAGGAATTGGTAATGGGAGATGTGACCAATAGCCAGCAATGTCAGCATCAAGTCCAGTCCAGTCCAGATATATTGTGAAGTTAATGTGCTGTATTGAAAGCAAGAGCTGTTTGCTCAGTTACTGCGATTGATGTCACTCTCCATGCATTGTAACTGTGTCCTATTGGTGAGGGGCTTCACTCAGTGCGCTATCCCAACCTCGGAGCTGATGCATCAGCTCCAACAGTAACAGAGATCAGCAGCTGCACAGACGTGGAGAGGACAGATCTGAATCTGCGAATAATGGACTGGATAATTACACAAATGGAGAGGAGGCTTTCCTTGGGTCTTTTCAACATTTTGCTCTTTTGGAAATTTCTACCTTATCGGATATTAGTGGTGCTGATTGGGCGGAGTGGAGAGTGTGTTACTAACCTATGGTGGAGGAGCGACGCTCCGAAAGCTAGTGTGCTTCCAATTAAACCTGTTGGACTATAACCTGGCGTTGTGTGATTTTTAACTTTGTACACCCCGGTCCAATACCGGATTCTCCAAATCATAACCTATTCTCGCTATTGTTGGTGTTCTCTACTTCTGTCCACTCATTAATCCCATTGACAATTTTGAACTTCATTGCAATTTCTGTTATCTATATTTGTCAATGAAAGAAACGATGATCTTCAATTTCACTTGCACTTTCAATTCATCTGATTTGCAGACCACGCCCTTACACACATCTGAGAACAAAACTGTGCACAACCTCGAGATCAATTTTTGCCCTGAACTGGTTTATGTCTCTTGTTCTCTCTGTCACTAACCCTGTCCACTACCAGCTCACAATATCCCCAGTCTCCATCTCTGCGTCAGTGCTGTGGCTGGACAAACTATTGTCTGCACGATGGTAAAAGTCAGACTTTATGTTTCAAGCTCTCTTCTAGCCACTTTCCCAGTTACAAGTATTTCAATCACAAAATTGTTCTTGTCTCGGACGTTACTTCATGATTAGGACAATGTATCAGAGTAGGAACGTCGCTGGATGTAATTCAGGAACAACGCTTATTAAGCAAAAGACATTGTTTCAAGTGACTTGTTTCAAGTCCTACCACAGCTGATGGCAGAACTTAAATAAAAATGATAAGAATTGGAATAAAAGTGAATTTCACGAAAAGCAACTATAAAACCCACATTTTGTCTGAAAATTTTCCTGTTTCACTGATGACCTTCGGTAAAGAAATCTAACGTTACTACCCGGTCTGGGTTAAGTGTGACTTCAGACCATATTAGTTTGTGGAATGGCCTCACAGTCAGGGCAATTAGTGATGATTAACAAATGCTGCCCTTGGCAGAGATGCCGACTTCCCATGGAATAACAAATTTGAAGGTTAAACCAAATAAAGAAAAATGCTGGTGATCTGAAATCGCATAAAAATGCAAATAAAAGAATAGAAAGTGCTGGGAAGCTTTTCTGACCTGAAAGCAGCTGGAAAATAGTGTGAATAATGCTGGTGATAGGGAAGTCTGCTTTGAAGGAGAGGAGGAGCGTGTTGAACCGATAGATAAAGAGAGAGATAGAAGGTATAGAGCAAACAAAGGGAATGATGATCAGCTGGGATGAAAATAAAATGTGAGAATCACCTCATTTATTTTTACCATTTCCCATTTTCCTGAATATCATCCCCATGTCGGTACATGCATTCCCCACTTTCCAAAAATTCGCCTTTTGCCACTTCACTTTCCGAAAGACCTCCATTAAGTCCTGTGTTCACTAATCAAAAGAAATCTGAAGAGCATTTTCACTTTTACCACGAAAGGTGAATTTTTCCCACATAATTTAATGCTACTTCGCTTTACACCAAGATACCGAGGGAAACCTGTATATATCTAAGATCATGTTTAAAGTACATTGATTATTTGAAAAGTTAGAGATGTCAATCCACCATCTAATTACGGTAGGGGAGAAGGTGTTCCTGAGCATGCTGGTCCAAGTTTTCAAGCCTCTGCATCTCCTCCCTTTTGGAAGAAGTTGTCGGCGATCATTACTAGTTTGGGAGAGACATTTGATGTTGCCAGCCTTTCGCTGACAATGAGAAGTATAAATGGACGGAAAGTTGTCTTCCATGACAGTCTGGGCTGTGCTCACAACTTTCTGTAGTTTCTTATGGTCCTGGGAAGAGCTGTTACCGTCACACTATTATGCACGTGAATAGAATGCTTTCAGTTGCCAGTATGCAGAGCACTGGGAGAAGGCAGTTCCAAAATATTTGGATGTAACAATTGGCCGTTAAATGGATATCCAATTTCTGCTTGCTGTTTTGACAACAATTGAAATTTAACCAATAAATTTAAATTATGTCCAAGATACCAAAACACAATTGAGTTTATTGTATCGCCAATATCCAACCGAAGAGCGATCACATGCTTCAAAAGAATAGAGAAGCCATCACCATCACAACGAGGGAGGAAGAGACAGACACGTATCAGGACAGAGAGAAAAAAAAAACATAGCGAGGCAAACAGAATGGCAGTCAGTAAAACAGAGAAAGGAAACAAAGCAAGAAGCAAACAGACACATGGACAGGGAGAAGGGGAGATAGTAAGTTCAGGGAAAGAAACAGAAGACAGAGAAAATGAAAACACAGGGAACCAGACAATGTGAGAGAAATAGTGAGATACAAAGCACACAGGGAGCTGTGGATGGGGTCACAGTGAGCTGGGGATGGGGAATGGGAGGTGCTGGGGGTGAAGACCGGAGAGAGCTCAGAGTGAGCACTGGAGGGAGCTGGGGGAGGGTGGTGAGGATTTATTTTGACCTGTACTAAGATGTACAGGTAAACCATAGTAAGCAAGGATATCGAGAACAATGGCTGTAAAACATGTCTGACAGGCATGTAAGTTACACTGCACAGAGCGTGCGCAAGGCGAGATCAACATGAACAAGATCAGCATTATCTGAGATTAGAGAGTACATTCATCAGCCTAATAACAGTCAGGAAGAAGCTGCCCCTGAACCAACTGCTCTGTGTTTTCAAGCTTCTGTACCTTTTAGCCTGATAGAAGAGGCTTGAGGAGACCATTACTGGGGTCTTATGGGTCTTTGATAATGTTAGAACAAAGAACATCCCAGCACAGAAACAGGCCATTTGGTGGTCCACGCCTGCGCCGATCCAAATCCTCCATCTCAGCCTGACGCCTATTTTCTAAGGATCTGTATCCCTTTGTTCCCTGTCCATTTATGTATCTTTCCGGAGACATCTTAAATGGAACCATTAGTCACAGTTTTCCATTTTGAGAAACTCCCTTCCCCGACAATTCTCTGCCTCTGTTGCCCAGCCAGTTCTTTATCCACCTCGCTAACGCACCATGTGACTTCACTTTCGCCATAACCCGACCGTGGGGAAATATACCAAACGCCTTCCAGAAGTCCATGCATATGACATCTACAGTCTCTCCCCCATCAATCAACGTTGGCATCTTTTCAAGGGGGCAACTAGGGACGGACAAGAAATGATGGGCCCATCCAGCGATTCCTGTATCCAAAACAGAAGTTTAAGAAGTTCCAAGTTGAGTGCCTTGATGGGACAGGTTGTCTGATTTGAGCATGAACAGAAAAGCAGTGTTTCTGATGATGAACATTTTCGACCTTTCTGTTATTAGCAGGGTGTTCGGTGTTCCATGACGTATTGTTGCTGAGCGCTGTAATAAATTGCACCAGTTTGATTAAATTCAACAATATTAGCGTAGCAGGATCGATCCTTCAAAAATACCAGATTGAAAATGACAATCATCGTAGAGACTATGTACTCCCGCTAGATGAGACTCACAGATAGCAGCTTATATTCAACATATTATTGCGCTACTGTCTGACACTGATTCCTGGCACTGTCCATATTACAGGGGTTACCATTGACCAGAAGGTGAAGTCAAATCAACGTACAGATACGAGGGCCACAAGAGCAGGTCTGAGACTTACAATTCTGCACTGAATAATAGACTGTATGACCATAAGGGCATGAGATACAATAGGAGAAAGTGAGGTCTGCAGATGCTGGAGATCAGAGCTGAAAATGTGTTGCTGGAAAAGCGCAGCAGGTCAGGCAGCATCCAGGGAACAGGAGAATCGACGTTTCGGGCATAAGCCCTTCTTCAGGAATCCTGAAGAAGGGCTTATGCCCGAAACGTCGATTCTCCTGTTCCGTGAACAAGGTGATGCAACGCACAGAGTAAGTGAATAGTCAGAGACTTTTCCTCCTATGGAATAAATGGCTATTACAAGGCGGCATAATTTTAAGGTGATTGGAGGATGGATAAGAGCATAGAGAATGGTAGGTGGTTGGAATGCACTGCCAATGGTGGTAGTAAAATTAGATACTTTCGAAACATTTAATAGACTCTTGGATAGACACATGGATGAAGTGTTGGCCCATGATGCCCTTTTTGCTGGGGTTCCTTGATGCCACATTTGAAAGAATGCAGTCTTGATGTCACGGGCTGGATTTCAGTTCCTTTTTCTATGTTTGAAACAAGGCTATGATTAGGTCAGGATCTGAGTGTCTCTGGCAAAACCCAAAAGGGGCGTCACTAAACAGGTTATTGCTGAGCAAGTGCTGCTTGATAACACTATTGATGACAACTTCCGTCACTTTACTGATGATGGAGAGTACACTGATGAGGCGGTATTTGGCTGGGATGAATTTGTCCTGCGTTTTATGTACAGAACATACTTGCGCAGTTTTTTTTCCCATTGTCAGTTTGTAACTTTACTGGAACGGCTTGTCGAGAGAAGCCAGAAGTTCTGGAGTACAAGTCTTCAGGACTATCAGGACTCATAGCCTTTTCAGTATCCAGTACCTTCAATCGTTTCTTGACATCAGTCAATCGAATTTGCTGAATACTGCTATCTGTAATAATGGGGACCACTGGAGGAGACCAAAGTGGATCATTCACTTGAAACTTCTGACTGAAGATTTCTGCGAAAGCTTCAGCCTTATATTTTGCACTAATGTGCTGGGCTCTTCCATCATTGAGGATGGGGATAGTTGTGGCGACTCCTACTGCAGTGGGTTGCTTGATCGTCCACCACCATCCATGATTGGATTAGGAGGACTGCAGAGCTTAAATCTGATGTATTCGTTGTGGGATAACTTAGTTCTGTCTGTCCCTTGCTGTTTATATTATTTGGCACGAAAGTATTTCTGTTTGGAAGGTTCAGCAGATTAATATTTTATCTTTGCATATTCCTGGTTCTGCTCCTGGCATGCCCTCCTGCATTCTCCATTGAACCAGAGTTGATCCTTTGCCTTGATGGTAATGGTTGAGTGGGGGGTATGATGGGCCGTGACATTACAGTTTGTAATTGAGTACAGTTCTGCTGCTATTGATGGCCCACACTGTCTTATGGACGCTCAGTCTTGAGTTGCTAGATCTCTTCGATGTCTGTGCCATTTAGCATGGCGATAGTACCACACAACACAATAGACTTATTCTGAATGTGACCGCGAGACTTTAACCGATACTGTCATGGACAGATACATCTGCGGTTGGTAGATTGGTAAGGATGAGGTCATGTATGATTTTTTTTCCGTCTTGTTCTTTCCCTCACCACCTGCTGCAGACCCAGTCTAGTAGCTATGTACCTTAGGACCGGACCAGCGTGATCAGTAGTCTGTTGCCAAACCATTCTTGGTGGTCGACTTTGAAATTCCCCAGCCAGAATACACTTTGTGACCTTTCCACAGTCAGTTCTTTCTCCAAGTGTTGTTTAACATAGACCAGTACTGATTCAGATGAGGAACGACGTTACATGGTAATCAGTAAGAGAATTCTTTGTCCATGTTTAATCTGAAGCAATGGGAATTCATTATGTCTGGAGTCAATTTTGGGGCCTCCCAGAGCCTATTGACTCTATCTCACTGAGCTGCCCCGTCTGCTGGATCGGTCCTGAATTTGGGGCAGGACATACCCAGGGACGGTGATGGTGGTGGCTGGGTTATTTTTGTAAGGTATGATTCCATGGGTATGACTATGTCGGGCTTTGCTTGACTCGTCTGTAAGGCAGTTGTCCCAATTTTGGCACTACCCCTTAGATGATAGTAAGGAAGACTTTGGAGGTTCTACAGTGATGTTTCTAATGTTGACTTTTCCAGTGCAGTTTGATGTCAGGTGGTCCAGCCAGTTTCATTTCTTTGAAACTTTGCAACGATTGGTACAACTGAAGGACTCACGAGACCATTTCAGGGGGTGATTGCGAGTCAATGACATTGCTTTGGGTCTGGCGTTGCATGTCAGCCAGACCAGGTGAGGATGGAAGATTCCTTCATTAAATGATTTAGTGATCCAGATGGATTTTTCTGAAAATCTGCAATGATTTTATTCTCATTTGTCGATTCTTAATTAGAGGGATATTTTAAAAGTATTGAATTGAATTTCCACCACCTGCAATGGCGGAATTTGAACCTGGGTCCAAATAACAGGAGTTGATTTTCTGGATTGATAATCTATTGGTAATACAATGAGGCCTACTTAGAACCAAATGTTGTACTCAACTGCCATTTCTTGTGTAGCCCTGTTTTTCATTCATTGCTTATATTTTTCTGGAATCTTATCCATCATTGAATCCTGATTGAAATACACAGTCATGAACGTCCTCTCGACTCTTGAATTTCATTCAATCTGTTTCGTTTGAACAGACATTTCAAGGGAACTGCACATCAGAAAAGAACAGGAAGTAAGAATGGCTGACTGTGCACTGTATGTGTCACCAGACCAGCATGTCTGTCAAGGCACCCAAAGTATTTATTGTGGGTCAGAGAACCTCAGATTTATTAGAGCACAGATGGAGGCCATTCAGTCCAGCCAGGAGTCACAAGCTCTCCAACAGCACAAACGGAGAGAGAGAGTGTGTGTGTGGAGATAGATGGTGTGTGAGAGAAATAAACAGAGAGAAAGAAAGTGAGGGGGATAAACTGAGGGAGGATAGAAAGGGGAGTGACTGACTGAGTGGGAGAGGTGTTAGATGAGGGTGAAGTTAAATAGATCAGGAGACCGCATTAGGGTAGATCAATATGGACAGACAAAAGTTAGAAGCTTTGTTTAGAAATTACTCTGGACTGTAAGCCCTTTTGTCTGGGCACCATACCCTGTGAGCACTATGCTGATATTGGCTGTTAGCCCAGAGTATTTATTTCCAATAATATCACAGAATTTACTGACAGCTAAACAGAACCCAAATGGGCAATAAATTGGTTCCATGCAGAAAGCAGAGTTTTTAAATAGACTGTGCCAAGAGTAGCAGAAAATGATGACCCCCCCATCCCGCCCCGCCCCGCCAGACTGTGTGAGAGTTTGGGCCAGAGAATCACAGTGAGGAGGATCACTGACAGTGAGGAATCAGCATCTCAGCTGTCGGTGAAATAATGATTGATAAAGTTTGCACACCACTTACCTAGTTTTATAATCTACATTTCAGTTTATAATGCACAGTATCATGAGTGCATTTTAACAGCCTTATCTCTTTGTACTTTGCATTTATTAGTATGTGCAGAAAATCATTTTGTTTCTGGATTTTATATTGCATGAATGCATTTCATTAATATTGTCTCTGCTAATGCCACATTGCAAATGTATCCTGGAATCTGTTCCTCATGTAAGTCATAAAGTGAAACGTTCCAATACTGGTGAGTGGAGAACATCACTGTCCCTCCATCCAGTCTAAACATGCATGTCACCCAGTCCTCTCCATTTTCTGTCTTTCCCCACTGTCATAATCACAATGTAATTGAAGTCCATTAAATGACACTTCATCAAAGTTCGTTAACATGGATACCATCAACAACATGACCCAGACCTGCCCTCTCTGATTCTGGAATAACAATCTGAATTGTGTTTGTCACGTACAATTCTCTGTTGACATGTTCATGCGCTTGGTTGTTATAATCTATGTTTTCTTAGACACATTTTGCCATCAGATCATGGACGAAAGATGTTCTCTCAATGTTTACACATATTGCAATGACTGATCTGTAGTTACAAGATTTATTTCTCTATTTATGAGCAGAGAAGCATGTTGATGTTCGGTTAAACCTCTGGCATTACTTCCATATCCAATGCAGACTGAAAGATTGCACACAATCAATCTGCCATCTCCAACATTCCTTCCTTCAGTCACACTCACATATCACACCCAGAATGCACAAACGTTCAAAGTTATTTTGAACTTTAATAAAACAGTATTGAATTCAAATCGGTTAACTGGAGCTATTTCTTCAGCGATTGTGATTGTGTCAGTCTCGATGGATCCTCAGCGTCCCTAGAGAGTTTCTCTCTTCTATCAATAAGGGAATGCTTTTAGTGTTTTATCCCATAGTATGAGCGGGAGCATCATCCACACCAGTAACAGGGATCAGCAGCTCCAGAGAGAGGTGGAGGAGAGATCAGTCTGTGAGAACATTAGACTGGAATGTTCCAACAATGGGCAGGAGTTTATCCTATGGTCTTTACTGGCTTTCCCAGCCTTGGATGCATTAGCATATCAGATTGAAGATGTACTGCTGGTAATTCAAGCTGGTTATTATCCTATTCTTGCTATAGTTGGTCTTCCTGGTAAGTCACTCAGTCTGTCGATTGAACTGAATTGATGCTGATGATATGTAAATTTTGGAAAGGTGCAAGTCAACACTTTCAGTTCCAATCAAAGATTCCATTCGTTAGAAATAATACCTAGCAAATTATTATTTACAAATTACTCCCCAGTATGCGAGGATGAAACACACTGTTCGCATCCATATTGATTTATTTTCTCCTGCAAAGTTTACATCTCCACATCCTCCCCACATGCCAATCCTGTCCAGAAAAAAACATTAAGACGCCCCAGTCTCCTCCTCAGCCTCTGTACAACTCCTGAATAAACCATTGTTTGCACCTTTGTTAATTCTGGATACATGTTTCAAGTCCCTTCTTACCACGTGTCCATTGCAAAATAATTAAACTTGAGATGTTTAACTTGTTCTCTGTACAGAATCCGAAAGATGCGAAGATAGTGTATGGTGGTCACGTCATTGGCTCGTAATCTAGATGCACGGAATAATAATCTGTTAATATCGGTTTGCCTGATGCCCATTAAAGAAGGCAGTGGGTCATTCTTCCCTCGTCAGGTCTCTGTTTAATGCAAATTTACAGCAATTTGTTTTACTATTTACTGTCCTGTGGAACAGCTGAACCAGCCACTCAGTACAAGATCGGTTTAACATGCTGGCCTGACCAGGGCTGCACACATCCCGTGAGGGAAAAACAGAAGTGAAGGCAGCTCCCTTCCTTTGCCTATTTCACATTATCCAACAGCTGATTTCCATCCAAGTAGGTGACCATTCACTGTTTTAGGTGCATTCTTTGTGATTGGGTCTCTCCCCGAGAGTTATATCCATCTCGATGAGCACCTCTGGTGCTGGCTTTATTGATGCTGACCTACAGATGTAAGGATGTTTTACATTCCACATCAGTGGCAATGGATTGTAAATGAATGGCTTCCTTTGTCACATGAAGGAAATGGAGCCAGCTAAGTGAGGGAAAGGAGTTATTGCGATCAAACCTGAGTGTGTTGTTGAGGCAGTATTTGGGGCATTGTGGACAGATTTTCTCTCCTTTATAAGGAGGGATCTCCTTACCACAGAGAGAGTGAAGAGGTGTTCGAACAGATTAAGCCCTGGGATAATGGCATCATGAGGAGTGAGTTACGTTTGATCTGTAGTGTTTTCAGATAATAAGAGGTGATTGCATTTAATCCTGAGCGGGATGGGCAATCACTAATTATATTCTAAACAGATAATGAGAAAGTGATAAATTCCATGTCTGCTGTTTCACTCAGAATACATGACTCTGGATGGTTTAAGTGCATCAGAGGACATTACAACCACCCACCCCAACCTTCACTCTCCGTGGTGACTGAGAGAGACAGAGAGGTCCAGGTTTTGAATAAACTATCACCACATTAATATAGTGCAGTTGGTGTGTTATCCTGCACTGAATGTCATATTATCCCCCACCCCGACAGCAGCCACAATACCTTCATTCTAAAACAGTTAACTAGTCCCACCAGCTACTGACCTTCATGAAGAACATGAATCCATCTTCTCAGAGAAGTCTATCAGACACAGGAGCAGAAATTAGGCCAGTTAGCCTGTCAAGTCTGCTCATAATTCAATAATCGTTGATAGGTTTCTCAAATCGATTCTCCAGCCTTCTCCTCGTAATTCTTCATCCCCTGGATAATCAAAAACCTATCTAAATCCGTCTCAAATAGACTTAATGACCTGGCTCCCACTGCCTTCTGTGGCAATATTTTTTAAAGATTCGACATTCACTGGTTAATTACATTTCTCCTTATCGCCGTTTCATCTAAATCTCTGCCCTTGAGCTTTCGTCCAATGGAAACATCTTATCAACATCAATTCTGTCCATGTAATTCATTACTCTGTGCTTCCATTACATTCCCTCTCATCCTTCTAAACCTTACAGATGATAGACCCAGAGTCCACGAACATTCCTCATACGATAGTCTTTTCATTCCTATGACCATTCTCGTGAAAATATTCTGCACAAGCTCCAGTGCCATTACATCCTTCCTGAGATATGGGGCTCAAAATTTCGCACAATATTCCGAATGTGGTCTGACCAGAGATGTATTCAACCTGTTTTATATTCAATTCCTCTCGTAATAAATGCCATCAATAATATATGCAATTGCCCTCCGGACTACTGCCCTCAACCTTGGGAGAACCCTGCACTAGAACTCCTAAGTCCCTTTGCACTTCAGATTTCTGAATTTGATCCTCATTTACAAAAATAGACCATGCCTCTATTCTTCATGCCAAAATGCACGACCACACACTTTTCAATGTTGGAATGCATCTGCCAATCTCCTTCTTCAGCCTCTCCGCCTCCTCAATACGACCAGTCCATCTGCCTATCTATGTATCATCTGCAAACTTAGCCAGAGTACACTCAGTTCCATCATCTCGATTGTTAATGTAACAAGTAAAAAGTTACGATTCCAACACTGCGCCTTGTAAAACACCACGTGTCACCGGCTGCCATCCTGAGAAGGACTATTTTATCCCCACTCTCTGCTTTCTGCCAGACAGACAAGCTACCATTCATGCCGCTACCTTACCTCTAACACCCCGGATGCTTAAAATACTCAGCCATTTCCTGTGTGACACCTTGTCAAAGGCCTTCTTGAAATCCATGTGGATAACATCCATTGGCTCTGTTTGGTCGAGCCTGCTCATTTCCTCTTCAAAGAATTTCAACAGATTTGTAAGGCATGACCTTCCCTTGAAGAAGTGATTTTGCCCTATTTTCCCAAACACTTACAAGTATTCAGAAATCTCATTCTTCACAATGGATTCCAGGATCATACCCACGACTGAAGTTAAGCCATTAATTGCGGATATTTTTTGTCTTTTTCCTCACTCCCTGGTTACAATGGGGTGTCACGATAGTGGGTCTCCAGTGCTCTGGGATCGTTCCTTACTCTAGTGATTCCTGAAAGATCACCACTATTCCCCACACCTTCTTCAGCTATCTTCCTTATATCTCTGGGATGTAGTCCATCCGTTCCAGGATAATTAACCTTCTGCTGGCCATTCAGTTTTTTCTGGCACGCTCTCCATGGTGGTGGCCGGCATACGCAGCTCTGGCCCCTCACTATCTTGAATGTTAAGGCATTACTCGTATCTTCCACCGTGAACTAATGTTTCAGTTCCTCAGTTTCTTGTTCACCACTCCTAACTCTCCAGTATCATTTTCCAGCAGTCCAATGTCCACTTTTGCCTCTCTTTTGTACTTTATAAATTGAAAGAAGCTCTTCCAGACTTCCTTTCTATTAGTGGCTAGCTTACCCACAGATTTAATAATCTCCCTCCTTATTTCATTTTTTTGCTCTCTGTTTTGTCTGTTGAAGCTTCCCAATCCTCTGGTTTCCCACTGCCCCTCGCCACATTATATGCATTCTCATTTACTTCTATGCTGTCCCTGATTTCCCTAGTCAGCTATGATTGCCTCATCCTCCCTCTATCATGCCTCTTTTTCCTCAACACAAATCTCTGCTGCATCCTGAATAACTCCAAAAATCTCCTGTCATTGCTGTTCCACTGTCTTTCCTTCTGGGCCCGTCTCTCAGTTAATTCTACCCAGCTCCTCTCTCATGCCTCTGTAATTGCCTTTATTCAGCTGTAATACCATCACCTCTGATTCTAACTTCTCCACCTGAAATTGCAGAGTAAGTTCAATCATATTATGATCACTGCCTCCTATGATTTCCTTCATCCAAAGTTCCACTCACCTCGTCTGCCTGTACAAGCTGCTACAAAAAGCCATCTCATAGACATTCCACAAATTCCTTTTCCTGCAACCTACTATAAATCTGAATTCCCAGTCCACCTGCATAATAAAATCCCACGTGATCTCTGTAACGTTGCCTTTCCCACAGATCTTTCTATCTCCTGGTTTATCTTACACCCCAGCTCCTGACTACTGTTTGGTGGCCTGTACATAATTCCAACTGCATTTTTCACCTTTTTAATTCTCCAATTCTACCGACACAGATTCTACACCATCTGATCTCACTTCATTTCTTCTAATTGATTCAATTCCATTTCTTCCTAATGAGACAAATCTGTCTCTCTGCCCACCTGCCTATCATTTCGACGGGATGAATATCCTTGAATATTCAGGTCCCAATCCTGATCCTCTTGCAGTGGTGTCACTGTGATGCCCTCCATGTCATACCTGCCAATTTGTGTATGCGTCACAAGCTTATTTTCATTATTCCTTCTACTGCTTGCATTCCGATATAACAGTTCAGTTCTGTATTTACCGTGCCTCTTCTCATTGTCATTTGCTTGTCCAGCTGTTAATACCTACACGAACCCTGGCCACTGACTCATTCCCCTCGCACTCCAACTTCTTCTGCACCCCAGATGGCATATCCCAAACCCAAGCACCAGGTAGGCAGCACAACCTTCAGGACACTCAATCCTGGTCACAGAGAATATTATCTATGCCTCTAACTATACTACCCGCAATTATCCATAATTGGGCATCACAGTGGCACAGCAATGCTGCCTCACAGCGATAGGGATTCGGGTTCAATTCCAATCTCTGTAAACTGTCTTGTGGACTTTGTACATTCTTCCCGTGTCTGCATTAGGAGCATTAGCTCTTTTCTCTCTACAAAGTATGTCTCTGTATTTGCTTCGGATTTCTACAATCTACATTTTTTTTTCTTTTATTTGATGGAGAAATGCTGCAAATGTGGCAGTTTTGTTTGTGAAAGCAGCACACTTACGTTTTTATTATCATGTCTATCAACTTTAAAGAAAAGGCCTTGCTGGAGTTGTGCTAAAAGGTAATTTGAAGTTTGGAGACGTTAGAATATGTCACTTGCGAGTGAGATTAAGAATAGGAAGGTAGAACAGTTAAATACACGGCCAAAGAGCTGGTAGCACTTCTGATATGTTGATCATGGGGATTCCCGACTCGGTAAGATATACCCAAGGAGGACGGGTTGGACCTGAACTGGCAACAATCTCTGATATGTGGATCATTGGGATTCCCGGGTTATTAGGATATACACAAGAAGGACGGGATGGACTTGAACTGGCAGCAATCTCCAATATGTGGATCATTGGGATTCCTGGGTTAGAGGGTAACACACAAGACGGACGGGTTGGACCTGAACTGGCAGCAATCTCCAATATGTAGATCATTGGGATTCCCAGGTCGGTAGTACCTACACAAGAAGGACGGAATGGACCTGAACTGGCGGCAATCTCCTGGCACACAGGTTTGCTATTGTCTCTCAGGAGTGTTGATACTCGTGTGGCACTGGGGAGTGAGAACCAGAGCAGGAGGTCCACAATACAGTGACTGAGGAGGAATTGGAGACTAAAACCAGTGCATCTAAGACCAACAACAAAAACGCGGAGGGGACTGAACACAATGGGACTGGCAACCTGAAATGTTATTAGATTAATGTGAGGAATCTGGCAAGTAAGAACTTGGAGATTGGATGAGTACATATAACTACAATGTAAATATTACAGAGATTTCGTGAGAGAGGGACAAGAGAGCAATCAATCCAGTGGGTCCAGAAATAGTTGCTGAATATGCAGTGAGTGGTTGGAGACAGTCGTTTAACGTGAAATAATTATCCAGCACTTTATCGAAATCGGACCATGTGTAATGCAATGTACAGATTGAAGTAACACAGGAGGAAACTGGAATTATCTTTCTACAATATTTTCTGCTTTACTGATAGTCTTTTGTGATCTCCTGTCACCGGAAAATAGCAGCAGAAAATACTTCAGGGAATCTA
Source organism: Chiloscyllium plagiosum (assembly GCF_037043375.1). NCBI lineage: Eukaryota > Metazoa > Chordata > Chondrichthyes > Orectolobiformes > Hemiscylliidae > Chiloscyllium > Chiloscyllium plagiosum. The sequence goes on from NW_028270171.1 coordinate 33,875,438, forward strand.
AAACCAAATATCACGTCAGTGTCCGATGTGTTTGGCTGAAGTTTATTTATTTCAATGCAAGTATTATTTGCATCTAAAACAGATGAATTTAGAGCCTGAATCCCTACATGGGACTACGATGTTGCAAACATTATAGGGACTTGGTTGAGAAAGAGAAAGGACTGGCTGCTAAAATTTCCAGGGTTTTGTTGTTTTAGATGAGATAGAGAGGAAGATAAAAGAGGTGGAGGAGTTGAATTACTAATCAGGGAGGTTGTTGCATCTGCACTTGGGACGTATTAGAGGACTCATCTACTCAGTCAACATGAAGACAGCTCAAGATATGTGTTAGGATTGTACTGTAGTCCCTCCAACAGCAACCGAGAAATTGAGGAACAAATATGTCGGCCGATTATGGAAAAGTGTATTAAAAACAGAGTTGCAATAGTGAGTGACGTTAACATCCCCAATATTGACTGGGAATCCCTTAGAGGAAGAGGCTTCGACGGGGTAGAATTTCTTAAGTGCATCCAAGCAAGTTCTTTGCACTGGTATGGAGCTTATCCAACTACAAGAGATTACCTCGTATTAGAAAATGAGTCTGTCCAGGTGAATGACCATTCAGTAGAAGATCATTTTGGAAACAGTGATCACAATGCCCTCAGGTTTGTGAGAGCTACGATCATGGAATAAGTCAGGCCCTTATGGAAGTTAATAAATTGGTGCAAGGCAAATCCGCATCTGGCAGAAGCGAGGGGCTATTAATTAGGAGGAGCTGCTATCAGGCAAATTCACATTTTGCATGGTGTAACTGTTTATTAAATCCTGATTTCACTATCGTCCGGTGGATGTCCTCCCAACAGCTCGAATTTTAATCTATTTTGTTTGAACAGATATCTACAGGACAGCGCATGTCAGAAAACAGGAAGAGACCATGGATATTTGTGTACTGTGTCCTTCGCAGGAGCAGCTTGTTTCTCCAGGCACTGAAAATCTTTATTGTGGATCAGAGAGCTTCAGAATTAATATGGCACAGATGGAGGCATTTTAGCCCATCCTACATCCACAAGCTCTCCAACTGCACTATCCGAAAGCAGAGAGAGTTATTGGAGATACACAGAGAGAGAGAGAGTGAGAGACAGAGACAGAGACAGAGAGACAGAGAGAGAGAATGAAACAGAAAGAAAGAATGTGACGAGAGATCAACAGAATGGGTAGAAAGTGGAGCAACTGACTGAGTGGGAGAAAAGGGTGTTAGAAGAGAGTGAAGCTGGATAGATAGGAGGCACCATGAGGAAAATAGACAGAAGATGGAAATTTTATTTAGATATTCCCATGGACTGAATGCCTTTGTCTGGTGCAATACCCTGTGAACACTGTGCTGATATTGGCTGTCATCCCAGATCATTTATCTCCAATAACATCACAGAGCTAGGTTGATGACAGTTAAACGGAATCCAATAGACCAATTGATTAGTTCCAGGGAGAAGGTGGATTAACTTAAATAGACTGGGCGAACAGCAGCAGGAACTGATAAGCCCCCGAAATACTGTGTGTGGGACTGGACCAGAGAATCCCAGTGAAGAAGATCACTGACAAAGGGGAAATCAACATCTCAGCTGTGGGCCGAAGAATGATTGATAAAGTTTGCACAGCACTTCCATGGTTTTGTAATTCACATTTCAATTTATATAGCTCAAGGTCATGAATGTATTTTAACAATCTGATCTGTTTGTTCTTCCCATTTTTTTGGAATGTACACCAAGCCATTTTGTCCCTGTATTTTATGTTGCATAAGCATATTGTATTACTGGAAGAAGGGACCTGTTCTGATGTCATGGTCTGCTGGGACCAGAGTCGTAACAAATCAGATAACTAAGGCTGCGGTCAGATCTTTCAACAAATTTTTAGGTTTGGGTGGGGTTTCAGTTATAGGGGAAATTAGAAAACTCGAAATCAAATAGCAGGTAAGAATGCAGAACGCAGGAGAGTTTATTAAAATCTCCACCACAGGCACAAATAGGACAGAGTGTATTGAAAGTGTAAACAATCAAACTTCAAGCACACTGGACAGACAAATGAAATTGAGAGGAGGCATGGATAATACAGAACTGAGAGTGTTATATCTGAATGCATGTTGTATAAGAAATAAGGTAAATGAGCTTGTAGCGCACATTGAAATTGGCAGAGACGTGCTGAACGGGGATCAGGATTGACAATATTCAAGGGTATGCATCCTTTCGAAAAGATAGGTTGGTGGGGGGAGTAAGAATGAAAATAAATCAATCATAAGAATCCTGGTCTCCTTGCTATCGGAAGAATGTTGTGAAACTTGAAAGTATTCAGAAAAGATTTACAAGGATTGGACTATTTGAGCTACAGGGAGAAGTTGAACAGACTGGGGCTGTTTGCCCTGGAGCGTCAGAGACTGAGAGGTGACCTTATAGCGGTTTAGAAAATCACGAGGGGTATGGATGGGATAAATAGACAAAGTATTTTCCCTGGGGTCGGGGAGAACTAGAGAGTATAGATTTAGGTTGAGAAGGGAAAGTTTAAAAGGGGACAAAACAGCAAGTGTTTTCATGCACAGGGTGGTGTGTGTATGGAAACAACTGTGGGAGGAAGTGGTTGACACTGCTCCCATTCCAGTATTTAAAAGGCATCTGGATGGGTATGTAAATAGGAGGGGTACGAAGGATATAGCTGGAAATGTGTTGCTGGAAAAGCGCAGCAGGTCAGGCAGCATCCAGGGAACAGGAGAATCGACGTTTCGGGCATAAGCCCTTCTTCAGGGCTTATGCCCGAAACGTCGATTCTCCTGTTCCCTGGATGCGGCCTGACCTGCTGCGCTTTTCCAGCAACACATTTCCAGCTCTGATCTCCAGCATCTGCAGCCCTCACTTTCTCCTACGAAGGATATAGGTCAAGTGCTGGCAAATGGGACTAGATTAGGTTGGGTAATCTGGTCGGCATGGACGAGTTGGACCAAAGGATCTGTTTCCATGCTGTACGTCTCTCTGACTGAAGAACTGTCTGACTGTATGACATGAATAGGGTCAGATGGCACAATACCAGTGTGGGTAGAATTCAGTATCCCCAAAGGTTGAATAAAGACACATAGATGGCGTTATGTTCAGGATTCCAAAAAGTACTCAGGAGCTACGGCACAATATACACCAGGAGATAGAAACGATGCGTGGAAAAGGCAAAGTACAGTAGTCATGGGAGATTTCAACACACGGGGGGACTGGAAAAATCAGGTTGGTAGTGTTTCACAAGAAAAATAATTTGTGGAGTATCTTCGATACGGCTTTTGGAGCAGCTTGTGGTGGAGCCCACGCAGGAAGAGGCAATAGTGGAGTATGGGTGCAGTGTACTGCAATGAGGCAGATTATTTAAGAGAACTTAAAGTGAAGGAACACGAAGGAAGCAGTAATCATAATATGATTGAATTTATTCTGCAATTTGAGAGGGAGAAGATAGAATCAGAGGTAATTGTATTTCAGCTGTATAAAACCAACTACAGAGGCATGAGGATGGAGCTGACCAGAATTGACTGGAATGGGGTCTAGCATGAAAAACAGTAGAATTACAATGGCAGGAGTATCTGGGATATAATTCAGGAGACACAACGGAGGTTCTTCCCGAGAAAAAAAGAAGAATGTTAAAGGGGAGGATGAAGCAACCATGGCTGACTAGGTTAAAAATCTGACAACACCAGGTTATAGTCCAACAGGTTGAATTGGAAGCACACTAGCTTTCAGAGTGCGGCTCCTTCAACAGGTGTTTGTGTAGGAAATCAGGGACAGAATAAAAGCAAAAGAGCAAGCCGATAATGTGACGCAGGGCAGAGGAAAACTAAACGATTTGGAAGCTCACAAAGACCAACAGAGGACACGAAAATAAAAACAAAATGGAGGGAGGAAATTAAATATGAGGGTAAGCTTGCCAGTTAAATCAAGGAAAATTGTATGATTTTCTTTTGATATAAAAAGGGTAAAGGCGAGACAAAAGTGGACATTGGGCTGCTGGAAAATGGCACAGGGCAGACAGTAATGGGGAACAAAGAAATGGCCGAGGACACAAATAATTTCCCAATAGTTCAAGAATGTGAAGGGGCAAAGCTCAGTATGTCACCCATCGCCAAGGCAAACAGGGTAGAAAAGCTAAATCAGCTGAAGATGGATAAATCACCTGGACCATAAGGACTACACCACAAAGTTCTAAGGGAGAAAGCTCCGTGGTTCTGGAGGAGTTAGTGGTGACCTTTCCGGAATCATTAGAATCAGGGAATGTCCCAGAGGACTGGAATAACGCTAATGTAAAATCCCTGTTTAAAAAGGGAATAAGGCCGAAGATGGAAAATTACAGACCAAATAGCCGAACCTCAGTCGTGGGTAAGATCCTGGAACCGATCGGGAATAATAAGATGTCTGAATATTTGGAGGTGTATAGTAATATAGGGCAAAGTCAGCATGGTATCATCAAGTGGAGGTCATGGCTGACGCATCTGCTCGAACCTTTTGAAGAAGTAACGAGCAGCTTAGACCCAGGAGCGCCAATGGATGTTATTACCCAGACCTCAAGAAGGCTTTTGACGAGTGCCACACAGAAGACTATTGATTAAGGTAAGGGCCCATGGGGACTGGGGCAAAGTGCTAGCATGCATAGGAGTTTGGCTGTTTGGCAAAAAGGAGGTAGTGGGGTAAAATGGTCCTTCTTAGGATGGCAGCCGGTGACAAAATGTGTTCTGCAAGACTCAGTGTAGGCACAACATTTCACATTGTATATTAATGATTTAGAGGATGAAACGAGGGCATTCTGGCTAAGTTTGCAGACATTACAAAGATATGTAGAGGGACAGGTAGCACTGAGGAGGCAGAAAAGCTGCAGAAGGATTTGGACAGGTTAGGAGATGGGCAAAGCAGTGGCAGATGGAGTAAAACATGCACTAGCATGAGGTCATGCAATTTGGTACGAAGGCATGGAATATTTTCTAAATGGGGAGAAAATTCAGAAGTCTGAAATGCAAAGAAACTTGTGAATCCTAGTCCTTGCGTATCTCAAGGTAAACTTGCAAGTTGAGTCAATAGTTAGGAAGGCAAATACAATGCAGGGACTTATTTAGAGAGGAATTGATGTTAAAAACGGGGATGTCCTGACAAGGCACTAAAAAGCTCTGGTCAGGTCACATTTAGATTAATTTGTCCAATTTTGGGTCTTATACCTCAGCAGATATGTACTGGTCCTGGAGCGTGTTCAGAGGAGGTTCACTGGAATGGTCCCAGGAATGAAATGCTTAACATATGAGGAACATTTGAGGGCCTGGGTCGATATTCGATGGTGTTTAGAAGGATGAGGGTGAATCTAATTCAAACTTACAGAATACTAAATGACCTGGACAGAGTGGATTTTGGGGAATTGTGTCCATTGGTAGGAAAGGCTAGGATCCGAGGCACAGACATAGACCACAGCGAAGACCTTATAGAACAGAGATAACGAGCAACTTCGTCAGCCAGAGCATTGTGAGTCTATGGAATTCACTGCCACAGAAGGCTGTGGAGGCCAGGTCATTGAGTATGTTTAAGCCTGCGTAGGATAGGTTCTCGATTGTAAAGAGGATCAAGGGTTATGGGGAGAATGGGTTTGAGAAATTTATCAGCTATGATTGATGTTTGAGCAGACTGGGTGGTCTGAATGACCAAATTTCTACTCCTATGTCTTCTGGTCGTACGGTCTTTTGTATTATTTGCTCTCCTCAGTCCTCTTTGTAGATTTACATTTGCACCTGATCTTCGAATGATTTCTAAAGAGAAACGTTCTAATATTGATAAATGGGCAATATCATGTTCCCTCACTCTCGTCTCTGCAGCCATGTCCCCCAATTCTTAATGTTTTATGTCTCCTCCACAATGCCAATATCACATTGTAATTGAAGTTTAGGAAGTGGCACTTCAGCACAGTTGATTGGCAGTAATAAATCAACAGCATGACCCTCACCTGCCCTCTCTCATCTTGGAGTAACAATCTCAATTGCATTTGTCAGGGACGATTCTCTGTTAACATATCCATGCCGTTTGTCTATTATAATCCCATGTTGTCTTAGGCACATTTTCCTGTCAGATTATCGACTATAAAAGTTGTCTCAATGTTTTATATATATTGTAATGACTGATCACTAGTTGCAGACTGTATGTTTCCAATTATAAACAGAGAAACTCATTTATGTTCTGACAATCCATTGTATTATTCCCATATCAAATTCAGATTGAATGATAACACACAATCAATCTACCATCTCCAACATTCCTTTCCTCAGTCACCCTCACATTCCCACTCCGAATGTGTAACTTTTATACGTTATTTTGAAATTTAATAATAACTGAATTGAAAGGGGCTAACTGGAACTATTTGTTCAGCGACTGTGATTAATGTTAGTCGCTGTGGATCCTAAATGTGTCAGTGGAGGATTAGCCTCTTCTTCAAATAAGGACTGGGTTCGATGTGAGATCCCATAGTATGAGCAGGAGCATCACCGACAGCAATAACAGGGATTAGCAGCTCCAGATAGAGAGGAAGGAAAGATCAGAATCTGAGAACAATAGACTGGAATGTTCCAAAAATAAATAGAAGTTTATCCCACGGTCTTTACTACCTTTCTCAGCCTTGGATATCATTCGCACCCCAAAGCGAAGATATGCTTCGGATGACTCAAGGTGGTTACTATTCCATCCTCGCTATAGTTGGTGTTCCTAGTAAGTCATTCTCGTTGTCTATTAAACTGGGCTGATCTGTGTTTCTGCTCATATTACGTAAATATTGGAAAAGGGGAAATCAGAGTCTTCACTTGCAATCAAAAATTCCTTTCCTGATAAATTCTATAAAGGAAATTACTATTTATAAATTGCTCACTGATATGCGAGAAGGAACCAGACTGTTCTCAAACTCCATAATCCTTCTAGCCCTGCACAGATCTACATTTCCATATCCTCCTCACTCACCAATCCTGCCCAGTACCACCATTGTGATGTCCCCGTCTAATCGTCAGCCTCCGTGCAACTTCTGAATAAACTTCTTTATTTGTGCCGCTATGAAATCTGGATTCATCCGTTTCAAGTCCCTTCTAACCACATGTCCATGACAAGATAAATAAACTTGAGATGTTTAACTTATTCTCTCCATAGAATCTGTCAGACAGGAATATAGTGCATGGTGCTCAAGTCATTGACTCTTCATGTAGAGGCACAGAATAATAATCTGTTGATGTCTCATGAAGCACGTTGATGGAATTTAAAAGAAACCATCTTTATTTGAAATAAACTGAAGCCCATCTGCTTGCGTCATGTCCTTTAGAGAAGACAATGGGTTATTCTTCCTTGATCAGGTCTCAGTGTATCTGCAAACCCACATGTGGTTTATATCTTCACTGTCCAGTGGAACAGCTGAACCAACCACTCAATTCAAGATAGGGATAACATGCTGGTCTAACATGGCTTAATATGCCTCATGAAAAAGAACAAAAGTAAAGATAACTCCCTTCTGCTTCCTGTTTCCCATATTCCTACTGCTTATTTCCATCAGGTAGGCGACTATTCCTTATTTTAAGTGCATTCCATCTCATTGTGTTTGTCCCCGAGAGTGATGTTCATCTCGATAGGCACCTCTGGTGCTGGTTTTATTGACACTGACATACAGATGTAAGGAAGTTGTAAATTTCGCATCAGTGGCAATATATAGAGAATGATGCTTTTTACGCCATAAGAAAGAAATGGAGACGGCGAAGTGAGGCAAAGTAATTAATGTGATCATCCCTGAGAGTTTTGTTGAGGCAGTATTTGGGGCATTGTCCACAGATTTTTTCTCCTTTATAAGGAATGATCTCCTTACCACAGAGAGAGTTCAAAGGTTTCACCAAACTAATCCCTGGGATGATGGTACCATGAAGAGTCAGTGAAGATTAATCTGTCGCACTGTGAGAGAATAAGATGGGATTGCGTTAGACCTTCAGGGGGATGGACAATCACACATGATGTTCTAAACAGACACTGATATGCTGAAAAATCCCACGAGTTCCTTTTTTTATACTAGGTTTATGAAATTCTAGGTACTTTTAGTACCTCTGAGAACATTCCCGCCAACCACCCCACTCCTCATATCAATGAGAGAGCAGGAAATCCAGACTTTGAATAAAAACTCCACATATTATTACAGTGCATTTGATGTGTGATCCTGCACTGAACGTCATGTTATCCACAATCCCAACATCAACCACAATACCTTCAATCTAAGACAGTTAACTATTCCCATCAGCTTCTGATCCCCACGGTGAACATGGGTCTGCCTTTTCGGAGATGGAAGATGTCTCCCTGAGACTTGACAGAAAACATCTGGCGTCCCTCCTCACTGCCAGCAAACCACGTTAAAGTAGCACATGCTCCACAGACAATGAAGCCACGATGAACATCATGATCTGCTCCTGTGATTTGTCATGTTGGAGCATCAGTGACATCCTCCTGTTCCTGTATAAGCCTTTGCGATGCTTAATAGCCTCTTCCTGGTCCCATGGAACAGTTTCGAAAGACTTTTTGGGCTCCACCTGTTCCTGCTTAATATTTCGATGTGCTGACCAGACCCCCCTCTTCCTATGTAACAGGCAGGAGTATTGAACGTACTGCCACTCTTCCTGTTCAGTAGTATTGATGGGCTGAATGCTAGCTCATATTCGTGTGTGACAAGCTTGAGATGCTGAATGAGCTCCTCTTTTAACTGTGGAAATGTGCAATGTCTGGCCCTGCTATTACATAAATGTTACCGACACTTTAACAGCACAAACTGGAATGCTGTCCGGGTCTTGCTGCACATGGACATAGACTGCTTCAGGAGTTGAGGGGGCAAAATGTTCTGAACATTGTGTGATCTTCAGTGATCATCCCCATTTCTGATGTAATGATGGGGAAGGACATTTATGACGCAGCTAAAGATGATTGTGTCGCGGAAACTACCCTGAGGATCTCCTGTAGGAATGTCCCGGGACTGAAAGGATTGATGTTCACTAACCATGAATATCTTCCGCTGTGCGATGGCTGACCCCCAGTGGAGAGATTGTGGCTAATTCCTATTAAATTTAATTTAGTCAACGTTTCTTGATACCATCCTGAGTCAACTCCTGCCTTGATATCAGGGTCTGTCACTCTTACATCAGCTGCTGTGTTCACCTCTTTAGAACATACAAATAGGTTAGAGTGTATGGTTGGGGAGTGTAACCTTCTCACAGAGGATAGTGAATGTCAGGAATTATCTGGTCAAGAGAGTTCGGGGAGCTATATCACTGCAAGTATTTACAGATGAGGTAGGTGGGTTTTTGACCTGACGTAGAATTGAGGGATGTGAAGAATTGGGAAATAAAGCAGAGTTGATAACAACAGTGGATCATCCATAATCTTATACAATGGCACGACAAGTCTGACCATCCAAATTACCATCCGATCCTGTTCCTTATGTTCTCATATTCTGTAATTAGAAAGTTAGTGGCTGTAATTTTCCTGAACATTCCGTTATTGGAAGTTGCAGTTCGAGAGAGCAAAGCATTTTATGAGTCATCTCTAGGTGATGTATGGGGACTGTATTCACAGTTAATCTTAGTCTGCACCATGACCAACAAATGAAGCACAAGTTGCAGAGAGGAGACACTCTATAAATATGCCAGAGGCGTCTTTTGAGCCAAGCCTGGGTTTTGAATTAACATTTTCCAACCCACACCAAACTGTGCGTGACAATTGTGAGGGATAGAAGGAGATCCTGTATTACTGTTGACCAGGCATTTCGAGCAAATGGCCTCTGTCTACTCCTGTGCAGGAGCTGTGAGGGGCTGAATGGAATATAGAAACATTAGACTGAGGAGTAGGAGTGGGCCATTAGGCACTTTGCATTTGCTCTGCCACGCACTAAGATCGTAGCTGATCTGATTGTGGTTTCAGCAGTACTTCTTCTGTACGTTCACCATTTTCCTACATTCACTTTTCTATCAAATATTTAACAGACACAACTTGGAACAAATATAAACATCCAGGCACCACAAACTTCTGGGGAAGGGAACTCCCACTTGAACAGCCCTTTTAGAATTTGTCATTCGTGCTCCAATCAATGTTGCAGGGTCAGTGTTTCCTTTTACAGTCACACAGCTCCACTGTTTCCAACAAATTTCAAAGTTTAGTGATATGGCTAATGATATAAATGCCAGCCTTGGTCAACTTCTAGAAAATTGTGAAACATACACATCTTAAGACAAAACAGAAAAATGAAAGCTTTCCCGAGTTTCATAATAGTTGAACTCATAAAAAATGGATAGATGATAGACTGTCCCAAATGTTATTCTGTCCTCAGAAGTTATTAGATTAGATTCCCTACAGTGTGGAAACAGGCCCTTCAGCCCAACATGTCCACACAGACACTCCGAAGATTTACCCACTCAGTCCCATTTCCCTCTGCTAATGCATCGAACACTATGGGGAATTTAAATGCTAATTCACCAGACCTGCACATTTTTGGACCTGTGGGAGGAAACCGGAGCACGTGGACTAAATCCACGTAGACACGGGGAGAATGTGCAAACTCCACACAGACAGGGCGCCCGAGGCTGGAATCAAACCTGAGGCCCTGGTGCTGTGAGGCAGCAGTGCAAATCACTGAGCCGCTGTGCTGCCCATTCCGCTCAGACAAGCTACTTGTGATGTGATTTCTCCCCAGAATAGATGGATTTAGCTGAATTCCCTTTGCTTCAGACGGTAGAGAGATTCCAATGAATCTCTCATCAGGGATACTCCACGACTCATCAGGTAGAGGTGAGTCAGAGATTTACTGTTGTCAGGTGGAACAAAAGAAGATAGAGGGATCAATCGGCTGCTGCTTCTCAGGCAGGGAGCATTGTTCTCCCTCTCTGTGTTGAAACATGCAATCATGTCAACTGAACACCAAACTGGACCGCGTGCGCTCGTCGTGAACATTCTCTGGAATGGATCATAATGGACGATATGCAAGTCCATCATTACTGTTGTTAGACACAGTGCCTTTCATTAGCAAAAGAGAAACTTCTTGCTTTATAATCTGATGATATGTTGGTACGCATATGCTTAATTTTTAAAAATCGTTTGATGTTTTCACAATACATTTTATTCTTAAAATTTAGTTTTTGTCTCCCTGAGAAGAGAAAATATACATCCAGCTGATTGTTCTCAAAATTGTGTATGCTTCAAAAAGATTTCTTATCTAAGACCAAAACTGATAATGTTTCAGAACAAAAGGCCTTCATTCCAGGAAAGTGTGAATAAAACATTGTTGATAAGCTTCTAAAACCTTTTTTTACGTTAAGGGATCAAAACTGCACATAACGTGCCAGATGTGGTCTCAGCAACGCCCTGTACAGATGTAGACTGGAAAAATGTGATGCTGGAAAACCACAACAGGTCAGGCAGCACCCAACGAACAGGACGCTCGATGTTTCGGGCATATTCCTGATGAAGGACTTATACCCGTGACGCCAATTCTCCTGCTCCTCGGATGCTGCCTGATTGGCTGTGCTTTTCCAGCCTCACACTGTTCGACTCTGATCTCCAGCATCTGCGCTCCTCACTTTTACCGATACAGATGCAGTAACATGTTCCTGATTAAACCTGGTACCCTTTGCCAGAAACAGTTATTCCACTTATCTTCCAAATGACTTCCAGCAAGTGCAGACTAACTACATATGATTCGTGTACCAGGATCATGAATACCATCTGTATCACAGAGTTCTGCAATCTCTCTCCACTGAAGTTGTTTACCATTGTTTTATCGTTCCATCAAAAATAGACAATTCACATTATGCTATATCTGGTGAAGGTTTGCTCACTAACCTCCCTTTGCCTATATCACATTGATCACACACGACCTCCATTTGATGACATACTGGATGACCAGCTTGGTGTTTAAGCTAATTGGGCTTAGATATATCCAGTCCCTTCCTCCAGATCTTTGATACAGATATTGATCGTTGATGATCCCATAGTGATCTCTGAGGCACTCCACCAGTTACAGATTTATAATGTGAAAATAAGCATTTATCTCTATGCTTAGCAACAGCTACCCAATGTGTTGTTCCCTCAAGCCACCCTCGATGCTGTTACACGGATATACTGCTGCCACTACCCTATGTATTGTGCCATCCATCCACCCCTCGAAGCTGTGACAGACATAGGGGGCCACCTCATTCAGCCAGTCATTATCGTTACCATGAGACTGGAGGAGACCATTCTGTCTTCAAAGTTTGTTAGCAACAGCTTCCTGTGTAGCAGCTCAGATGTTTACATGGCGTCCTGTGCAGTAAAATGTACTCAATGAGCTAAAATGATTAGTTCTAGCTTCCTCTGTAACTCGTTAAATAGACAGAATGGTTGTTGTGGTTCTGTTCGCCGAGCTGGAAGTTTTTGTTGCAAACGTTTCGTCCCCTGGCTAGGCGACATCATCGCAGGAGCCTCCTGCGAAGCGCTTCTTTGATGTTTCCTCCGGTGTTTATAGTGGTCTGTCCCTGCCACTTCCGGTTGTCAGTTTCAGCTGTCCGCTGTAGTGGTTGGTATATTGGGTCCAGGTCGATGTGTTTGTTGATGGAGTTTGTGGATGAATGCCATGCCTCTAGGAATTCCCTGGCTGTTCTCTGTCTGGCTTGCCCTATGATAGTAGTGTTGTCCCAGTCGAATTCATGTTGCTTGTTGTCTGCGTGTGTGGCTACTAAGGATAGCTGGTCGTGTCGTTTCGTGGCTAGTTGAGGTTCATGTATGCAGATTGTTATCCTTAGTAGCCACACACGCAGACAACAAGCAACATGAATTCGACTGGGACAACACTACTATCATAGGGCAAGCCAGACAGAGAACAGCCAGGGAATTCCTAGAGGCATGGCATTCATCCACAAACTCCATCAACAAACACATCGACCTGGACCCAATATACCAACCACTACAGCGGACAGCTGAAACTGACAACCGGAAGCGGCAGGGACAGACCACTATAAACACCGGAGGAAACATCAAAGTAGCACTTCGCAGGAGGCTCCCAAGCACTGATGATGTCGCCTAGCCAGGGGACGAAACGTTTGCAACAAAAACTTCCAGCTCGGCGAACAGAACCACAACAACGAGCACCCGAGCTACAAATCTTCGCACAAACTTTGAAGACAGAATGGTCTCCTCCAGTCTCATGGTAACGATCATGACTGGCTGAATGAGGTGGCCCCCTATGTCTGTCACAGCTTCGAGGGGTGGATGGATGGCACAATACATAGGGTAGTGGCAGCAGTATATCCGTGAAACAGCATCGAGGGTGGCTTGAGGGAACAACACATTGGGTAGGGGCAGCAGTATATCTGTGTAACAGCATCGAGCGTGGATTACAAGCAGAACACATGGCGTAGGGACAGCAGCATGTCTCTGTAACAGCCTCGAGGGTGGATTGAGGGAACAACACATGGGGTGGGGGCAGCAGCATGTCTCTGTAACAGCCTCGAGGGTGGATTGAGGGAACAACACATGGGGTGGGGGCAGCAGTTGTCCATTCGGCGCCACCATTCAGAAAGATCATTGCTGATCCAATTGTACTTGACCATCCATCTCCTGTCTGTTCTCAATAAATATTGACTCTCCTGTCCAGCAAAGCTCAGTCGCGCTCAATCTTGAATATCTTCAAAAACTGAGTCTTCACTGCTCCCTGAGGATGAGGACCCGACAGATAGTACAACACTAAAGTGAAAGAGGCGACCTTATTTCAGTGTGGAACCTGTTATTTTAAACTGTGTTGACATAAAATGAAATCGCCACCTCTTTTGAAACACAAGGACAGAATAATTAGGCATAGACATAAACCATTCAGCCCTCTAAACCTGTCCAATAGGACCATTGACACTTTACAATCAAATATGCATTAAACTCATTCTCTGCTCCTGTCCCAGAAAGAGAATAACTGATAGCATGACATCACACGAGCATTAAAAACACAGAATTAGGACATTCGGCCCATCGACTCTGAAGTCAATTTAATACTGGCTTAGAGATTTCTCAACATCATTCTCCTGACTACTCTTTGTAACTCTTGACATGCTTATTCATCAAAAACCTACCAATGTCTGCAGAATCTGTCTTATAAGCACTAGTGTCTGTGTCTCTGTGTGTCCGTATGTGCACTTGGATGTGTTTGTTCATGTGTGTGTGTTTGTGTATTTATGTGCTGACAATGGTTCACCTGTGTATTAGCCTCTGCTTTTTACTTGTGCTTGTGTCAGTTTGTGTGCGACTGTCTGTGTCTCTGTATGCCACTACACATGTGCGGGTTCACCTCCATATATGTACTGTGAGTGTCAGTATATTGGCGCGGTTACATATGTCTCTGAATATTTTTGTGTCTGTATCTCTCTGCAGTGAGATATTTGTTGTTTTGGCAGGGAGAAAATTGTGAGAATACACAGATTGGTTAAAGCGCGAATTGCCCTTCACTGAACATTGTTTGTTACTCAGTTGTGGGGGGCATGGATGTCATGGAATCTCCATACGACACGTCCCGGTCCACTCTGGCTCATACCACGGTCCTCCCAACATGGCGGGGGAGGGGTGGTGGAGGGATCAAATATCGGGTGCTCCACAATCTGGTCTGGCCCTTTCTCTCCTATTACAGTCCGTTTCTCCTGGAATGGGAGAAAGGGGGAGGGAGTGATGGTGAGAATGTGTGGCCCTGCTGTTAGTGCTGGTGTAGGTGGAGGAGGAGGGAGATTGGTGAGGTGTCCGGCGGGAGTCAGTCCACAGTGCTGTATCCATGCAGGGTTATTAGTGTTGGGAGTATAATGGATGGAGAGAGAGCGCGTGGGGTGTGGGTTGGGTTGGGAGGGTGCTGAATTCAATAGTGAGAGTGGTAGTGCGTGAGCCTTATTTGGAGATAGAGTGTGAACCTTGTTAGGGGGTAGGTGCTATAACAGGTAGTGAGTGTGAGGGAGCAGAGAGAGTACGGTGACAGTTAACCTGACAGAGTGGGGAGGATATTGATACTTGTCCTGTGATGCTGGTCATTTCTTTAGATCATGTCAGCGTCGAGGTGACCCTCCCACAGGTTATTTTGGATTTAGTTTTCTGTGGTCAGAAGGACTCATTAGTAACCTTGCTCTGAGGACTAGATACGTTAATATGTTGTATTTTATGCGGCGCCTGCGTACAATATAGAATGTTTGAGCATGAAGTGGTAGACACGCCATGGCTGTTAGAGTCATAGAACCATGAAGCCCCGCAGCATGAATACAGGCCCTTTGGACCAATGTGGTCCGTGCCGACCATAATGTCCATCCTGCTAATTCCATTTCCCTGTCCTTGCTCTTATTCTTCTAAACCTTCTCTATCCGCGTATTTGTCTAAAAGCCTTTTGAATGTTGTTAATGTACGTGCCTCAACCAAACCGCTGTCTGCTCATTCCCATACGTGTACCAATCTCCGCATAAAAAAGTTGGCGTTCAGGATCCTTTTTATTCTTTCACCTCTAACCTGATGTCCTCTAGACCTGGATTCCCAAAACTGGCAGAAAGAATGATTGCATTCACCTTATCCATGCATCTCATGATCTTATACTTTTCTATCCGATTTCCCCTCAGTTTCTTACACTCAAAGGAAAATGTTCTGGCCGGTCCAAACTCTCCCTACAACCCAGACTGTCGAGTACTGGCAACATCCTTGTAGATTTCTTCTGTCCTCTTTCCAGTTTAATCACATCCTTCCTATGGCAAAGTGAACAAAACCGAACAAAATACTCCAAGTACATGCCTCATCAGCGTCCTGTAGAACGGCAATATAACTCGCCAACTTCTATACTCAATGCTCTGACTGATGAAGGCCAGTGTGCCAAACGCCTTCTTCACTGCCCTGTCTACATGCAACTACTTTCAGAGAACCACGGACCTCAGCTCCAAGGTCCCTCTGTTCCTCTACATTCCTTCAGGGTCTAACATTCACCACTAAACTCCAACCTGGATTTGACTTTCCAAAATGTAACACCCCACATATATTTATATTAATCTCCATTTGCCATTTTTTGGCCCACTCCCCAGCTGATAAAGGTCCTGCTGCAATTTCTGATAACCTTTCTCACTGTTCACAGTATTGCCTATTTTATTGTCATCAGCCTAATTACTAATCATGCCTTGTACATTCTCATCCAAATCATTGATATAGATAACAAACAGTAATAGGCCCAGCACCAACCCCGAGACACTCCACTAGTCACAGGCCTCAAGTCCAACAAGCATCCTTCCAGTATTAGCCTCTGCTTTCTACCATCAAGCCAATTGAGTATTCAATTTGCCAAATCCCCCCGGATTCCATGCCATCGAACCTTTTAGAGCAGCCTATCATGTGGAACCTTATCAAGGGCCTTTCTGAAATCTAGATAGACTACGTCTACCACACTACCCTCATCAACATTCTAGGTCACTTCCTCAAAAGAACGCTGAGGAATTGTGAGCCATGATATCCTATGCACAAGGCAGAGCTGACTGCTCTTTATGAATCAGTGTCTTTTCAAATGCATGTATATGTTATCTCTCAGAAACTTCTCAAGGAAATTACATGTCACAGTTGTTAAGCTAATTGGTCTACAGCTCACAGGTTCTTCTTCGCATCCTTCCTTGAACAAGGGCACAACCCTTTAGGCTTCCCGGACCTCCCCCGTGGCCAGCGATGATGCAAAAATATCAGCCAGAATCCCTGCAAAATCTTCTCTCGCCTCTTGCTGTGTTCTTAGATATATCTGGTCAGGACTAAAAGATCTACAGAAATACTGCAATGACTGACAAATATGTCTATTTCTTTAAGGTAGAATCACCAAAGAAAGGGCAAGTGACTTAATGAGGGTTAACATCATAAATTAAAGATTATATAAATCATAGGAAGTGAGTTCAGAAGAATTTTAGACATTGTGGAAACCGGAGAATTCTCAGAAATTTGTTTGTGTGGAGTTTGCATATTCTCCCCGTGTCTGCGTGGTTTCCTCCGAGTGCTCTGGTTTCCTCCCACAGTCCAAAGATTTACAGATTAGGTGAAATGGACATGCTTATTTGCCCAAAGTGTTCAGGGATGTGTAGATTAGGTGCATCAGTCGCAAAATGTAGAATTGGAAGGGAATGGGTCTGAGTAGTTACTTTTCGGAGGGGAAGGGTGGACTTGTTGGGCCCAAGGGCCTTTTCCACACTGTTGGCTCTTAATGATTCTGTGAAAGAAGAGCACGAAGACTGCATAAATCTACAATCTGTATTGCAAAGAAAACAAAATAAAAGCAAGGTCAAATGTGGAATTTTGTAATCGGGAGAGGAGAGGTTATTGTGGAGAACAGGGAAATGGCCAAGAAAGTAACCAGTTACTTTGCATCTGTCATCACGAAGGAAGATCCAGAAAATCGCTGAGAAATACCAAATGATCACATGGAACTTGTGGAACTAAAGACATAAAGTCAATTCATATCAGTAACAAGGTAGTAGTTGAAGGCTGGCATAGTAGTGTTGTAACTGGATTGAGCATTGCTAAGTCTGAAGAGCCAGTTGTACTTCGTATCAAAATATTAGAAATAAGTCAGCAATAGACGCATTAATTGTGCTGTCGATGAATGTTTTATTTTCCTGTACATTCTGCAGAGGCTGAAAGTTAGTAAATGTGCTCCAAGCATTGTAGATGAATGGAAGGGATTCAAGCATCTGCAAAACGAAGAAGAGATAGTGTGGAGAACTGCAGACCAATTAACTTGACATCTGTAGGGAAACTGATAGAATCTATTATGTAGAATGTGACATTGGATATTTAGAAATTAACAGCAACATTGGAGAGAATCAGTATACACTGACAGAGTCTGACAGAGTCTTCATACTTGACAAATTTCAGAATGATTTGAACTTACTTGCTTATTGCAACATAGAAATGGCGTATTTCGATTTTCAGAAGGCTTTTTATAAGAGCTCATGCAGTGAATTCATAAATAAAGTGAATGGTAATTGGAGGAATATATAACAGTGGAATTTAAAGTCACGTTCACCTTCATTTAAGAGAATCAGAACATAGTCGGAAGGTCATGTTGAAGCAGTTTCACAGCTTGCTAATGAAACTGTACATAAAGTATTGAGTCCGGTGTTGGTGACCCAATCTGAGAAAAAATATACTGACCACGGAAGGTGTGCAATGGACATTCTCCAGATTAATCCCTCAGATGGTGAGATTGCCTGATGTGGAAACTCGGTCTGTGTTCTTTAGAGTTTCAAAAATGAAAGGTGATCAGAGTGAAATTTAGAAAAGTTGCTAAACATATGAGAAGGTGGAAATAAACAGGATTATTCTCTGGTTGTCTACTCTACGTTTAAGGCAAATAATGGCAGGTAAAGGATGGACCATTTCAGACTGCAATAAGAAGGCAATTCTTCATTTGAAGGTGACTGACTAACACAGTGACATGGAAACCTGCTGGCAGGACAAGATTAGGGAGAATCCCCAGATATTCTACTGGGACATCAATAACCAGGGAACAGGTAGGACTCATTAGTTACTTGCCAAGTTGCATCCAAATCAACTTATTGGTAGAAGACAGAAGGTAGAAATCTGTTTGACTGGAGACCAGTATCCAATCGTGTACCACGGGGATCAGTGCTGTGTCCCATATTATTTATGATTCGGAGATGGGCAAAGTTTAAAAGTTACAGAACACTAGATGATAGTCCACCAGTTTATTTGGAGGCACGACCTTTCGAAGAGCATAATCACGTGATGAAGAAGCAGAGCTGCGAAATCTAGTACGAGTGAATGAAACTGTTGGATTATAACTTGGTGTTGTGTGATTTTTAACCTTATTTTTTGTAGTATTCATAAATTATGCAGCTGTGAATATGGAGGGGTTGGGGTGAGAGTGATAAATCAGATTGCGTTTGACACAAAGTTTGGCTGGTGAGTTGGCAGTGAGGAGGAAGGTGTTATATTACAGGAAGATACAGATAGAATGATCAAATGGGTGGATCAATGGCTGGTGGAATGTAATCCTGATAAATATGAGGTGATGTACTTTGGAAGAAGGAACCAGACAGGGGAGGACTCAATGAATAGCAGCACACTTGGAAGCTCAGAGGGTGCTTCTCCACATATCCCTGAATGTGATTAAACAGGTTAATGCACAAGTTGACAAAGCATAGCGACCATAAACATAGCTTTTATTCATGGAGACACAGATTATAAGAACTATGTGGAACTTTGGTTAGACCAAATGGAATACTATGTACAGTTCTGGGAGCCACATTAAAGGAAGTATATGATTGCACTGGAGAGGGTGCAGTGGAGATTCACCAGTATGTTCCCTTGGATGGAGTAGTTCAGCTCGGGTTGTTTACTTTGAAGCAGAGAAGGCTGAGAGGGATGTGCTTCAGAAGGATAAAATTACCAGGGGCATGCACAGGATGGATAGACAGCAGCTGTTCCTTTCAGTCAAAGGGCGAAGAACAAGGGAGTATCATTTTAAAGTGAAGGGTTTGATTTTTAGTGAGGATTTGAGGATTGGTTTTCATCCAAAGGCTGTTGGGGTCAGGAATGCACTTCCTGAGAGGGCAGTTGGCAAAGGTAACCTCACAACCGTTATTAAATACATGGTCCTGCCATTGAAGTGCCATAACATACATGGTTATGGGCCATGTATCGGAAAGTGGGACGAATGTAGATCGTGCGGTATTTATGACAGTACAGAGTCAGTGCTTCTGTGATTGTATGGGTTGGACAGTCAATCATTGAGCAGCATAAGACAGGAATTGATCAGTTTCTGAAGAATGCATTAACTAGGGTTATAACAGTGAACTTGTCTCCATGAGCGAGAACAGGGAAAGCTAAAAGTGTCTAATGCCCTGCTCCCTTCCTGATGTTTCTGTGCAGTGTGCGGGAAAGCTCTGTTATTGTTGTCACAAGCTCTTAAACATTAGGAAGGCAGCATCTGTCTGGTTGAAAGGACTGTGTTTCCCGTTCCCTTTTCCAAAGCTCGTTGCCGGTGTTCTGTCTGGTTTTATCCTTTAAGAACTCAGAGCAATTTGATACAATTGAATGTTTTGGAGACCATTGCAGAGTTTATCACGTCTATTTTTGTCAGGAGACACTTGTAGACCAGACCAGGAAGCACGGGAGATTTACTTCCTGAAAGTACATTGGGTAAGTAAGAGATGTTTACAATGGACATTAGATTCAAGGACAATATTACTGGCACCAGATTTTATGTTTCTATATTTTGTTAATTGTTTTTAACTTCCATCAGCTGCCAGAGTATTATCCCGGTCTGGATCAGTAATCCAGTGACATTTCCACAACAGCACCATCTCCACATGGGGACCTATCAGAAACCACACTGAGCATATTATTTCTGTGCTGCTTGAGAGCTCTGTCAAAAATAACTCCCACCGGTGTGATGATCGCGACGGACTGAGGGCGTGGTAAATGGTCAGACTGTAGTCATTCCCTTCTTATAGGACTGGATATAGTTGAGGAACTTTCCATGTGGCCAGGCAGATGTCAGAGTTAGAGCTGGATTGACACAGCTTCCCCAGGGACACGGCTTGTTGTGCAGCACAATCTTCATTCCTATTGCAGGAAAGGGGTCAGGGCCCATTGCCGTTATCATATTTACTGTGTTCGGCTGTTTCTTCATGTCACGTGCAGCGATTCGAACTGGTTGAAGACTGGCATCTGTGATTCTGTGAGCATCATGCTGAGGGTGAGGTGGATTATCGACTCAACACTTCTGGCTGAGGATGGTGCAGATACTACATCGTTGTATTTTACATTGATGTCCAGGGATGGGGATATTTGTTGAGCCCTCTCCTCCAGTAAGTTGTTTATTAATCCATCGACATTGATGACTGGATGTAGCTTGACTGCAGAGTTTCGATCTTATCTGTTTGTCTTGGGATCATTTCCCACTCTCCACCAGAAGGTGGTTCTGCTGTTTGTAATTTCACCAGTGAAGTGTGGTACCTTTAGTGGGTTGTCATCAGATTTAGTTACACATGGTTCTGACTCTGGCATGTTCACCCAAACTCGGCATTGAACCATCACTTGGCTTGATGATAATGGTAAAGTGATGAATTATCCCCGGGGAAAAGTTATGGATTGTGATTGAATGCAATTCTTCTGCGGCTGATCGACAGCATCACATGATAACCCAGTGTGAGCTGCAATATCTCCAAATCAATTATACTGACTTTCCCCAAGTTCACACCCAAACCATTCACCCATCAGTCCTGTACTCAGTGACCCAACCTGGTTTCTGACGTGCAAACACATTCAGTTTCATAATCTTATTCTGCTTAGGGTTTCTCCCTGATGTCACGCCTCTAATTTGTTACATTACTCAGATACTTTAACATATTAATCTGAATCATTTTCTTTCCCATCATAACATCTTCTATGTTTGAAGTGAATGTTATTTTCCTCTGTTTTTCTCCCTGACCATGATTAAGACGTCGGTCGTGTCAGTGATGCCAGCCTTATATGGTTTCAGAGCCAATGAACTTGTGCATTTTGCGTTTTTGTTCCCTTCCCAATGTACAGCGCCCTCTGCTGGACAGGGCGAATGAGCAGATTCGACACACGTCTTTGGAAAATGTTCAAAATCAGAAATTGCTGAAGAAACTAAGGAGGTCTGGCTGCATCTTATGAAGTGAAAGCTGAGTTCATCTTTCGTGTCCAGCGACCCTTCGACAAAGCTCCCATTTTCTACATCAATTTGTGCATTTTTATTTCTAGTATTCATAGTTATTTGTTTAACTGAAAATTTGTGCTGTGCCTATTCATTTCCGGAGAAACTTAGCAGGTCTGGCAGCATCTGCAGAGACAGAGAAACAGAGTTAGCGTTTCAAGTCCAGTGTGACCCTTCAGAACTGAAAAGGATTGGAAACTGCGTATTTTAGTTCCTTGCCAGATGTGGGGAGTAGGTGACAGGGAAAAGAGGGTGTGACAACAGATAAACAGGCTTTTAGCTGTAATGAAAAGGGAAGATGGTATAAAATGAGTTTAAATTAGGATGTGAATGGGGGAAAGGGGTTCTCTCTATTGAGTGCAAGATAAAGAAGACACAACCACATAAGGTCATACGGAGGCCAGGAGGGAGAATGTTGAACATATGGTATTATATAGATCTGGCCAGAGATACATTTTCACTGTAGAGGTCACTGCTGTCAGGCAAAGGAATTCAGGTGCTTGCCAGCTTATTGGCACTAGTAAGATTTTCATGCTGCCTTAGTATTGTAACATAAAGAAGAAAACAAATAACAGTATGAAGTTTGGGCTCAGCATTGTTTACCTGTCACTTTTAACATTGTTTCAAATTTACAGTGCTGATCTTTAAATGCTTGTTCTTGAAGTTAGTATCAGATGGAGTAGGAGGTTGAGGGGTGACGTTATAGTAATTTACAAAATCAGGGGAGGTTTGGGCAGGGTGAAAAGCCGAGGTCTTTTCCATAGGATAGGAAAATAAAATCAGAGAGCCATGGGTTTATGTTGGAAGAGGGAAGATTGAAATGGGAGGAAGAGGGAACTGTTTTTTGCACAGAGGGTGACGTGTTTATGGAATGAGCTGCCAGAAGAGGACTGGCAGATGCAAGTACAACTCCAACATTTAAAATACATTTGGACTAACATGTGAATGGGGACCATTTACAGGCATATGGGCCAAATGCAAGAAGATGGGAATAGTTTAGTTTGGAAAACCTGGCCCGCATGGGCAAGTTAGACCAAAGATTGTGTTTGTATGCGCTATGACTGTATGAATATAGAAAGCGAAGAAAAGGGAAGAAAAGATGTGATATAAGTAAATTGGCAAGTAATATAAAAACATGCAGCACGAGCTTTTCCATGTATGTACGAAGAGTTAAAGAGGTATGTGTGTGTGATCTATGATAAAAAGGAAATCAGGAAAGTATACTGAGGATATTTGGAGGGTGTGACTGAGGAACTGGATACAGCAAACAGACAGATAATTTACACCTGTATTTTACATCGTTACTCACAGGTAAAGGTGCTGTAAATATTTCAATGTCTTAAGCAAAATGGTAATAGGAGGGAAAATCTTGAGTTGTCTTTAACAGAAGGAACAAGGCAATTCTCAAACAGATAAGACCAAGGGTAAACAGGTCATCAACAATTCAGAGCTGGTTTTAAAAGAAGTGGTCACAGAGTGGCTGGTGGCACTGTGTGAAATATTCCATAGCTCTCTGGATTAAAGGAGTGATCCAGTGAAACTGGAGACCTTCCAATGTGGCTCCTGTCTTCAAGAAACGAACGAGACTGAAAGCATGAAACACTTAGCCTAACCATTATTGCTGGGAATCTGTGAGAGTCTGTTATTAAGGGAGGGACTGCAGGGCATTTAGAAAAGCTTCACACAGAGTCAGCATGGTCTTGTTAAAGACCATGCAAAATCATGCAAAGTTTTTCTGGAAATCCATGAGAATATAACAAGTGGCCTTAATAAAGAGGGACTGGTAGACACGAGGCTTTCCAGAGATTTTCCACAAGGTATCACAAAATAAAGGTTCTTACGCAAGACAGAAGCTCATAGTATGATGGGTAATGCATTAGCATGGGATGACACTTGGTAAACACTTAGAAATCGGAAAGTCAGGATTCTTTGATCTTTATGAAAAAATGTATCTACTGGAGTACCACAAATATCAGTCCGATGGCAAGAGCTGCTGACAAGAGCTGCACTCAGCTCCTGACGGCGGGAGCTGAGTGCAATAGACATTCGAATTTGAGGATGACACTGACAACCAAAAGGCAGGCTGTTATTAAATGGAGAGGACTCCCAAAAAAAGGAGCAGTACAACGAATTATATTGTTCCTGTATATGAAACATAACGTCAGCATGCTGATGCAGAAATGTTGGTTCATTAGACTGGTTCCTGGGATGAAAGGATTGAATTATTGAATACATCAAAAATGCTGAGGTGATTATTCATTGTGGTTTAAATGAATGAAAATGTCATTACTGAAACGGATAAGATACAGAGGGGGCTTGACAAGGTCGGTGTTCAGAATGTGATTCCACAACCAGGGCAGAGTCTCGAAGTCAGATATGTAGATACAGAATAAGGAATATCGATTTCAAACTGTCTTCTTTCAGAATGTAGTGAATGGCTGGAATTTCCTAACCCCGAGAGTTGTGGAGGTTGGGTCACTGATTTTATTTACAGGCGGGTGGATTGATTTGTGACATTTCAGCGAGTTGAGGGATGCAAGAGGTTAGCAGGAAAGTGGGGTTGAGCAGTGGAGTAGATCAGCCATGTTCTTATTGAATGGCAGCGCAGGTTCCTATTTCTTACGTTCTTATTTCTGTTTTTAGAAAATACTTGATTATTTTCCTGGAAATCATGATATAAAATGTTGCATTCAGAGACGGCAGAGGATTTGTCTGAGTTGACTTTGTGTGGGGAATGGGGGCTGTAGTCAATGCGAATCTGGGCCTGTAACATGACCTACATCAGGAGCAGAAGTTACAGAGAGGAGAAGCCTGTAAAGAGCGATTGGGCGAGGGGGTCACTGCCTGACCCAGCCTGGATTTTCCTATACATTTGCCAAACAACACCAAACTATCATAATGGCCTCAATCTGCTCCTGCACAGCAGGACCGAAGGGCTGAATGGAACGGATACTTCTGGGCATTCAGAACTTTGACACTATCCCACCAGTCATTAAGGTCATGGCTCATCTCATTGTGTTCCCAGCTGCACTTTTCTCTGATTTCACAATGATCCTTGATTCACCTGTCTATGGAAAATCAGACGAAGTCAGCCTCGCTATAATATGAAGATTCAGCCCTCCCAATCTTCTGGGTGAGAGAATTCCCACTTGAATGAATTCCCACTTTGTGAATTTATCCTCAGTCCGGTTCTGACTGAGGTTGGAAGGTGTCACTGTTTCCATTTCTAGTCCCACTCCTCCACTGCTCAAACCAATTTTAAATGTAACTAGGTTGGCGATATGGCCGATGATAAATTTCTAATATTGGGTCAGGTTCAGTTATCAGAACAAGCAATTTGGATTTCTTCAGTCAACTACAAGTAATTGACAAAACTAACTGAGGAGTATGATGGATATGTGGTTAGCACTGCGGCCGCACATCACCAAGGAGCTGGGTTCAATTCCAACCTCAGGTGAGTTTGAACATTCCCCACGTATCTGTGTGAGTTCCTTCCCAATGCTCCAGTTTCCACCCAGAGTATAAAGATGTGCAGCTTAGAGTGGATTGGCCATGCTCGATTGCCCAATGTTGAGACAGCGTCCCCTTCATGGTAACCCCTGTCAGTGTGGGGGAACTTAACCTGCGCTGCTGGCCTCCCTCTGCATCACAAACCAGCCGTCCAGCCAACTGAGTGGAAGACAGTGTAACTGTTACAGACAGAAACAAGGACAGGCAAAGGGCAAGAGAAACTTTCATAACATGGAAAATGGAACATTGCAGATAACGGTCAAGATAACAGCTGAGGATAAAATATTCTCTGCTCAAAATTATATTTCATAACGTGACAAGTGTTGAGAAGCAGTGTTTGGCTGAATACAATAAAGTGAGACAAAGTGAAATAGCCAGAATTACTAACTGTGATTGGATATAAAATAAGTGCATATTTTTGCAGGAACCCAGGGGGTTGAATGACTGAAAGTTCCTGTATCTGAAAATGGGAATTCTTTGGAACACTATCTGGAATTTTCCATATTCAAAGTGTGTGTGTGTGAGAGAGAGAGAACGCAGATACTGCACTGAGCTGGGTGGTGAGCTCAGACCATGCTCGGTGAGGCTGGTGGTGAGGCCTCCTCTGGGAACAGAATGGACCCCTCTGTACTAGCCCATCTACTAGGACCTCTGTGCCCCTGTTGAAAAACCGTGGTGTTAGTTCCCCTTACCTGCCATGTTCAGGGTCAACTGTGCAGGGCGGCTTAAACTGAGGAAATACAACAGTGTGCCCATTGGCCTTTGAAAGATGGCACCAGTGTCAGTGATCATAGAATAGCCAGGGGCATCAGTGCGATGGTGAATCCCTCCAGCCATATTGGGTTGGAGAATTGGGGTGGCTTTGAATGCGAGGAACACAATGAGATTGAGTGGGTAGTTAATGTGGTGAGTTCGATAAGATAACACCATGAAACTAGTTCAGTCTCGTACAGACATTCCCTCAGTCACACTCAATAAAAATGTCACTGAGACAAACTATTGTTAGATTCAGCCCAATGAGTAGAAGACGCTGCTGACCCCACACCCAGTTACAAAGTTGCAGAATAAATGTTCATCTAAAACTCTCCCTCATCTTTATTGACGCCAATCCCGCCTCAGGCGACTGACTGTGTGGAGTTTACACATTCTCCCCGTGTCTGCGTGGGTTTCCTCTGGGTGATCCGGTTTCCTCCCACAGTCCAAAGATGTGCAGGTCAGGTGAACTGGCCATGCTAAATTGCCATTACTGTTAGGTAAGGGGGAAATGTAGGGGTATGGGTGGGTTGCGCTTCGGCGGGTCGGTGTGGACCTGTTGGGCCAAAGGGCCTATTTCCACATTGTAATGTAATCTAATTTAAATCTATTCAATATCCACTTCACCAATCATCCTGGGAATACTGGCTCATGTTGTAGGATGCTGTCGAAATGCCTTCATTTCAGCATTCTGAAACCTGTGATCTTACATGAAATTGTCTCTCAATCTCCCTTTCGCTTTTTTCCGCAAAATCCTTTTTATTGTTGGTAATTAAACTGATTTCTCCGCCATCTCTCTCTGGCAGGAACTAGGGAATACGGACTAGGCAATAAGGGCTCTGTATCGGAGTGATCTTGTAACTAGACGGGTAATTCAGAGGCACGGGCTGTGACTCCAAGGCAGTGTTTAAAACCGTATCACAGCCGATGACAGAGCTTAAATTCGAATGACAAAAATTGGAATGAAACTTAATTTCACTCATGGAAACCAGAAACCGTTAAGTTTTATTTTTATTATTTCACTGATAGTCTTTGCTAAAGAAACTTAACATTATTGCCCAGTCTGAGCTCAGTGTGACTCCAGACTCACAACAAAATTGTTGGCTCCATTTTGTCTTGAAAAATGGCCACATAGTCAAGGACAATTAGTGATGGACAACAAATGCTGCCCTTGCATGTGATGCTGGAATCCCCTGAAACAACAACAGTAAAGATGAAATAAACCAAGGGACGGTGGGTGCTAGAGATCGAAAATAAAATTCTCCAGCGTCTGAACGTGTTGGAGAATCTTGCAGGTATGGCAGCATCTGTCAGGAGAAATGCAGATAACGGTTTGAGTCCAGTGACCCTGCTTCATAACTGAAAGCAAACTGGGAAATAATATTATTTATCCTGGTATCATGGATGGTTGGGGTGGAGAGAGAGGTGGGGGCCAGGTTTAAATTGAATGGATAGAGAAATGGCCGAAAAAGAGAGGAAAAGAAATTAAAAGTGAGCAAAGGGATTGCTGATGATGAACTGAAAGGAAAACAAAATGGCAAGTTATTCTCACATTTGCCCGTTTTCCCATATTCCTGTATATCGTGTCCATTTAGATTTGTCCCTGATTAAAGTGAGTTAGGTTCCCTGTATCTCTCTTCTGTGAGAGTGATGATAAAATCCATTAGCAATGCTGGTGCTGCCCTTATCGTTGCTGAGATATAGAGAAAGGTAATGTTACATTGTCAACTACTTCTTTGGAGAGAGATACAGTTACTGCGGGAGTGTGCAGAGATGCAACGGCCTTCTCAACCAGGAAGAGAAACTGAGGAGTGCAAATAGTTTTCAACACTGAGCGCGTTCACGTTCCGTGTTGGGAATTGACTTGTTCCTGTCATTGGAAAATCAGTGGAGTTTCTGTGGATGATTATCTCGGGTTTGTATCGTCAGCTGCTGGGTCTGGTGACCCCACTCTATACACTGCCTTTTCAGAGTGTCTGGGTCCATGGTAAATAAATGGAGATGAGGCTCTACAGCAGGGAAGCTCTATAAATAGGGAGGTGCAGGAGAGTGCAATATCTTTCCTGGGATTTTCCGGGACATTTGACTAAGCTGGACCAGGTGTCAGGTATGAAACCAGTTTGTTTCAAAATTGAGGTTGTTACTGAGCTGTGCCCCCTCCTTCAGTGTACTGTGTAGCCTCACACCAGTGACAGGACTGTGCTGATGCTCACTATGAATTAAACTGGATTAATTCTGGAACTTTCCAGGCAGGAGTGAGTAACATATCCATCACCACCGGAGTGCAGTCCTCCGATATATTCACTGGCTGACAGAACCCATCTGTCCGCTGAGAGCAATAAATTGTGTCCATCTCACTGAGGAAGGTACAGAAAATAACTTCCAGAAATACAAGGGAACAGAGTGACTGGTGAAAATGGGCAACAGCAGGAAATTAGAATTAATAAAAGGTACGTCCTTCAAAATCTCATTGAATTTATGGTTGGTATATTGCTGCATCTGATGAGCTACATCCCAGAATATTGAGGAGGTGGCAGTAGAGCTTGTGAAAGAATTACTGATTATTCTTCAAAGCTGGTTAGATTCTGGAAAGGATCCTCCAGACTGGAAAGCAGCAATTGTAAACTTAAATATTTAAAACAGGACGGAGAGAGCAAACAGCAAACTAAACAGTGGTTAGCTTGATGTAAGCTGTGAGAAAAACGTTGGAACCTTTTGTGAGGAATGTGACAACTAGAACCTTGGAAAATAATGACATGATACGGTAGAGTCAATCTAGATTCAGGAAGGGGAAATGATCTTGATCTTTGATAAACCTGCTGGATTTTGTGGAGTTTGCCCTTGTGAAATCGACAATTGAGAACCAGTGGGAATGAAGTATTTGAATTTTCAGCAGACGTTTGACATGGTTGAATACAGGTGAGTGGGGAATGTTAGAGTCCATGGGCAGGTAGGGGTGGAATACACCGAATGTATTAAAAGTTGGATAATCGAGAGAATGAAGAGAGTAGTATAATTATCTGGAGTGAAGGCTTTGTGGTATCAGAAGAATCAGTGTTTGGGCAATAGCTCTTCACAAGATATAAAATGTTTCAGATATGAACAACAAATATCATCATTCACATTTATGTTCATTAAATAGTGAGAGGTTGGGAAGTGCTGTTGTTGAAACAGACCTGGATGTGTTTGGTCATAAGTCACAAACTGAATTTTTACGTAGCAGGAAGTAAATGATATGTGGCTCATCATGCAAAATGATTAAAGTACCAGAGTAAATGTATCTTTCCCAATGATAGAGTTTTGTTGACAGACTGTGAGGTGTATTGTGTACAGGTTGAATCAGTTTTATAAATAATGATCTTGTCAGCGATTCAGTCCAAAGGGGTTTCACTAGACTAAACCCTGGCATGATGTTACCATGAGGAGAAAGTGAAGAAACGTGTGCTTAATAAAGTGTGTTAATGTGTTTGTGAATTTATATTTTTTAAAAAGTGCTGAAGCACATTGAGTGTTGAAGATACAAAATTGCCTTATTAGATCAATTAAAGGAATACCCAGGCAAATTCACATTTCCTATGTATTGAAGCGCAAATATATCCACTGTAAATGTATTGGCTGGTGCCTTTTCTAGCCGACGAGACAACTGCACGTAAAAGCATGTAGATTGTGGTTTTTGAGGGTGGTGGTGGGAGGTTCAGCCGATTACAGTATTGCAAACGGACAACGCAGCAGAATCATCTAGCTTGCGATACGAAACCATGCATCATTCTCTCTCACTACTAACTTCATGAGAGCAATGGATGATGGGAGATGTGATCAGTAGCCAACGGTGCCAATATCCAATCCAGTCCAGTAGTTTTTGTGAACTGAAGGAACCATAATGTAAAGGTGTTGAATGGAGGTGTCTGTTCAGTGACTGTGATTGATGCCAGTCTCCATGGATCCTAGTTATGCCACTGGATGTTTTCCGTCTCCTATTAGTAAGGGGCCTCTTGCAATGATTTATGCCATTGTAGCAGCAAATGCATCAACTCCAGCGCTCAAAGGGATCAGCAGCTGCAGAGACAGAAAAAGGAGGTTTAAACATCTGAGAAGAGTCTGGAATGATCCATTAATGGATCAGAATCTGAGAACATTAGACTGGAATGCTGCAACAATGAACAGGAGTTTATCCGAGGGTCTTTTCTATTTTTCCTGGTCTTGGTCAACATTACCATATCGGATACATGGTGCCCTGATGATTATCCAGGCGGGTTACTATCCTATCCTCGCTACTGTTGGTGTTCCTGGTAAGTTTTTTCATCTCTATCCATTTATTAATCTCTTCAACCATGGCGAACTACGTTGCTATTTCTGTTATCTATATTTGACAAAGACGGAAACTATTGTCTTCAGTTTCAAATGCAAATTCCATTGATTATCCACAAATTTCAGAACAGCCCACACCCCCGCCCTCACAAACATCTGAGAACGACACTGTTCACAATACCGAATTTAAATAAATAAAATTCATTTATGTCTCGGTATTCTGTCCATCACAAAACCTATCCACTACCAGCTCAATTATATGCCCAGTCACCATCTTGGTTTCAATGCTGACGCTTAATAAACCATTATCGATGCTTTGGTAAAATTCAGACGTTATGGCTCCACCTCTTTCAGTTGCAAATTTATCCGATCACAACTTTGTTCTTGTCTCTAAAATAACTTAATGACAGGAACACTCTCCCAGAGCAGTAATGTCTGAAGAAATGTAATTCAGATTCATAGGTTATTACACAGAAAGACACTGTTCCACATCCTACCACAGACGATGTCAGAAAGTAAAGACAGGAATTGGGAAAAAAGCAAGTTTTACTAATAAAAACCATAACATCTCCAGCATTTTGTCCATACGTTTATCTATTTCACTGATGTCCTTTGGTAAATAGATCTCGGGTTATTATCTGGTCTGGCTTAAGATTGATGTGAGACCCACAGCAATGTGCTTGGTTCTGTACTGCCTGAAAGAATGACCTCGCAGTAAATGACATTTGGTTAGGTCAACAAATGCTCCTGTCAGCGATGCAGACATTCCAAGTAATAACCAAACTAAAGGTTAAATAAAGCAAAGAATGATGCAACAGATCAGAACCAATAACGAATGAGAAAGTGCCAGACAAACTGAGCAGATTTGGCAGCCCCCTCGGGTCGATAGAAAAATAGAATTGGCAATTCGATTCTAATGACCATACATCAGAATTGAACACAGTTGGAAAATAGCGTGATTGATGTTGGTGACACCGACATCTGTTATGAAGGGGAGAAGGACTGAGTTGAATAGATGGAGAAAGAGAGAGATAGAGAGAAAGAAGCAAACAAAGGAATTGTTGATGATCAGCTGGGATGGAAATAAAAAAATGAAATTAAACCTTGCTTATGTTTCTCCTGTTCCCATATTACTGATAATCATCACCATGTAAGGTATATGTCAAAGTCCCTGTTTAAAGTTATTTATGTCTGTTTTTCTCTCTTCCCTGAGTGGGATCATCTTCCTTTATTCATTAATGGGATGCTGGTCCAGTATTTAATTCCCTTTCCTCATTGTCCTTGAGAAGGTGTTAGTGAGCTGCCTTCCTGACCCACTGCAGTCTGTGGGCTGTAAGAAGTCAGTGCTGAGGTCCATGCGGTTTCTTTTCTTTGAGGCTTTGAAGTGACTGATATAACTGAGTTGCTGGCTTGGCTATTTCAAACTGCAACTGAGAGTTAACCACATTGCTGTGGGTCTGGAGTTACATGTAAGCCCGACCAGCTGAAGATGGTAGATTTCCTTTCCTGAAGGGCATAAGGGTGCCAGGTAGGACAATCAACAATGTTTCATTGTTTCATTTGATTCTTAATTCCTGATATTTTAATGAATTCAATTTCCCACATTTGCCATTGTGGGATTCGGATCCAGTGTCTTGGTCATTACCTGATTCCCTGGATTAATATTCGGAGATAATACATCTAGATCATCGCCTCCTCAGTATCTCCAGTCAACTGCAATGGCAACAGTGATGTTGTTGTTGGTGTCACTTTGCTTCATAAGCCAAACAAATGATTGGCAAAAAAATGCCATCCTTCTCATTTTGTAGTTATGAGAAGGCGAGATGATGGGAAGTGCTCTTGATGAAAAGAAGTTGAATGTCCTTGATCATAAGGCACTAACAGAATTCATACAGAGCAGTCGGGTACTGGCAGGTGGGACGAGATTGGGTTGGGATATCTGGTCGGCATGGACGGGTCGGACTGAAGGATCTGTTTCCATGCTGTGCATCTCTATGACTCTATGACTCAGCTAGTAATCAGCACAGTAAATGAATAGGAGCGTTCATTACAAATGATTGAAGGATAAGTGTGAAGACACCGTCCTGCAGTTGTGGAGTGTACTTGACACAGTATTTCCTTTCATTTATAATCAACGATCTCCTTGGTACAGAGAGACGGTGTAATGGAGTTTCACCAGACGAATCCCTGCGGTGATTGTATCATGAGGAGAGTGTGAAGGAAATAAGTGTTTAATCTGTAAATACACAAAATGAATAAAATGTGATTGCATTAACACTGGAGTGTTATGAATCAACACTCATTATTTCCAAAACAAAACACGGATAGCATTAGATATAACATGTTTTCCATGATATGTGTCAACACATTTGGACAAATATATAGATAGGAAAGATTTAGAAGGAAATAGACCAAGCGCAGGGGAATAGGGTTAGCATGGACGGACATTTTGATTAGCATGAACCAGTTTGTGCTCATGGGCCTGTCTCAGTGCTATAGAATTCTATGACTCTATGATAGTTTACAGATCTCTATGGAGCCCCCATGTTGGTTGAGAGAGACCTCCAGGTTCGGAATGAACTCTCATCGTCTGGATGTACAATTGGTGTGTGACCCTGCATTGAACGGCATGTTTTTCAGAAATCTGTCATCAACCACACTCTGAAAGTATTAGCCATTCCCACCAGCTTCTCACCTCCATACAGAACACTAGCCTGTCTTCTCCATCACAAACCAATCCTTCTTTTTGGCTAAAAGCTGTTCATTGGCTCAAGTAGACTCTGTTCTTGTTGTTTTTCAGAGGTACAATAAAACGGGGCCAGGCTACGATCAGACACGAAAGGGATTTTCAGAGGCCTTTTATTTATATGTAAACAGATGAAACTACAGACCAAAGTGGTCATGCTTTAGAAGTGACCTGTATAATGAACGGTGAGTTGTCAGCTCTTTTAGCTGACCTAGCTGAGTTGAACTGAGCTGAGCAGTTTTCAGTTGAGTCTTGAACTGGGAAGTTCAATTGGGAGCTGTGTGTAAACGTTCTCTCTCTTCTGCCCTTCAGCTTCAACCTGGAAACATGCGTTCCATTATAAGGTTTTCTCAAGGAAGTTTGATTATTGAGACTATTGTGTGTATTTGATTTTTATATTTGGTGTGTATTTTGGCATATTTAAGTCTAGCTGGATAAGTTGAATTCTGTACGGGTTCTTTATTCTGTTCTTTATGTTTCATTGTGTAATTTTGTGAATAACGTTTTTGTCTGATTTAAAATCTAGTCGTCACCCAGCTAAATTACTCCGGTTAATTTTCATTGGATAATTACCAAAACAAACTGCAAAGTTATGCTCTGGGCTGCTTGCTTAAGAATGTTTTGAGTGGTCTGGCCTCATCCATAACAGACTGGGGGCTCATTGCTGGATTGTTAACAGCGAGTGGGAGATGCTGGTGTCTTTATTTCGGGTATTAGTTTGATTGGGTTGACAAAGCTTAGAATAGTAATGTCTATTTCAGTCGCCAAATGATTCCTGGGTGCGAATGCAGTGACTTTGGAAATTTTACGAAAAGTGAATAAGACCAAGTTGCAAGAATTAACGGAGAAGCTAGAATTGGAACTGTCTGCATTTGTAAGGAAAGGAGAGTTAATTACAGCAGTAGCTCGTCAATTAAACTTGCTGGAGAAACCATGAGAATCAGAGATGGCAAGAATTCAGTTGCAAAAGAAACATCTTGAGTTAACGTCGCGAGGTAAGGAATGGGCGGCCAAAATGAAACATTTGACTTTCGATAAAATGCAGAAGTGTTGGGGAGGGGCGGGGGGGAGGGGGGGGAGTGCAGCAGAACAGAGAGTAAAAAGAAAGAATAACAACAGGGGAGAGAGAAAGAGAGAGCTTTTGAATAGCAAAAACTGACACTTAAAAAGGAAAAGCAGTGTAAAAGGCTGTAGATAACGGCTGAGGGTGCGCTTAGTAAGGAAGAGAGTGAGGATGAGCAAGGCCCTGGTAGTCAGAAGAGGAGAAAGTGAGGTCTGCAGATGCTGGAGATCAGAGCTGAAAATATGTTGCTGGTAAAGCACAGTAGGTCAGTCAGCATCCAAGGAACAGGAGAGTCATGGATGCTGACTGACCTGCTGTGCTTTACCAGCAACACATTTTCAGCCCTGGTAGTCAGAAGCCTAGTGAGAATTTGTTTGAGTATATTCAAGCATTGCCTCAGTTTGATGAGAAGAATGTGATGCGTTTTCATCTCATTTGAAAAGTTGGCTAAACAAATGCAGTGGCCAGAGGCAATGTGGGCTTTGTTGATCCAAACAAACTTGTTGGTAGGACTGGTGAGGTATTCACATCCCTGTCAGAGGAGGTATCTGGGGAGTATGAGGAGGTTAAAAAAAACATTTTATCTGCTTAGGCAACCTTTCAGGAATCTAATGAGGGATCCTGGATTAAACAGACTAATTTCGATAGTTGGATAAGAGCTTTAAAATTCAAGCAAAGCTCTCATGCCCGAAGAGAGTTTAGTACTTGGAGGAATTCAAAAATTGACTACCTGAAGTAATGCAAACTCAGGTAGAAGAGCAGAGAGTGGAAACAGCTAGGTTAGCTGCTGAAATGGCTGATGATTATGAACTGGTCCATAGACTTGGTTTGGCTTCCAGAACCAGTTCTGGTCTCTGAGGGACAGAAATTGGAGCAAAGAGATATCCTCATGTGCAAAGGGAAAGGTAGATCACAGAGTAGATCATAAGGATAATTTGCCACAGTAATAAAGAAAACCTTGGTGGGGGGGGGGGGGGGGGGGGGGGGGGGGGAGAGGGTGGAACAAAGAAGTTAAATACTATGGTGTTTTAATTGTAATAAACTGGGCCACACAAAATCAGTGTTGGTGAGCTGGGAGAAAACCAGATGTAGGATAACTAGACAAGCCTGGAAGTTTTGTTAGACTCGTAACAAAAAGCATAAGGGAAGGTAGGCAACTGCCTCAGAGTGTACAAGTGGACGTGCCAAATCTGCATAAAAAACTTGCATGAAAGGGTAAAGTTTATTCACATAGGCCAGGAGTAATTGGTAAGGAGGTTCCAATATTAATTGACGCAGGATCTTTTCAGTCTGTAATGCTGAGGGGTGAGGCTTTATGCATTCTTGAGAGACTATTGCCAGAAAATGTGCTGGTAACAGGAATTCATATTGAGGAAAAAAGTGCTCAGTTATGTAAAGTGAGGCTAGAGAGTTCAGAAAAGAGTGGAGAATGTGTGGTAGGAGTACTGGACCCCTAACTCTCAGCTCCAGGAATAAAATATGTCCTTACAAATCATATAGCTGATTCACTGGTAGGTGTGTTGCCTAGTCTAGTTGAAAAGCCACTGGAGATGCAGGCAACTGAAGACCTGGAGAATGTTTATCCAGGAATTTCCCCTGATTGCGTGACCAGAAGATCACTGATGCACAGGTTTAAGCAGGAGAAAAGCACAGATAAGGAAGCTGACGTAGAGTTATCCAAAAGTTTCTTTTTGATCAGATAAGTGGAACAGAGAAGGAGCAAGTTGGAAAACATGAACGTATTTTTAGCTCTGCTAAGCTGATTGATTACAGCAGAAAAATGAGGAGTTACAAAAGTTATATCAAAAATATTTAGCAAGAAAGTGAATGAATGTATTCCTGTGTGTTATTACTTAACAAATACGGATGTCTTAATGCGGTCATGGAGAACAGCACACACTGAAGCAGATCAGACGTGGACAGAAATTCATCAAATTGTTTTGCCTGTTGTGTATAGACATGAGGTGCTGCGAGTGGCACATAAGCTACCACTTGGAGATCATTTCGGGATGAAATACAAAGATATTTTCACTAGCCTGAACTACACAAAGATGTAGTTGAATATTGCCAGACATCTCAAACATGTCACACAGGCAGTCATAAAACCTGCAACTTTAATACCGATTCCAGCATTTGAGGAACCTTTCCCAAGAGTGTTGATAGATTGTGTAGGTCCCCTGCCTCAAAGAAAAAGTGGGAATAAGTAATTATTAACAATAATGGATGTGTCGACTAGATTTCCAGAGGCAGACCCATTATGCAGCATTACAGCTAAAAGAGATGTAGAAAAAAATACTTATTTTTTAACTAGGTATGGACTACCAATAGAGATCCAGACAGATCAAACCTCACATCTGAACTATTCAAGCAGGTGATGGATAAATTTAGAATAAAACAATTCAAATCTACTACGTAGTATTCGGAATGACAGTGAGCATGAGCGAGATGGCATCAAACAGTGAAGACCATGTTGAGGGTTTATGGTCAGGATAATGCGATAAGGAAATTCCTTTTGAACTATTTGTGATCAGAGACGCACGGAGTGAATCGACCAAATTCAGACTATTTGAATAAATTTGTGGGCATGAAGTAAAAGGACCATTATCATTGGTTAAGGAGAAATTAATAATTCAGAATTCAGAGACCACCCATTTGAACGATGTGTCAAATTTTAGGGAACGATTAAATAGAACTGGAGAGTTGGCTCGACAGCATTTAAAAGTATCACAGCATACAATGAAACAGGAAGTGGATCAGAAATCACAAATTCGCAATTTTGCAATTGGGAATAAGGTATTGGTGTTACTTCCAGTAACAGTTGAGCCCTTAGAAGCAAGTTTTAGTGTACCTTATCAAATTGGGAAGAAATTGAATGAGGTGAACTACTTGGTACGGACTCCAGACAGGATGAAATCTCACAGAGTGTGTCATGTGAATATGCTCAACAGGTATTTTGATTGGGAGAGAAAGCAAGAGGAGAAGGTATTAATGCTTACAGCACAGAAGGAAGAAACAAGTTCAGAGGATTCTGAACTGGACATTCCTATATCAAATTGAACAATGAGAAAGTTGTCAAAAATTGGGATACATTACTGAGTTACCTTCCACATAGTGACCTGAAAGAGTTATTATGATATCATGGAGAGATATGAAGAAATAAAGTGGGAAGTACGAACATAATTGTGCATGATGAAGACACAGGAGATGCTGTTCCGATTAAGCAACATCCTGAAAGGCATTCCCCTCTAAAGTTGGCACTGATTCAGAAGGAGATAGAGCACACGCTCCAAGATGGCATAATCGAAGTGAGTTACAGTGATTGGAGCTCATGTATAGCTATGGTGGCAAAACCAGATGTTACCCAACGGCGATGTGTGGACTATCACCTAGTCAACTTCATTACAAAAACTGTTGCATATCCAATTCCATGTTTGAAGATCTGTGTCGGAAAGGTGGGAGAAACTAATTACATTTATAAGTTAGATTTGCTCAGAGGCTACTGGCAAGGATCTCTGTCAGAGAGAGCAAAGGCAATTTCAGCTTTCATAGCCAAGTGGACTATATCCGCTCAAAGTTGTCGCATTTGGTATGTAAAACGATCCAGTCACATTTCAGAGACAGATAATAAGGTCATTGCCAGATTACCTAACTATGTGGTGTACATTGATGACCTGGTGGTTTTTAGTCACTCATGAAAGGAACATTTACAGCATTTAGCGGTCTTGTTTGATTGACTTCAGAAGACAGGATTGTTGGTAAACCTAGATAAAAGTGAATTTGAGAAAGCCTAAGTCACATTCCTGGGTCACATTATTGGACATGGACCAATGGCCCCATGAGATACAAAAACAAAAGTAGTTCGGGAATGTTCCACACCGTCAACAAAAAAGAAATATGCATTACTACGGTTCCTGGGATTGACTGGATTTTACTGAAAGATTGTGCCAAACTTTAAGCAGTGTGGCTGCTCCACTCACCGAATTGTCAAGGGCAAGAACTCTCAGTGGACAGAGGGCTGGCAAGAGGCATTTTACAGCCTAACAACTGTGTTAACACTGCCCCCAGTATTAGCTAAACTCGATTATATGAAGACTTTCAAGGTGGCTATCAATGCCAGTGATGTGGGTGTCGGTCCGGTGTTCCTGCAAGAGGATGATGAGGGAATAGAAAGACCCATCAGGTATTTTTCTGGGAAGTCGAACGTTCATCAACAGAAATGTTCAATGGTGGAGAAAAAGACTTTAAACTTGGTGTTGGCATTACACCATAACTGTGTTTATATTACCAGCAATGCATCTGAGACAATCGCATACACTGATCACAACACATTGATATTTGTGGAAAAAATTAAAGACAAAAATGTCAGACTGTTTAGATGGAGCTTGCTGTTGCAGCCATTCGATCTGACAATTGTGCGTGTGGCAGGTCGTGAAAACGTGAAAGCTGATGAGTTATTCAGACTCGAATGAGATACGGAGGTGTTTGGTGGTGGGTACACCACGGCCTGAATTAGCATGGGTTTGTGCATGTTTGAATGTTTACAATTAATATAGTGTATCTGTCAGTTTTGAGACTACTAACTGGGTTTGAAGGGTTAAAAATGCAGCCACCTTTTAACATTGATGGTTCTTTTTTTTTAAGGGGGGCAAAGACATGTCACAAAGCAAGTCCCTTTTTTGTCTGAAAGCTGTTCCTTAGCGCAAGGAGACTCTGCCCTTGGTTTTTTTCAGAGGCATAATAAAACGGGGCCAAGCTCCAATCAGCCTGCTTTGGTACAAAGATGAAAATGATTTTCAGAGGCCTTTTGTTTATAAGGAAACAGATAAGACTTCAGGCCAAAGTGGTCATGCTTTATAAGTGACCAGTATAATGAACGGAGAGTGGTGAGGTATTTTAGCTGAACTCGCTGAGCTGAGCAGTTTTCAGTTGAGTCTTGAACTGGGAAGTTCAACTGGGAGCTGTGTGGAAACTTTCTCTCTTTTCTGACCTTCAACTTCAACCTGGAAGTTTGTGTTCCATTTATACTGGTTTTTATTGGGAGTTTGCTTATTGGGACAGATGTGTATATTAGGAACAGCATAATTAAGTCTAGCTGAATAGGTTGAATTCTGTAGTGATTATTTATTCTGTTCTTTGTGTTTCATTGTGTAATTTTATGAATAAAGTGTTTGTCTGTTTTAAAATCTACCAGTCACCCCAACTAAATTACTCCGGTTAATTTTCATTATAAACGTACCGAAATAAGTTGCAAAGGTATGCTCTGGGCTGCCTGCTTACAAGTGTTTGGAGTGGTCTAGCCTAGTCCATGACATCTCGGCGATGGAAGATGCCTCCTTGGGACTTGGTACAAACCAATCACTTTCCCTCCTCATGGTCTGCAAACCACTTTAACGTAAC
Organism: Chiloscyllium plagiosum; assembly: GCF_037043375.1. NCBI lineage: Eukaryota > Metazoa > Chordata > Chondrichthyes > Orectolobiformes > Hemiscylliidae > Chiloscyllium > Chiloscyllium plagiosum. The sequence goes on from NW_028270171.1 coordinate 33,914,959, forward strand.
ACGTGTGTACAATTAGCAATAGAACCAGGAGGAACAACATTGAGGAGCCTGCCTGTGCAGTCTATTCCTCATTGGTTTGTCGTGTTGCAGGAACAATGACATCCTCCTATTTAGTGTAACAGTTTGGAGGGGCTGAATGACTTTTTCTGTTCATGTGTCAGTGTCTCGAGGAACTGAATGTCTTCCTTCTGACCCAAGGGCACAGGTTCAAGGACTTCAGTGGGCAACCCTTGGTTTCTGCCTACCAGCACGTTGTGCTCACTAGACTCTATCTTCCTGAATTAAAGGAGACAAACAGAAGGCTGGAAGAACACAGCAAGCCAGGCAGCATCAATGAGCTGGGAAAGTCAACATTTCAGATCTAACCGTTCTTCAGAACTGGGTTGGGGTTAGGGGGAGCTGCAGATAAAGAGGGAAGGGAGTGGGGTGGGGAGATTAGAGGGATGGTGAGTTATGGCTATTTGGCCCCAATGGTTGGTGCAACCTGGTTCGGCAATGGGAGGGATGAATCCGGTTGGAAGCTAAAAGATAGGTTGTTAGGTGGAATTGAAGACCTCACATTCACTTCCAATTTCAATTCTCTTTCCCAATCCCTTTCCGACATAGTCATCCTTGGCCTCCTTCATTGCCACAATGAACCAAACCATAATTTGGAGGAACAAGATCTCATCTGTCACCTGTGCAGCCTAACCCCGGGGACTCAACATTGAATTCTCCAATTTCTAATAACCTCCCTCCCAATCCCACGACTCCCTTCCCAAGCCCTCCCCTCCCTTACATTACTCTGAGCAACCTTTTGTCCAGCCACCAACTGGATTCAGCCCTCCTATCAACAACTCGCTGATACCCTTTGTCTGTGTTCACTTATCCCCACCTCGCCAATCTGCTTCCTCCTCCCTCACCCGCCACTTTATCCATAGCCACCATTACTCCCATTCACAGCCCTGACGAAGGGTTATATTCAAGGCGTTCACTTCTCAAAGTCTTTGTGCTGCCTGGCTTATTACGTTCTTCCAGCTTCCTGCGTATGTATTTGGATTCCAACACGTGCTTTTATTTTAAATTGTCTTCTTGTGTGATAAGCAGGAGTGAGTGAATGCATTGCGCCTCTTGTTATCCAATAGATCTGATGGGCTGAATGGCTTTCTTATATTACTGTGAAGGGGTACCTCTTTCTTTTAACCGTGGAAATGTTTAGTGGCCAGCAGTGCTTTTGAAATGTTTCCTATACATTAACAGCACAAGCTCGGAAGTTGTCCAGATTTGATACTTTAGTACTTTCGGAGGTGACTCATTGTTCTGAACATTGTATAATCTTCAAAGAACATCTCCACCCCTGATCGTTTGACAGAGGGAAAGACATTGATGAAGCAGCTGAAGATGTTTGTGCCAAAGAAGCTCCCCTGAGGATTCCACACAGAGATATCCAGGGACTGGGAGGATTGATATCCACCAGCCCCATTGTGCTCTGAATGATTCAACCAGCGGGGAGTTTAAAACTGATTCCCATCAAGTTAAATTTTGTTCAGTCTCCTTGACATCTTGCTCAATCAAATACTGCCGTGATATCAGGACCAGTCACTTTACACTGTGTTCATATCTTCCATCCATGTCAATAGGCCAAGGTATATGTGTGGGGAGTGTTTCTTTCTCTCAGGGAGTAGTGATGGTTGGGACCACACAGTTAGCGGGGGCCACATCACTGAAATTTTGGGGGGGAGTGAGTGGGTTTCATTGGGTTTTGACCAGTCAGAGAGTCGAGGGCTACACAGAATTGGGCATTAAAGAGAAATTGCGGCCGAGTGCAAATCAACCCTGACTTACTGAATGGAAGGGCAGGTCTTAGGGGCTATGTAGCCTGGTTTTATTCCAGTATACCCGATAGTCCAGTCACTTTGTGGCCTCTTCCATTTCCTGTGATACTGATTCAAGCAGCTGAACAGATTGATCGTGTTGCTGTGCAACTGGATACTGGTGCTGCATGATCTGGTTACAGTTTTATAGGCCCGAGGGACTTATTGGCCTCCTCCTGTAATTGTACATCAGGCTCCAGGGGCTGAAAAGCCTCATTCTGTTCTGGTGTAACTGAAATCCATATCGACTAAATCTACCGCCCATGGAGAAAGTGAGCACAGCAGATGCTGGAGATCAGTGTCGAAAAGTGTGACACTGGATAAACACGGCAGGTCAGGCAGCATCAGAGAAACAGGAGAATCGATGTTTTGGACGTTCCTGATGAAGGGCTTATGTCCGAAACAAAGATTCTCCTGTCCCTCGAATACCTGCTGTGCTTATCCAGCACCACATGTTTTGAGGTCGACTGTCCCACCCAAGTCAATTATCCTGATCACATCATCTAATTACATTAAGAGAATTGTCAGACACAAACTTACACGCACAAAGCCACACTTACTATTCCTAATCAAAGCCTGTCTTTCCACATGCATGTAAATCTTATCCCTCAGAACCTTCGCAAGTAACGTACCTACCACAGATGTTCAACCTACTGGTCTATAGTTCTAAGGCTTTTTTTGTTCAGTTCTTCTTGAATAAGGGCACAACATTTGCTATCCTCAATTCTTCCAGGACATTACCTGTGGTTACTGATGATAAACATTATAAGCCAGGGTCCCCGCAAATTCTTCTGGAGCCCCTTGAGGTGTTCTTGGATATATCGGGTAAGGACAATGAGATTTATCCACTTTCAAACATTCCAGTACGTCCAAAATCTCCTCTACTATGATATGGATTGTCCCTAAGGTATCACCACTAACTTCCTCAAGTTCTCAAGTCAACATGTCTTTCCCCACGGTAAACATAGAATAGAAATATTCGTTGAGGACTTCACCCATCTCTTATAGTTCCACACCTACTTGTCCACATTCGTCTTCGAGGGGTCCTATTTTCTATCCAGTTATTGATTTTTCTTTTAATATATTTACAGTACCTTTTTGGATTCATCCTAATCTTCTCAGCCAAGGCTCTTTCTTGCCCCCTTTTCACCCTACTGATTTCCTTCTTCAGTAAAATCCTGTATCTCTTATATACCTCCAGGGATTCCCTTGATCCCAGCTGCCTGGACCTGAGCCACGCCCCAAGTTCGAACATGACACTGTGGACCAGTTTTGTCCCTCTCCATAACTATTTGAAAATTAATAGAACTATGGTTACTTGTGATAAAGTGCTACCCCACTGTTAACTCAGTCACTTGCCTTGCCCTATTTCCGAAGAAACCTTCGAGTTTTGCCCCTTCCCGAGTAGGACACTCTGTATACTGCTTGAGGAAACTTTCCTGAAGCTTTTATCAGATTCTATCTCATCAAATCCCTGAACGCTCTGGCCGTTCCAGTCTGTATTAGAAAAAATAAAATCCCCTATTATGATAACTCTATTACTCCCCTCTCTCACTGCATATTTGTTACTCTCATTCCTGTTGATTAATAGGGGGCCAAGAGTACATCTCCAATCACCTCACCAACCCCTTCCTATTTCTTAACTCCACTGACAAAGCCTCACTGGGTGATCCATCAGTTATTTTATCTCTGATTACTGCTGTGGCACTACCCTTAATCAGAAATGCAACTCCCCTCCCAACCTTCCGCCATCTCTGTCTCACCTAAAGCACCTGTACCCTGGCACATTAAGCTGTCAGTCCTATCCATCACTTAGCCATGTTTGTGTAATGGCTATAATATACCAGTCCCACCTACCTATCCATGCCCTGAATTGATCAGCCTTACCTAGAGGCCTTCTTGCATTCAAATAGATGCAATTTAATCTAAAAGACATTTCTCTCTGTCGTTTTCCAGCCTAATCTTACCATTTCTGATTACTGTATCTCCTTCCAGCCTCACACTTGCCTCCCTGCTCTTCAGGATACCACCCCTTGCCAAGCTAGTTTAAACCCACCCTTGTAACACTAGCAAAACTGGCCGCCAAGATACTGGTGTCCCCAACAGTGCATGCCTCGGACGTAATCCCCCTCTCAGGAGGTTACCACTGTCAAGGTTTTCTTTTTAAATGTTTCTCCTAGCTCTCTGTAATCACGCTGCAGGACCTCGTCCCTATATCTACGGGTATCATTTGTGCCAACGTGCATATGATTTCTGGCTGCTCACCAACCCCTTCAGAATGTTCTGCAGCCACTTGAAGACATCCTGGACCCTAGCACCTGGGAGGTAACGCACCATCCTGGATTCCCGTTTGTGGCCACAGAATCTCCGATCTGTCCCTCGAACAATCGACCCTCCTATCTTGAACATCCTGTTTACCTTTACCCTTTCCCGCTGTGCCCCAGAGCCAGTGGTAGTACCAACCAACCTGGCTACTGCTGCTTTCCCCTGAACGGACATCGCCCCCAACAATCCAAAATGGTCTACTTGTTATCGAGGTGAATGGCCACAGGGGATTTGATTTCTGCACTCTCTGCCTAATCTCTCTGCCATTCCTGGTGGTCTCACAGCTACTCTCTGCCTGGAACATGACAGGAAGCAAGGAACGCCTGTTGGATTAAATTGTGTTTATTTAAATACAACAGGACTGAGAGGTAAAGCTGATGAACATTGGACTGGAATATTACAGTCATTAAAGAAACATAACTAGGGGCGTGTCTTGGGTGTGGCCACCACACTAAAGCACTTATCTATGAAGTTCTCAGTATCTCGGATGACCCTGAGTGCATCCTAAATTAGATTACCTACAGTGTGTAAACAGGCCCTTCGGCCCAACAAATCTGCACTGACGAGCAGCCCACCTAGACCCAATCCCCAACACTACAGGCAATTTAGCATGACCAATGCACCTAACCTGCACATCACCCAGAGGATCCCATGCAGGCACGGGCTAGAATGGGCAAACACCACACAGACAGTTGCCCGAGCCAGGATTTGAATCCTGGTCCCTGGTACTATGAGATAGCAGTGCTAACCACTGAGCCACCGTGCCTGCCGCCCAGCTCCAGCTCCCTAACACGGTCTCCCAGGAGCTGAAGCTGGGTGCACATTCCACACGTGTAGTCGTCAGGGACGGTGGAAATCTCCGTGAGCTCCCACATCCCACAAGAGGAACGTGTGACTGCCATCTCGACTGCTGTAACAATAAAGTTAAAATGACTTTATTTCAGTTTCCCTGTACATTTTGCTGAGCTGGAGCTGTCCGAAGCCTCTTGTGTCAAAGCCTTACTGCTTACTCTGCTACAACGGCATGTCTCTCTACCCCTCCATACACAGTTTTGGTCAGGGAAGGAAGGAGACACGACAGTGATGTAGTGTTTAGCCCTTCAGCACTCCTTGACATCTGGCCCCTGACGACCTGCTCCCCAGTGCAGGTCTCTGCTTGGCCTTGGAGGGTGTCTTGCTGAAGTCTTCCTTCTGGTAGTGGAGACTATGTCGATGCAGATCCTCACCCCGACAGGCAATCCGTGTTATCGCAGTCCTCTCGTACTTTCTATCTATTAGTATCGCGTTTATGAATTCCTTGAATCCCTCGCTTGCATTCCAAGCTATGTCTCACTCCATAGTGAGAGAGGTGGATGTTCCTGTGAATACAGGGCTATTGGAAAAGAACACCATTAGACCTAGGGGCAACAATATGTCTGTCCTCTCACTGAGTCTGCTTTTCCTTCAATTAGGTTATATTTATTTTGCTAATCCCCCATTCCATTTTCCTGCGATTTCCCCGTAACATTTGTATAAAAATCTTTCTGTCTCAGCCTTGAAGATATTTAATGATCCAGCCTCAACAGCCCTCCGAATTTTCTACAATTGTTTCCCTCTCACTGATGTGAGACTTAGTGGTCTTTAATCTGGTGATTTGCCCACGCTATCTTGCATAAACTTCCAATTCTTCCTCAGCTCCTGTGTCAATTTGCTCAAGTGTCAAACGGTCACTCTCCCTGAACCCAGAAACTGTTTCTCCAAACTCAAGATCGATCCGTAGAATGTATTTAACATATTCTCTGTCTCTGTGGACAGACTGTCCCCTTAGTCCATAACACTCGCATTCTTTCCCAAGTTATCGTCTTCCCCTTAATAAATCAAAAAAATGAATTTGGATTCTTGCTAGTCTTACCCACGAATGTTTTATCATCCCTCCTCCTGCTCTTCCGCTGACTTCTTAAGTTTAGCCCTCCACTTTCTATATTTCATTGACCTGCTCACTTGGAACCTAGCTCCAACACTCTCCCTCCACCCAGACCCATTCCTCTGGCGTTTACTTTGACTCAATCTGTTCTTTGAGAACTTTCAATGTGACACTGGCTGTTTTAATTTCTCTGCATCCCCGTCATCCTATCCAACCTATCATTCTCTGAACAGACTGTATGCTGTAAGCTTCGATCAAACCCAGACTGTGTTATTCAGCCTGTGCCGATAAGGGTGGTGCTGCTGTAGTATGGTGGACTCACCTCTCCATTTCAGAGGCTGAGTGCCAGCTCTCAGACACCTCCACAGGTCACTTGCTGTTCCATAACCCTGCCATGGCACATCAGGCCATTTCATTAACTAAATCTGACAACATTTCATCTGGAGATTCCCACCCACTTGCCCCCACATAACAATCCCGAAGCTGATGGTCTTCTGATAGCAGAGCTCGCTTTTATGTCCTCCTGAAAATCCACAAGCAGAACTGCCTGGGCAGACCCATTGCTCCTGCTGTACAGAGGGGGTGTATGGATGCACACGTGTGCCGAAGATATACCTGTTCCTTCATGGGGTACATAGACCATTGCTTGTTCCAGTTCTATTCTAGCCCCTATCCACAACTGTTTCTCCGATACATAGATGATATCATAGCTGCTCCTCCTCTTTCTTGTCCAGAATTGGAAAAGTTCATCGTTTCCAATTTTCACTCCTCCCTCACTTTCACCTGGTCTATCTCTGACTCCTCCCTTTCTTTCCTCGACATCTCTGCTTCTATTTCTGGCGATAGACGGGTCACTGATATCCACTATTAAGCCACTGACTCCCACAGCTACCTAGAGTATGCACCCTCTCACCCTGTTTCCTGCAAAGACTCCATTTCATTCCCCCAGTTCCACCCTCTCAACTGCATTGCTTCTGATGATGTCAACTTCAAAAATGTGGCCTCTGAAATGTCAACCTTCTTCCTCAACCGAGAATTCCCCAGTACTTTTGTCGACAGGGCTCTCAACCAGTTCTGACCCACCTCCTGCACTTCTACCCTCACCCTCACTCCTCCCTCCTGCAACAGCGGAAGAGTTCTTCCTGTCCTTACCTACTATCCCACCAGCATTTACATGCATAAGATCATCAGTCTGCATTTTCCCACCTCCAGCGAGATACCACCACCAGACACATATTTGCCTCCTCTCCCTTTTACCACCTTCTGAAGTGACCATTTCCTCCAGGACACCCTGGTCCGCTCGCTATTCACTGTCCACATCTCCTCCCCACCTCCCCCACCCCCAACCACGGGTCCACTACACTTTCTCCTGCCGGAGGTGTTATACTTTCCCATTTACCTCGTCTCTCCTCACTATCCAACGGCCAAACATACCTCCCAGGTGAAGCAGCATCCTATCAACATTTCCAACAATCCGGTCTACTACATTCCCTCCTCACATTGTGATCTGCTCTACATTGGAGACACTGAAGGTAGACTGGGTGAACACTTCACAGTATATCCAAGCTGTACCGATGCAAAAGACTCTGATTTCCCCGTTGCCTGCCAGTTTAATACCCCATCTGCCCCTTGGCTAATATCTCTGCGTCAGACTTGCTGCAGTGTTCCAGGACGTTTCAATGCAAGATGGAACAACAACACCTCATTTTCTGTGGGTGGACCCTGTAGCTCTTCAGAATCAAAAAGATTTTAGGGTCTGAACTCCTCAATGCCCCCTACCCAATCCACCAGGCCTAGTACTCACTTAGTCTTCCATTACTCACCCCTATCGTTAGCTACTCACAGTCTCCATTAACAGCTATTCAGCCTCTTCTGCATATAAATCAACATTTTCAGGGCTACCATCCGTTCTGAGGAAGGGTCGCTGAACGAGAAACTTTAATTCTGATTTCTCTGCCCAGAGGCAGTTAGACTCGAAACGTCAGCTCCTTTCTCTCCTTCCAGATGCTGCCAGTCCTGCTGAGATTTTCCAGCACTTTCTCTTTTGGTTAAAAATTACTCGAGATTCAACTGAGATAGCAGCTTTGCTTATGTCGTTCAGATCAGTCAATTTGTCACAGTTCAGAAGGAAAAAAATCGATAGAGCGAAACTCAGCTGGTCTGGCACTCTCTGAGCAGAGATACACAGAATTAACCTTTGATTCCAATATGACTTTTTCAGAACAGTGTCACATCATATTCGATATATTAACTCTGTTTCTCTCTGCAGATACTTCCTCATCTGTTGCGTTTCTCCACCATTTTTATTTGTGTTTCATGCTTCCGTACCACTATATTTCATGTTTCTTGATAGGGTTACATGCTGAATGTGGTTATATATGGACAATGGAGTCCTTTCCTGTTCCTATTATAGTTGGTGTGTCTGTGATACCAATGTTACGGTCGAAATCTGTTTCTTCTTTAAGATTCAAAGGAAAAAAAGAATATTTTTCTGAATATCCTGTAAATCTCAGGAACTCCACTTTGAAAAGACATTTCAGAGGCAGCTGAAATTTCATGAGATAACAGGAATGAATTATTGATGGTGGAGCACTCTGTGTCCATCGTTGAACGAGCTTGTCTACCCCCTCTCCAAAGGCTTTGATTACATATCACAGAATTCTTTACAGCAAAAGTGGGGGAAACTCAGCCCATTTTCTCTTCCAGCTTGGAATGACTATATTTCTACTGTTAGTCTACTGTAATGTCCCCATTGCCCTTCACATTTTGTTATTAGTGTCTGCTTTTAATTTTAAGTATCCTGCCAGATATGAACAATATGATCAAACTCAAACAAAAAAAAACAGAACTTCGAGGGCAAGCTCAGCAAGTCTCCAGTATCTGTGAAGAGAGATCAAAGTTAATGTTTCTTGTCCAGTGATCCGACTCAATCTGTATTCCCAATGATTAAATGGTGTATATATACAATATAGTTCACTTTATCACATTTAATATTATCCTGTTTAGTTCACATTATCATTCAGCATTGTATCTCCCAAATGTCGGCTGTTTCCTTGTTGTGCATTAGATTTAATTCTGTCTGGCAGAAAGAGTGATAATGACTGGGGAGTATCATTGTACTCCCCATGCAGTCTCCACAGCCACTATCCCCATTCTGTCCTATCTCCCAGCCAATGTCATGTTCATTCGAACCTGACTCATTAAGTCTTAATGAATAAGTTCATTGTAATTATCACTTTTGGTTTTGGACTGAGGCCAAAATGCGTAAAAAATACGGTTTTACACAAAATAAAGAAGTTTGTCAATTTGTATAAATAAATTACTGAGGCATATTCCCTATGGAAGTTCCACAGTTGCCTTATTACAGCAGTGAGGGGAACATTCAGAGAAGTCCACACTTCCCGTCTATATTCAGGGCAACTGTGCCCAGTGACAATCTGTTGGCTGGCGTTTGTTCCCGTGGAGGAGAGGACAGCACAGTAACAACATCCTGGTTGTGTTTCTTTTGCGGGGGTGGAGGGATTTTGGGAGAGATGGTTACAGCATAGTAAACGGACAACAAAGCAGGATCTTCAAGCCTACGAAAAGATAACATCCATCATTCTCCCTCACAACTGCCTTCACTAGAGCAATTGATGATGGGAGATTTGACCAATAGCCAACAATGTCAACATGCAGTCCAGTCCAGTTATATTGTGAACTGAATGTGATGGATTGAAAGCTGGGACTGGTTGCTCAGTGACTATGATTAATGTTAGTCTCCATGCAATGTAACTGTGTCACTGGAGGGTTTCCCTCTCCTATTGGTGAAGGGCTTCATTCAGTGCGCTATCCCAGTGTAGTAGCAGATGCATCAATTCCAAAAGTAACAGAGATCAACAGCTGCGTAGACAGAGAGAGGACAGATCTGAATCTGAGAATAGCGGACTAGAACATTACAACAATGGAGAGGAGGTTTTTCTTGAGTCTTTTCAAGATTTCCCCCTGCTGGGAATTTCTACCATATTGGATGTCAGCAGTGCTGATGATTATTCTGGGCAGGGTGGAGGGTGTGCTACTCACCTATTCTCGCTATTGTTGGTGTTCTCTACCTCTGTCCATTCATTAATCCCATAAACAAGTTTGAACTTCGTTGCAATTTCTGTTATCTATATTTGTCAGAGAAAGAAACTATTGTGTTCAGTTTCAATTGCAGTCTCCATTCATTCTCCATGAATAGTAGTTCACTCCCTCACAAACACCTGAGAACAAAACAGTGCAAAACCTCTAGATCTCTTTTTGCCCTGAACTGATTTATGTCTCCTGTTCTCTCTGTCACCAAACATGTCCACTACCAGCTATTAATATCCTCAATCTTCATCTCTGCGTCAGTGCTGTTGCTGAACGTTGGTAAAATTCAGACTTAATGTTTCAAGCTCTCATCTGACTACTTTTCCGATTACAAATATTTCAAACATAAAAATGTTCTTATCTCGGACGTTACTTCATGATTAGGACAATATATGAATATAGAAATGTCGCTGGATGTAATTCAGAAGCAAAGCTTATTAAACAAAAGATGTTGTTTCAAGTAATTTGTTTCCATTCCACCAGAGCTGATGACAGAACTTCAATAAAACTGATAAGAATTGGAATAAAAGTGAATTTCACAAAGACAACCATAAAAGCAACATTTTGTCTGAAAGCCTTCCTGTTTCACTGATCACCTTCGGTAAAGAAATCTAATGTTATTACCCGGTTTGGGTTAAGTGAGTCTTCAGCCCCATGACAATGTGCTTTACTTTATATTGGCTTGTGGAATGGCCTCAGAGTCAGGGCAATTAGTGATGGTCTACAAATGCGGCCCTTGGCCGAGATGCCAACATCCCACGAAATAACAAAATTGAAAGTGAAATCAAAGAAAGGAAGATGCTGAAAATCTGAAATTATACAAGGCAATGCAAAGAAACGAACAGAAAGTGCTGGGGAACTGTCCTGAACTGAAAGCAGCTGGAAAGGAGTGTGATTAATACCATTGACAGGGAAGTTTGCTTTGAAGAGGAGGAGGAATCAATAGAGAAAGAGGGATATAGAAGAAAAAGAAAGAGGAAGCAAAGAGAATGATGATCAGCTGGGCTGGAAATCCAATGTGAGATTCACCTCATTTATTTTTCGCCATTCCCATCTTCCTGAATAACATGCCCATGTACATACAGGTATTCCCCGCTTTTCAAAAGTTCGCTTTTCGCCACTTCCCTTCCCGAATGACTTACATTAGGGCCTTGCTTCGCTAACCAAAAGAAATCCGAAGAGGATTTTCACTTTTACAAAGAAAGGCGAAGCTTTTCCCATATAAATTAGTGCTAATGCACTTTACACCATATCAGCTAGCGAACGGTTTCTTTCAGATAGCGAGGGAAACCTGTGTTTGTCTAAGATCATGTTTAAAGCGATTTGATTTCCCCTGTCAGTATTCCCTGAGTGTGGTCATCTCCTTATATTTGTTAATGGGATATGGATATCTCTGACTGCGCCAGCAATAGTTCATTTTTACAGTTGCCTTGAGAAGACCTTGAGCCACTGCAGGCCACGTGATTGATCTGATTTGATTTGATTTACTTCAGGCAAATGTACAATGGATAGGTTTGTTTTGCGAGTAGTGCAGGCACATGATAGTAAACAAGAAAACAGTGATCGTGGGGTACTTACACAGAGTGAGGCATACATGGTTACCGCTTCACAGGAGGTGAGCAAAGCAAAATCGACATTAGCAAGATTAATATTATTTGAAAAGTTAGACATGTCAATTCGTCAGGCTAATTAAAGCAGGGAAGGAAGTGTTCCTGAGCATGTTGGTCCATGTTTTCAAGCCTCTGTGTCTCCTCCCTGTTGGAAGAGGTTGTAGGAGATCATGACTGGTTTGGGAGAGATCTTTGATGTTGCCAGCCTTTCTGCGACAATGACAAGTAGAAATGACGGAAGGTGGTCTTTTGTGATGGGCTGGGCTGTGCACACAACCGTCTGTAGTTTCTTACGGTCCTGGGCAGAGCAGTTACCATGTCAGACCGTTATGCACGTGAATAGAATGTTTTCAGTTGCCAGTGTACGGAACATTGGGAGACGGGTTGTTCCAAAATAGTTAGATGTAACAATTGGCTGTTAAATGGATACCCATGTTTTGGTTGCTGTTTTGACAACAATTGAAATTTATCCAATAATTTTAAATTATGTCTTCAATACCAAAACCCAGTTGAGTTAATTGTATTGCAAACATCGAACCAATGAGCCATCACCTGCTTCAAACGAATAGAGAAGCCATCACCATCACAACGAGGGAGAAAGAGAGAGACACGAAGGGAAGGAGAGAGAGAACACAGCGAGGGAAACAGATGGACAGTCAGTCGAATAGAGAAAGGAAACAAAACAAGGAAACAAACCGTCACATGGAGAGGGAGCAGGGAAGATAATAAGTTCAGGGAAAGAAACAGAAGGCATGGAAAAGGAAAACAGAGGGAAACAGACAGCGTGATTGACACAGTGAGAGACAAAGGACATGGGGAGCTGGGTATGGGGTCACAGGGTGCTGGGGGTGATGGGTGAAGCTGGGGGTGAGAACCAGAGAGACTTGGGAGTGAGCATTGGAGGGAGCTGGGAGCAGGGAGATGAGGGTTTATTTTGACCTGTAACAAGATGTCATGGCAGATCATAGTAAGCAAGGATGTACAGAACGATGGGTGTAAAACATGTCTGAGAGACATATAAGTTACGCTGCACAGCGCATGCGCTAGGCGAGATCAACATGAACAAGATCAACATTATCTAAGATGAGAGAGCCCATTCATCAGTCTAACAACAGTCAGAAAGAAGCTGCTCCTGAACCAGCTGCTCTGTGTTTTCAAGCTTCTGCATCTTTTAGCCTGATTGAAGAGGTTGTGGGAAAACTTTACAGGCATATGATGGGTCTTTGGTAATGTTAGAACAAAGAACATTCGAGTACAGGAACAGGCCATTCGGCAGTCAAAGCCTGCGCAGATCCAGATCCTCGGTCTAATTCCGTCGCCTATTTTCTCAGGGTATTTATCCCTTTGCTCCCTGCCCATTCATGTATCGTTCTGGAAACATCTTAAATGGAACACCACTGGTCACAGTTCTCCATTTTGAGAAACTGCCTTCCCCTACCACGCTCTGTACCTTGTTGCCCAGCCAGTTCTTTATCCATGTAGCTATCACACGCTGGACACCGTGTGACTTCACTTTCTCCATAAGCCGACCATGGAAAAACATATTAAACGCCTCCCTGAAGTCCATATACATGACATCTACAGTCCCTCCCATATCAATCAACTTTGTCACTTCCTCAAAGAATTCTATTAAATTGGTAAGACATGACCTTCCCTGCACATAACCATCTTGCCTATCACTGATAAGGCCATTTTCATCCAAATGAGAATAGACCCTATCCCTCAGTATCTTCTCTAGCAGCTCCTAACCCCTGATGACAGGCTCACTGGTCTATAATTAATTGGATTATTAATGCTACCCTATTTAAACAACAACTTTCCAGTCCTAAAGGACCTCAGTTGTGTTCAATGATGCTACAAAGATATCTGTTAATGCCCCAACTATTTCCTCTCCCCCTTCACTCAATAATCTGGGATAGCAGTGGAGCATCCCGTCAAAAGGAAGAAGGTAGCTTACATAAGGTGGAGGTGGCTAGGGTCAAGCTCAGCTCAAAAGAATTACAGGCAGGCGAGGAAGGAGCTCAGAAATGGTCTTAGGAGAGCCAGGAGGGGACAAGACAAAGGCTTTGCAGATCGGATTAGGGAGAACACAAAGGCATTTTACACTTATGTGAGAAATAAGAAAATGGTCCATGAAAGAGTAGGGCCGATCAGGGATATCATAGGGAACTTGTGTGTGGAGTGCGAGGAGGTAGGGGAAGCTCTAAATGAGTTTTTTACTTCTGTCATTACGAAAGAAACAAACTTTGTAGTGAATGAAACCATTAAAGAGCAGGTGTGCATGCTGGAATGGATAGAGATAGAGGAAGCTGATGTGCTGAAAATTTTGTCAAACATTAAGATTGACAAGTCGCCAGGTCTGGACCAGATTTGCCCTCGGCTGCTTTGGGAAACGGGAAATGCCATTACTTCGCCACTTGCGAAGATCTTTGCAGTCTCGGTCTCCACTGGAGTCGTACCTGAGGACTGGAGAGAGGCAAATGTCATTCCTCTCTTCAAGAAAGGAAATAGGGAAAACCCCGGCAATTACAAACCAGTAAGTCTCACGTCTGTCTTCTGCAAGGTGTTAGAAAGGATTCTGAGGGATAGGATTTATGACCATCTGGAAGAGCATGGCTTGATTAAATGCAGTCAACACGGCTTTGTGAGGGGCAGGTCATGTCTCACAAATCTTATCGAATTCTTTGAGGATGTGACTAGAAAAGTTGATGAGGGTTGAGTTGTGGATGTGTGTATGTGGACTTCAGCAAGGCATATGATAATGTTCCCCTGGTAGGCTCATTCAGAAGGTCAGGAGGAATGGGATACAGGGGAACTTAGCTGTCTGGGTACAGAATTGGCTGACCAACAGAAGACAGCGAGAGGTAGGAGAAGGGAAATCTTCTGCCTGGAAGTCAGTGGTGAGTGCCCTCTGTCCTTGGGCCTCTACGGTTTGTAATTTTAATTAATGACTTGGATGAGGGGATTGAAGAGTGGGTCAGCAATTTTGCAGACGACACAAAGGTTGGAGGTGTCGTTGACAGTATAGAGGGCTGTTGTAGGCTAGCGGGACATTGACAGGATGCAGAGATGAGCTGAGAGGTGGCAGGTGGAGTTCAACCTGGATAAATGCGACGTGATGCATTTTGGAAGGTCGATTTGAAAACTGAGTATAGGATTAAGGTTAGAATTCTTGGCAGCATGTAGGAACAGAGGGATCTTGGTGTGCAGGTGTATGGATCCCATAAAATGGACACCCAAGTGGACAGGGTTGTTCAGAAAGCATATGGTGTTTTGGCTTTCATTAACAGGGGAATTGAGTTTAAGAGTTGTGAGATCTTGTTGCAGCTCTAACAACTTTGGTTTGACCGCACTTGGAATACTGCGTCCAGTTCTGGTCGCCCTATTATAGGAAAGATGTGGATGCTTTGGAGAGGGTTCAGAGGAGGTTTACCAGGATGCTGCCTGGACTGGAGGGCTTATCTTATGAAGAGAGGTTGACTGAGCTCGGACTTTTTTCATCGGAGAAAAGAAGGAGGAGAGGGGATCTAATTGATGTATACAAGATAATGAGAGGCATAGATAGAGTCGATAGCGAGAGACTATTTCCCAGGTCAGAAATGGCTAACACGAGGGGTCATAGTTTTAAGTTGTTTAGTGGAAAGTATAGATGGGATGTCAGAGGCGGGTTCTTTACGCAGAGAGTTGTGAGAGTATGGAATGCGTTGCCAGCAGTAGTTGTGGAAGCAAGGTCATTGGGGACATTTAAGAGACTGCTGGACATGCATATGGTCTCAGACATTTGAGGGTGCGTACATGAGGATCAATTGTCGGTGCAAAATCGTAGGCTGAAGGGCCTGTTCTGTGCTGCATTGTTCTATGTTCTATGTTATATGTTCTAGATGTTGGCAGCCTTTCTACGGCAACGAGCCATGTTTATAGAGTCAATGGTTGGGAGATTGTGCACCCAACCTATTGTAGTTTCTTATGGTCCTGGGCAGAGCGTTGCCGTATGAAGCCATGACGCACCCAGAAGTATGCTCTCAATGGTGTATCTGTCGAAGTAGGGCATGCTGAATTTCCTGAGCCTCCTGAGGAAGAAGAGGCGTTGTTAAACTTTCTTGACTGTCACACTTACGCGAGAAAACCAGGGTATGTTGTCAGTTATTGTCACGCTGAGGGAGTTGATGCTCTGCACTGCCTCAACCATTGATGTAGATGACGGCGTGTTCCTCTCCTTTTTTTCTGAAGTCAATGATCAGTTCCTTACTATTGCCGAATTTGAGAGAGAGGTTATTATCATTACACCATGCCACTAAGCCCTCGATCTCCTTTCTGTATTCTGACTCATCGTTGTTTGATATCCCTCCTGATTTGGTGATGTCATCAGCGAACTTGTAACTGGCGTTGTTTGGAATTTGACAACACAGCCGCAAGTGTACAGGGTGTACAGTAAGGGGCTGAGGACACAGCCATGGGAGTACAGGGAGTACAGAAGGGGGCTGAGGACACAAACATTGGAGTTCAGGGAGTACAGTAGGGAAGTGAGGGCACAGTCATGGGAGTAAAAGGAGTAGTGTAGGGGACTGAGGGCACAGCCATTTGTGTACAAGAAGTACAGTAGGGGGCTGAGGGCAGAGCCATGGGTGTACAGGGAGTACTGTAGGGCCTGAGGGCAGAGCCGTGGGTGTACAGGGAGTACAGTAGGGGGCTGAGGGCAGAGCCATGTGTGTACAAGAAGTACAGTAGGGGGCTGAGGGCACAGCCATGTGTGTACAAGGAGTACAGTAGTGGGCTGAGGGCACAGCCATGTGTGTACAGGGAGTACAGTAGTGGGCTGATGGCAGAGCCATGGATATACAGGGAGTACAGAAGGGAGCTGAGGGCACTGCTGTGGGTGGATGGGGAGTACAATAGGGGGCTGAGAACACATCCTCCAGGAGTTCCAGTGTTGAGTTTTATTGTGGAGAATGTGCAGATACCTATCTTCACAGATTGTGGTCTGTGTGTCAGAAACCAGGGATCCTGTTGCAGAGGGTGGAGCCGTGATCAAGATCACAGAGTATTAAGATCAGCGTGGAGGGGATAATGATGTTGAAAGTAAAGCTGTAGTCAATGACCAGGAGTCTGGTGTAGGCATCCTTGTTTTTTAGATGTCCCAGGGATGAGTGCAGAGCAGGTATATGGTATCCGTTGTGGACCCGTTACATCAGTTGGCACATTATAGGACAGCAGGTCAGGCTGGAAGACTGGAGGTGATGTGGGCCATAACCAGCGTCTCAAAGCACGTCATGTTTATTGAGGTCATAGCCACTGGGCGGGAGTCATTAAGGAACGTTGCATGTGCTTTCTCACTTACAAGGATGATGGTGGTCTTCTGGAAGCAGGTTGGGATTTCCGCTTCAGGAGGGACAGGTTGAAGATGTTTGTAAATATCTCTGCCAGTTGGTCCACACAGGATCTGAGTGCTAAGCCGGGAACACTCTCCAGGACTGTCGCTTTCCTTGACTTGACCTGCAGGAAGACTGATCATGTCTGCAGTGGTGACAGCGGGCACAGGTACATACGAGGCAGTCAGGGCAGTTTTCATGCTGGCAGTCACACAGTCATTCATCATAGACATTCCCTCCCCCAGCTCTCTCCTTCATCATCAACACACAGTTCCATTGTTGTGAGCATCACACAGTTAGTGTTGAGTCGGAATGACATCATTAGATTGGGATTGTGCGCCATCAAGTCCTTTGTCACCATAACGGAGTAATTCACAACAATTCGGGGGCAGGATGTGTTCCTACTGGGTGTCAGTGGTGCAGGGAGTGAAGATGTTACAGGTATAATTCCAGTCAAGCCACTGCTTTAACCTGAATGGAGTCAACTACCTTGAGTGCTGTGCCTTTTCAATGGTAGACTAAGGGAGTCTGGAAGTGCCATTTACATGAACCACCTGAACAAAGGACCTGAGGGCAGTTTTGCTAAGTTTGGAGATGGTTAGATGAACAGGCGATATTCATGAAGTGGGGAGGCTGCAGAAAAGCTTGGACAGTTTAGGACCGTGGGCAAACACGTGGTTGATGGAATACAATATGGGATCGTGTGAGATTATGCACTTTGGTAGGCGGACTAGAGACAGACACTATGTTCTAATAGGATCCATTAAATCTGAAGCACAAAAAGAATTTTGAAGCACTCGTCCTCTGTTCTGGTTATTGTGCAGGTTCAGTTGGCAGTTCGGAAAGCAAATGCAATGTTAGCATTCATTTCAAGGGAGCAAGAATACAAGAGAGGAAACATGCTGCTGAGAATGTAATTAGCAATGGTCAGACAACATTTGGAATATTTGGAGCTATTTTGGGCACTATCTCTGGGGCAAGATCAGCTGGTGTTGGAGGTGATCCATCCTGGGGATGGTGGCTTGTCATGATCGGCAGTTTGTGTACTCGATGGAATTTGGAAGAATGGGAGGCGAGGCATCTGATAGAAACTGATTGATTTTACTGCAAAGATTGAGACAGTCAGTGTGTAGAAGATATGTCCACTAGTCATAGCTAACCAGTAATATAAAGGAGACTGTAAGAGGTTCATTATATAGATAAAGTGCAAAAGAGAGGTAAAAGTGAATATGGGCCACTGGAAAATGAAGTTGGAGAAACAGTAGGGGGAAACAAAGAAACGAATGAGGAACTTCGCATCAGTCTTCATGGTGGAAGACATGAGTAATTTCCCAAAAAATGAACCGAGTGAGAGGGCAGAGCTGAGTACGGTGGCTATCATCAAGAAGAGCATGTTAGAAAACTGAATGGCCCGAATGTGGATAAATAACCTGGACCAGGTGGACGACATCCCAGTATTGGAAGAGAGATAGCTGAAGAGGTAATGCAAGCGTAACTGGTAATCTTTCAGGAATGACTAAAATCAGGAAAGGGCCAGATGGCTGGAAAATGTCTAACATGAAACTTGGTTTAATAAGGGAGTTGGGCAGAGATGGAAAATTACAGACTTATTAGCCTAACCTTAGTTGTGGGTAACATCCTGGAATCCATCTGAAGGATAGGACTTCTGAATACTTGGAGGTCTTTGGGAAAGTATGACAGAGTCAGCATGGTTTCATCAAGGGGAGATCAGGCCTGACAACCCTGCTAGAATACATTGAAGGAGTAACGAGAAGATGAGACCAAGGAGAACCAATAGATGTTATCCACTTGTTCCTCAGAGGCAAGCTGCGAGCATGGATAGAAGCATGGCTGTCTGACAGAAAGCAGAGAGTAGGGATAAAAGGGTCCTTCTCAGGATGGCAGGCAGGTACAAGTGGTGTTCCACAAGACTCAGTGTTGGGACCACAACTATTCATTTTGTGCATTAATGATTTACATGAAGGAACTGAGTGGATTCTAGCTAAGTTTTCAAACAGTGAAAAATTAGATAGAGGGACAGGTAGCATTGAAGAGGTGGTTCGGCTGCAGGAGGGAGCTCTGGCGCATCTCCTCAACTTCCTATGCCTCTGCCCTTGCACTCCACCCTTCCAACTACAACAAGGATAGAACCCTCTGGTGCTTGCCTTCCATCAACCTCAGGATACAACGCATCATCCTCCGACGTTTCCGTCACTAAGAGTCAGACTCCACCACCTGAGATTTACTTCCCTCCCGATCCCTATCAGAGTCTGTAGAGACCATTCCCTTCACAACTCCCTCATGAGGTTCATGCCCCCACCCCCACCAAGCTACCTTCCACTCCTGACACCTTCTTTGCCATTACAAGAGGAATGAAACCTGTGTCAACACCTCCCTCCTCACGTCCATCCAAGGCCCCAAAGGATCTTTGTACATCAGGCAAAGAACATCCTATGCATCCAAACACATCACCTACTCTGTCCATTGCTCCTGGTCTCTGCTCCATTGGAGAGACAGGACATCAACTTGCAGAACGGTTCAGGAAACACTCTCAGACCCACATACCCAACAACCCCACTTCCCTGTACTTGAATACTTCGACTCTCCCTCCCACTGCACCAAGGACATGCAAGTTGTTGGCCTCCTCCACTGCCAAATTCTAGCCAGCAGTCGTCTGGAGGAAAAATGCATCATCTTCCGCCTCGGGACCCTGTAACCACACGGTATCAAGGGCAATTTCACCAGTTTCCTCATCTCCCTTCCTACCACCTTATCTCAGAACTAACCGTCCAACTCAGCACCACCCTGTTTAACTGAACTACCTGTCCATCTTCCTTCCCATCTATTCACTCCATCTTCCACTGTTCAGAAGACTGAAGTGCAAAAAGACGAGGGAGTTCTAGTCCAGGAGTCTCGAAAGGTAAACTTGCATGTTGTCAGTAGTTATGAAGACAAATACAATTATGGGATTTATTTCAAGAGGGCTTGAATATAAATGCAGGGATGTACTTCTGAAGCTCTATAAGGCTTTGGTCAGGGCACATCTAGATGATTGTGCACAGTTTTGGGTCCCATATCTCAGGAAGGATGTACTGGCCCTGGAGCGTTTTTCAAGGAGATTCATGAGAATAGTCTCAGGAATGAAAAGCTTAACATATGAAGAACATCTGAGGGTTCTGGGTCTATATTTAATAGAATTCAGAAAGATACTGGGAAGTCTAATTGAAACTTACAGAATACTGAATGACCTGGACATGGTAGGAGAGACTAGGTTCCGAGGGGACATCGTAAAGAGGAGACCTTTTAGAACAAAGGTAAGGAGGAACCTCTTCAGCCAGAGAGTGGTGAATCTATGGAATTCACTGCTACAGAAGACTGTCGAGGCCAGGTCATGGAGTATATTTAAGAGTGAGACAGATAGGGCCTTGAATGCAAAGTGGATCAAGGGTTACAGATAGAAAGCGGGAGAATGGGGATGAAAAGTTCATCATTGAATGGTGGAACAGGCTCAATGCGCTGAATGGCCAAATTTCTGCTCCAATGTCTTCTGGTTGCTTGGTTAATATTGGCTCTCCCCATTCCTCATTGGAGATATACCCTGGAATTTGATCTTCATATGATTTATAAAAAGAGTAACATTCCAATACAGATGACTGGGAAATATCATGTTCCCTCCCTCCAGTCTCAGCAGCCATGTCCACAGAACCATAATAACACTACAATTGAAATCCAGTGAATGGTATTTAATCACAGTTGATTGACATCGACAACATTAACAGAAAGACCCTCGCCGGCCCTCTCTGATCCTCGAATAACCATGTGAATTGTGTGACACATCATATTCTCTGTTAACATATCCATGCCATTTGTCTGCTATAACTCATGTTGTTGTATGCACATTTTCCTGTCTAATTATGGACTAGAAAATTTCCCTCCATATTTTACCTGCATTATAATCATTGATCAGTAGTTACAGACTTTATGTTTCCATTTATAAACGGAGAAACGTGTTTGTATTGTGACAATTCTTTGACATTACTCCCATATCCAATTTAGATTGAATGATGACATACAATCAAGCTTCC
The DNA here is from genome assembly GCF_037043375.1 of Chiloscyllium plagiosum. Taxonomy (NCBI): domain Eukaryota; kingdom Metazoa; phylum Chordata; class Chondrichthyes; order Orectolobiformes; family Hemiscylliidae; genus Chiloscyllium; species Chiloscyllium plagiosum. The sequence goes on from NW_028270171.1 coordinate 33,936,214, forward strand.
ATCTCCAATATTCCTTCCTTTAGTCACCCCCATATATCTCATTCCAAATGTGTAAATTTTAAACGTTGTTTTGATTTTAATAAAATCAATATTGAAATGAAAGAGGTTAACTGGAGCTATTTGTTCAGTGACTGTGATTAATGTCAATCTCTGTGGATCATATGAGTTTCCATCATTGACTGATAAATGGGCTCTGTAAATGTGTTATTCCATAGTGTGAGTAGGAGCATCACTGACAGCACTAACAGGGATCAGCAGCTCGAGAGAGAGGGCGGGGGGGGGGGGGGGTGGGGGGTGAAGAGATCAGAATGTGTGGACATTAGACTGGAACGTCACAACAATGGTTCAAAATCTAAGGACCTGGGATTGGATTGTTCCACAATGGATAAGAATCAGAGAACATTAGACTGGAATGGTACAACAATGTATCAAAATCAGAGAACATTCGACTGGAATTGTACAACAATGTATCAGGAGCTGAGAACATTAGACTGGAATGTTCCAACAATGGATCAGAATCTGCTAACATTAGACTGGAATGTTCCAACAATAGATCAGAATCTGAAAACATTAGACTGGAATGTTCCAACAATGGGCAGGAGTTTATACTCGGGTCTTTACTGGCTTTCCCAGCCTTGGATATCATTAACATTGCGGATCCTGGATATCCTTTGGATTATTCAAGCTGGTTACTATCCCATCGTCGCCATAGTTGGTGTTCCTGGTAAGACATTATATTTGTCTACTAAACCGGGTTGATCTGAATTTCTGCTCATGATATGTAAATTTTGGAAAGTGGAAGTCAATGTCTTCAGTTCCAAACAAAAATTCATTTCCTTATAAATTATACCTAACAAACTACTATTTATAAATTACTCACTGATATGCGAGATGGAACCAGATTGTTCTGAAACTCCATAATTCATTTTGTCCTTCACAGATATACATCTCCATGTCCTCCCCACGCACCAACCATGTCCAATACCACCATCATGATATCTCAGTCTCGTCCTCAGTCTCAGTGCAACTTCTGAATAAACCATGATTTGTGACTTTGTACAATCCGGATGCAACAGTTTTAAGTTCCTTCTAACCACATGTCCATCACTAAATAATTACTCTTGAGGATGTTTAACTTGTTCTCTGCACATACGGGAAGACAGTTTATGATGGTCAAGCCATGGACTCATAATTTAGAACCACAGAATATCTCATGAAGGAAATTGGTGGGATTTAAAAGCAACCATTATCATTTGTTATAAAAACCCATCTGCTTGCCTCATGTCCTTTAGTGAAGTCAATGTGTCATGCTTCCCTCGTCAGGTTTCCGTGTAACTTCTGTGATGAACATGTGGGTGTACTGTACCTTTAAGAGAATTAAAAGCCAGCAATAACTACCTGACACCACCAAGTGCTCTAAAAAATAGATATAATGTAACCTTTGGTTGAAAAATTCGATTAGCTCATTGTCTCGAGCCAAAAACAAATTCAGCAGAACACTTTAAATTATACTCCAAAATGCCCACCTCTAATCAAGTTTGAATTGAGGAAATTGACAATCGTAAAGGCCAATGACACAATCCAATGGTTTGGGTGTGGGAAATTAAACAGTTGAGAGGAGAACTACCAAGCTACTAGCGTGCAAAGACTGCCTGAAGAAATAGCTCTCTTAAGGGTACTTTTATTGATTAGCAAGTGGTGAAGCAGAATCCCCATGACGAAAAGAAAACAGGAATATGGAGAAGAACCAAAAGCTTCCTGGTTTTGAGGTTAGAAGTTTTGCTTTGTAAATCTTCATTCGCCATCTTATCGGACTAATATTGTGGAGGGGGAAGGTAAAAGATAGGTTAGAGGAAGAAGTTGCAAACAGTCGTTCGTTTATTATTCTCTTTTAAACTTCAAGAAATAAAGTTGTTAATTTTTACTTTTAAAGTTTTGGTCTCTAGAATTATCACATATTACCGCATGGGATAAATCTTTTCTCTGTTTCTGGTTTTAATTAAGCAGGAGAATTGCTCCTGTGTTGTAACACTCCAAACCCCAGCAATGGGTTTTACTGTTTACTGTCCTGTGGAGCAGTTGAACCAGCCGCTCAGTTCAAGATCAGCATAACATGCTGCCCTCACCAGGGCTGCATACATCCTGTGAGAGAAGATGAAAAGTAAAGATAGCTCCCTTCCTCTGCCTCTTTCCCATATTCCTACAGCTCATTTCTATTCAGGTAAGTGATCATCCCCTATTTTGAGTGTATTCAATCTCACTGAAGTTCTCCCCGAGAGTGTTGCATATCTCCATAGGCATCGCTGGTGCTAGCTTTACTGATGCTGACGTACGGATGTAAGGGACTTATGAATTCCATGTCAGATGTAGTGTAGAAAGAAGAAATGGCTTTTTGTTGCACAGGAAAGAAATGGCGATGTCTAAGTGACAGAAAAGGATTATTGCGATCATTCCTGACAGTGTTGTTGAGGCAGTATTTGGGGTACTGTGGATAGGCTTTCTCTGAAGTTTCACTAGACTAATCCCTGAGATAATGGCACCATGAGCAGTGACTGAAGCTCAGTGAGAGAATAAGAGGTGATTGCCTTGAACCTTAAGGGAGGTGGACAATCACTCATGATGTTCTAAACAGGCACTGATAAAGAGATGAATTCCATGGCATGTTTGCAGGGAGATTGGAAACAATTGGCAAGAAAAAGAGCTGAAAGGAATTCAATCCAGTGAAGTGAGTGATGATGAATTTGGCGAGAAACAATGATAAATGTGTGAATACTGAGTGGTTTACAGTAATAAAAGAGAAATTGGAGTAGATATTCACGAATCTTTGAAGGTGATTGGACAAGGGATCAAGTGGTTTCGAGGGGGCGGAGATACTTTCTGTTCTTCACCGCAGGTGGGAATGTAAGACCAGAGAAGTGATGCTGGAACTTTAGAAACTGCCTGTTCACAGAAGAGTCAGAGGACTGGCCACAAATCTTGTCATTGCATTAATCATTTTTTTTTTGAATAATAATAAAATAGATGATGGAGGGCGGAAATAGACCATTTGGCTCATTAAGTCTGTATCAGCACTCAATCCGATCTTCACTGACAATGCTTCAAGTCAGGCTGGCACGTTCCTTAGAGGGGAACTTGCAGATAGAGGTCATTTGCTGCATACGTCCATAAGACAATAGGAGCAGGAATTAAACCATTCAGCGCAGTGAGTATGCTCTGCCATTAAATCATGGCAGATATCTTTCTAAACCCAATTCTCCTGCTTTAGCCCCATAAACATTGATCCTCTTGGCAACCACGTTCCTACATATCTCAGTCTTACATATAATCAGACACCTGGCTACCACAGCCTTATCTGGCAAGGAATTCCATACATTCATCACTCGCTGGCTGAGTAAGTGTCTCTTATTATTGCTCTCAAATGTCTTCACATTTCTCCAAGACTGTTCCTTTGTGTTAAAGTCTCGACGTAAAATTGAAACAACGTCCACCATCCACTCTGTCATGACCTTTCACGATTCTCTCAGTACCAATTAGATTTCTTCTTACCCTTCTAAACATCGTCGAATATAGACCCAGAGTCCTCAAACGTTCCTCATGTATCAAGCTTTTCATTCCTGGGATCATAATCGTGAATCACCTCTGAACTCACCACAGAACCAATGCATCCTTCATGAAATTTGAGGAGCAAATGTACGCACAGTAATCCAGATGTGGTCTGACCAATCCCTTATAGAGCCTCGGAAGTGCACCCCTGCTTTTATATTCAAGTATTCAAAAAATAAATGTCATCATTGCAATTGTATTCTTAACTACAGATTCAAACTGCAAGTTTATGTTGACAGAATCCTGGGCTAAAACTTGCAATTTTTAAAAATTACTTACCGGTAGCGGACAACGGTGTTTTTCCTTTCACAAGGAGTGGGAGCAGCGGAGGAAGTGACGAGGCCAGAGAGGCAGCCAGGAAGGAAAGCAGTGACCATATATATCAGCAAGGTGGCAAAACCCGAGACTCTACATCTGTAGTGTCTCCCACCCAGCCTCCTCCTCTAACCTAATAATAAGGTGAGGTTCATTTGAAACTTCCTCTATTGAATATAGGTTCGTTATTAATTTTATAGCAACTTGAATTATGCTTTCTACTTTCGTACTGAATGGGTGTTCAGGTAAGTCGGGTATGGACGCTCGGGCAGTTGCTTGCTCCTCATGCTGAATGTGGCAGGTGGGTGACACGGCACACGTCTCTGCTGGCGACATCTGCATGAAGTGCACCCAACTCCAGCTCCTTGTAAACCGTGTTAGGAAATTGGAGCTGGAGCTGGATGAACTACGAATCATTCGGGAGATTGAGGGGGTAATTTAGAGAAGTTATCGGGAGTTGGTCACTCCTAAGACTCAGGACAAGGATAGATGGGTTACAGTTAGGTGGAGGAAAGGTGACAGACAGACAGTGCAGAGATCCCCTGTGGACATTCCCCTCGGCAATAAGTATACCGCTTTGGATACTGCTGGGTGGGGGGGTGGGGGCGGGGTGGGGGTGGGCATGGGCATGACCTACCAGAGGAAAGCCATAGCAGTCAGCTCTCTGGCAAACAAGGGAAGGGGGCAGAATATAAAAGTACTCGTGGTAGGGGACTCGATATTTAGGGGAATCGACAGGAGATTTTGTGGTCATGATCGGGATTCGCAGAAGGAATGTTGCCTCTCTGGTGCCAGGGTCCGGGACGTCTCTGATCGGGTGTATAAGGTTCTAAAAGGGGAGGGCGAACAGCCAGAAATCGTGTTACATATTGGCACTAAAGATATAGTCAGGAAAAGGATTGAGGATATAAAAAATGATTTCAGGGAGTTAGGATGGAAGCTGCAAAGCAGGACGAACAGAGTAGAGTTCTCTAGTTTACTACCAGTGCCACGAAATCGCGAGGCGAGGAACAGGGAGCGGGCGCAGCTTAACACGTGGCTGCGCAGCTGGTGTAGGAGGGAGGGCTTCAGATATGTAGATAATTGGGATGCCTTCTGGGGGAGGTGGGACCTGTACAAGAAGGACGGGTTGCATTTGAACTGGAAGGGGACCAATGTCCTGGCTGGAAGGTTTGCTTGAGTAGTTCGCGAGGGTTTAAACTAGTATGGCAGGAGGTTGGGAACCTGAGCTGTACACAGGAGGTGAGAGTTGATGCAGATGAGACAATAGTAAGAGGTAGACAAGCTAGTGGGAAGGACTTTCCTGGGAAAGAACCAAGGGATCAGTTAAAGTGTGTTTGCTTTAACGCAAGGAGTATCAGGAATATAAGTGATGAACTTAGAGCATGGATGAGTACCTGGTGCTATGATGTTGTGGCCATAACAGAGACATGGGTTTCTCAGGGGCAGGAATGGTTGCTGGATGTTCCAGGGTTTAGTACATTTAAAAAGAATAGGGAGGGAGGTAAAAGAGGAGGGGACGTAGCACTGCAAATCAGAGAGGCTATCACAGCTATAGAAACTTCCATTGTCGAGGAAGATCTGCCTACCAAGTCAGTATGGGTAGAAATTAGGAACAGTAAGGGAGTAGTCACCTCGTTAGGGATTTACTACAGGATAGCAGCAGGGAGATTCAAGAAAGCATTGGTCAGCAGATTTTGGAAAAAGTGTGGACGTTGTAGGGTTGTTGTAATGGGTGACTTTAACTTTCCCAATATTTATTGGAACCTCCTTCGAGCAGAAGATTTGAATGGAACTGTTTTTGTAAGGTGTGTTCAGGAGGGTTTCCTAACTCAGTACGTTGTCAGGCCGACGAGGGGAGAGGCCATTCTAGACGTGGTGCTCGGAAACGAACCGGGACAGGTATCAGATCGTGTGGTGGGAGAGCATTTTGGTGATAGTGACCATAACTGCCTCACATTCTACATAGCTATGGAGAAGGAGAGAAGCAGAGACAATGGGAGGATATTTAATTGGGGAAAAGGAAACTATGATGCGACTAGACGTGAGTAAGGAAGCAAGGACTGGGAACAATAGTTCCATGGTAAAGGCACTATAGACATGTGGAGACTGTTTAAGGAACAGCTGTTGCGAGTGATGAATAAATATTCCCCTCTGAGACAGGCAAGAAGGGGTAAAATAAAGGAACGTTGTGTGATGAGAGATGTGGAGCTTCTCATCAAAAGGAAGAAGGTATCTCACATAAGGCGGAGGAACCTAGGGCCAAGCTCAACTCTAGAGGATTACAGGCAGGTGAGGATGGAGCTCATAAATGGTCTGAGGAGAGCTAGGAGGGTGCACGAGAAAGGCTTGGCAGAACGGATTAGGGAGAACACAAAGGCATTTTACACTTATGTGAGGAATAAGAGAATGGTCAAAAAAAGAGTAGGACCGATCAGGGATAGCATAGGGAACTTATGTATGGAGTCGGAGGAGGTAGGCGAAGCCCTAAATGAATTGTTTGCTTTTGCCTTTACGAAAGAAACGAACTTTGTAGTGAATGAAACCATTGAAGAGCAGGTATGCATGCTGGAATGGATAATGATAGAGGAAGCTGATGCACCGAACATTTTGTCAAACATTAAGACTAACAAGTTGCCAGGCCCGGACTAGATTTGTATTCGGCTGCTTTGGGAAATGAGAAATGCAATTGCTTCGCCACTTGCGAAGATCTTTGCATCCTCGCTCTCCACTGGAGTCGTACCTAAGGACTGGAGAGAGGCAAATGTAATTCCTTTCTTCAAGAAAGCAAATAGGGAAATCCAAAGCAACTTTAGACCAATAAGCCTCACGTTTGTTTTCTGCAAGCTGTAAGAAAGGATTCTGAGGGATAGGATTTATGACCATCTGGAAGAGCATGTCTTGATTAAATGCAGTCAACACGGCTTTGTGAGGGGCAGGTCATGCCTCACAAACCTTATCGAGTTCTTTGAGGATGTGACCAGAAACGTTGATGAGGGTCGAGCTGTGGATGTGGTGCATATGGAATTCAGCAAGGCATTTAATAAGGTTCCACATGGTAGGCTCATTCCGAAGGACAGGAGGAATGGGATTCAGGGGAACGTAGCTGTCTGGATACAGAATTGGCTGGCCAACAGAAGACAGCGAGTGGGAGTAAAAGGAAAATATTCTGCCTGGAAGTCAGTGGTTTTCCACAGGGCTGTGTCCTTGGGCCTCTACTGTTTGTAATTTTTATTAATGACTTGTATGAGGAGATTGAAGGCTGGATAAGCAAGGATGCAGACGACACAAAGGTTGGAGGTGTCGTTGACAGTATAGAGGGCTGTTGTCAGCTGCAGCCGGACATTGACAGGATGCAGAGATCGGCTGAGAGGTGGCAGATGGAGTTCAACCTGGATAAATTCGAGGTGATGCATTTTAGCAGGTCAAATTTGAAAGCTGAGTACAGGATTAATTATAGGATTCGTGGTAGTGTGGAGGAACAGAGGGATCTTGGTGTGCAGATACATAGATCCCTTAAAATGGCCACCCAAGTGGACAGGATTGTTAAGAAAGTATATGGTGTTTTGGCTTTCATTAACAGGGGAATTGAATTTAAGAGTCACGAGACCTTGTTGCAGCTCTATAAAACTTTGGTTAGACCGCACTTGGAATACTGTGTCCATTTCTGGTCGCCCTATTATAGGAAAGATGTGGATGCTTTGGAGAGTTTTCTGAGGAGGGTTACCAGGATGATGCCTGGACTGGAGGGCTTATCTTATGAAGAGAGTTTGACTGAGGTCGGACCTTTTCTATTGGAGAAAAAAAGGAGGAGAGGGGACCTAATTGAGGAATTCAAGATAATGAGAGGCATAGATAGAGTCGATAGCCAGAGACTATTTCCCAGGGCAGAAAGGACTAAAACGAGGGGACATAGTTTTTACCTGGTTGGAGGAAAGTGTAGAGGGGATGTCAGAGGCGTGATATTTACACTTACAGTTGTGAGAGCATAGAATGCGTTGCCAGCAGCAGTAGTGGTAGCAAGGTCATTGGTGACATTTAAGATACTGCTGGACATGCATTTGGTCACAGAAATTTGAGTAAAACCAGACATGGGCAGATAAGGTTAATGATCATCCAAAGATATTGTACAACTACATGAGCAGTAAGAGGGTAACCATGAGAAGGGTAAGGTTTCTTAAAATTCATAAAGAATATCGGTATAATCCTTCCATTCCTGGTGCACTAGATAGCAGCAAACACACACTATTGTCTGCACCTCTCATTCATCCAGAGTGAACTCAATCTGCTATTTCTCAACTTATTCAAGCATTAGATCAATATCCTTTTGTAATCTTACAAAATCTTCTTCACTGTCCACTGTGCCACCAATTTTGGTGTCATCTGCAAACTTACTTACCATGGTTTCTATATTCTAGTCCAAATTATTTACATAAATGACAAACAATGAAAACAAAGAACCAAGTCTGTGGAGCTCTGCTGGTCACAAGCCTCCACTCCAAAACACAACGGCCCACAATTACTGTCTGTCTCCTCCCATTGCACCAATTGAAAGTGCTGGAGAGAAACCCAGCAGTTCAGGCAGTATCGGAGCAGAGAAAAACGGAATTAACTTTTTGAGTCCAGTGTGATTTGTTCTGAACAGGTTCATGTCTGACTCGATCTGTTAACTCTGTTTCTCTGCCCAGATCCTGCATCATCTGTTGCATTTCTCCACCATCTTGTGTTTGAATTTCAAATTTCCACTATCTCTAATATTTCACTTTTTTTATTGGTTTAGATGCTGAACCCGGTTATATTTGGACATTATGCTCCACTCCTGTTCCCATTATTTGTGCCAGTATACATGTATGACACTAGAGTCTGTTCCTTCTTTAAGTTCTGAAAATATGTGCGTGAATCTCAGCAAATTGATTTTACTTATACAGCATTTTGGAGACAGCTACACTTGATGAAAAAATAGGAATAGTTCCTTAATTATGACATTGTCTGTGCGATTTATAATGAAGCTTGTCTCCTTAGGCTCTGGAAGTTTTCAATACGTTTCTCAGAATAATTACAGCAAAAATGGTGGCCACGCAGCCCACCATCTCTGTACCAGCACAGAATGAACTATATCCTCACTCTAACTCTGCTGTAACTCCATTAAACCGCAGACATTTTGTTATCTGTATCTGTTTTTAATTCAGAATATCCTGTTGAGATATAAACAATCTTATCAACATGTATAACCTGTGATTAACCAGTATAACCAGATATAAGTCCGTACATCATATTTAAAATTGCCCTGTTCTATTCCCGTTGTCGTTCAGCATTCCATGTACCAAAAATAATCTGTTCTCTTGCTCTGCATTGCATTTTATTCCATTTGTTAGAACGTGTGATGGTTGAATACTCGTGACTGGGAGATACTACTGTACTCCCCTCGGGTGTCCTCAGCCATTGGCCCCAGACCTTTCTGTATCATAGCCAATATCATTTTCATTTGTTTTTACCCCCACACTAACGCCTAACTGCAGTAATGCTTATTTTTTCCCCCAGCACCCATTTGTGTGTGCAGGCGTGAGACACAGTGAAGGACAAAAGATGCACGAATCTTTATTCAGTTTCCACCACCAGGAAGAAAAGAAACACCCGAGGGACCTGTGACAAGCAGTGTCCTTCTCATCAAAGGGCAATGCAGTGTGATCACACAGTGAAAGGGAGGACATGGATTAAATCAAAATAGAGTTGGAGGGGGAAATAATTCACTCCACTCCCTGCAGCACCCACCTCTCCCTGAACAACTCCAGGGTGTTGTTGGCCACCGCATGCTCCTTTTCAAGAGACACCCGGGTTCTAACGTAACCACGGAAGAGGGGCAGGCAGTTGGCCCTAATGACCGCTCCACGGCCCGCTGCCTGGACATGTTTATGGCCAGTTTGGTCAGGCCCGGAAGCAGACCCACGAGGAGGTCTTCAGCCCTGCCCTCCCTCCTCCGTACCGGGTGCCCAAAGATCAAGAGTGTGGGACTGAAGTGCAACCAAAAGCAGAGGAGAAAGTTTTTGAGAAAATCAAAAACGGAGTGCAAACGCCCACACCCAATATAGACATGATCCACGGACTCCACAGCGCCACAGAACAAGCAGTTGGGCTGGGAGTCCGTGAACCACCGGAATCTGCGTGCTGCACCCTCCACCCCAGATCTCCGGGGAAAGGGGGAGAACTCCCGCGTAGAGAGCCCTCCACTGGGCATCCCCTCTGTCCGGTGGTAAATGGGCATGTCAAGGCGTGTCTGGACGGTGGATGAGGGAGAAGAGGTGGACCAGGTGCTGCAGCAGTCGATACAGGGCCCGTCTTTTCATGTCCTTAAAAGGGACAAAACTAAAATTCTGGAGGCCACTCAGGTTGTGGGGCACAGGCTCCCGTGGGACGTACGGGACCTTGGGGCCAATGTGAAATTCCGTCCGGGGAGGGGTGAGCGTGAACAGGATCCCACCGCACACCTGAGCATCCTCCAACTGGTGCACTTCGTCGGATCCGAGCACCGCCGTTTTAAGGTGACGGATGGCGGTGGCCACGTACCGGACGTCTACCGCTCCAATATCCTTTTTATTCCATTCCTTACTCGTTAATTCATGACTTTTAATGAACAAGGTTATTGCACATTGTTATGGACCAGGTCCGATCCCTCAAAACGTTTTTAAGGATATATTCGGACCATAACATTACTAATTGTTGAAGGTAAGTGTATAGTGTATACTCCCAGAGTGAATTAGCTGGTCAAATTGCCCAGTTTTAAACAAACGGAATTTGTATTAAACATTCAGGAATGAAATAAAACGAACGGAGTATAGAACACCCGAGTAACTCTTCCTATCCAAGTCTGAGGGGCTATCACAACTTAATGACGCTCTTCGAGATTGCTTGCAACAATCCCATTAAACAAACCCTTTAGGAAAAAGAGTAAAATTACACAAAAAGCTTACAGGTTACGAAGTCAGAGGGCAGATGGAGGGGGAGAGAATCTAGTTTCAACGGTGACCCTGACTCAATAACCCTCGAAATGAACTGACCTTTGCAGCTGGAGAGCTGGCCACGTGCCATAGATTGTACCAGTATTCTTAAAGTCTCGAAAGTGTTCTGCCATATGTATTATCTGTTAAATATAAACCAAAGGACCTCGTTCAAAACTGAGATATGTTGGAAACGTGGGTTGGTTCGAACCTAGCTGAAAAAAGTCAAGGACAACATAACCATGCAAAGCGACCAGCGGCGCCTATATGAAACTGAATCATCAATATCCAAAGATGGCTTCTGTTTTCAGAACCCCTCAGAAATAGTGGTTTGTACACTAAAACACACACTTACTATGAACATGCAACATGCAGGACTACATCCGGATTCAAAATTCCCATCATTGAGTGCCTTGACCTGTCTTTCAGTTCTCGACAATGCATCAGCCATCACGTTTTCAAGACCTGCCACATGCACAATTTTCGAATTGAGTGGATGTAACGACAGTCTCTGGCTAAACCGTCCAGCATTTTCTTTCTTAAATTTCTCCAAAAAAACTTCAATGGCTTTTGATCGGCGTATACGGTTGTCTCAGATATGTTGCTGGTAATATAAACGCTGAAATGTCGTATTGCCAACACAAAGCTCAAAGTCTCTTTCTCAGCTTTCGAATATTTCTACCAAATAACGTTCACCTGCTGGAGAAATGCCCAATTAGTCATTCTGTCTTCTCATCATCTTCCTGCAGGAGCGCAGCACTGACACCCACATCACTTGCATTTATAGCCACCTTAAAGGTTTTGTGTAATCAGGTGTGGCTGATACTGGGGCAGTGGTTAACGCATTTTTCATGCCGTCAAATGCCTTTTGACAGTCCGTTGTCTACTGAAACTCCTTGCCTTTCATTAGCAATTCAGTGAGTGGAGCAGCCGCACTACTAAAATTAGGCACTGACGATCGACAAAATCTACTCAATCCCAGTAACTGTAGTAATGCTCCTTTTGTCAATGGTACCGGAAATTCCCCAATTATCTTCGTTTTCCATCCCATGGTACCATTTATCTGTGTCCAATGACATGGCCCAGGAAAATGACTTGTATTTTGGCAAATTCACGTTTAGCTAGTTTTATCACGAAGCCTACCTTGCGAAGTTCATCGAACAAGTCTCCTAAGTGTTGTAAATATTCCATCCATGAGTGACTAAAGTCACCAGGTCATCAATATACACCACATAGTTGCATAATACGGCAAGTTGTTGGTTAGTCTCCAAAATGTGGCCGACACGTTTTCACAAATGTACATTGCTTGTGTCACATTTTCAACACCGTCTTCCAACCGCAAAACTGGATATCCATCAGTGTTTTTAACTGCACTGACTTTGCGATAATCCACACATAACCGTTGGGCACTATCAGATTTTGGCAACATGGCTTTGGGTGAGTTGCAGTCACTGTAACTCACTTCGATTATGCCATCTTGGAGCATGTGTTCAATCTCCTTCTGAACCTGTGCCAACTTTAGAGGGTTATGCTTATAAGGATGTTTCTTAACCGTAACAGCATCTCCTATATCTACATTATGCACAATTAGATGTATACATCCCAGTTAACTTCTGCATATCTCCTCATGTGATAGTAAAAACACGTTCAGGTCATTCCGATTTTTCTCAGGAAGGTAACTCAATAATTTATCCCAATTTTCGACAACTTCCTTATTGTCGAATTTAATCTGAGGAATGTCCAGTTCAGAATCCTCTTTCTTCTTTCTTTGTTGTTCTCATTAACACCTTCTCCTCTTGCTTTCCTTCCCCTTCAAAACACTTTTTGAGCATATTCGTATGACATAGTATGTCAGCTATCTTTCTGTCTGGAGTTCCGATGAAATAGTTACCCCCACTCAATTTCGTTTGCATTTGATAAGGTCCAGTAAACCTTGCTTTTCACGGTTCACCTATTACTGGAAGTAACACTAATACATTATCCCCTATAACAACCTTGTATTTTTTTTATTTCCCATCTACTTCCTGTTTCATTACAAGCTGCAATACTTTTAAATGCTGACGAGCCAAATCCCCAGCGCTATTATTCATTCCTTAAAATTTGAGATCTATTCCAAATGTGTGGCCTTTGAATTCTGATTTACTAATTTCTCCTTAATCAACTTTAACAGTTCTCTCACTTCATTCTCAAAAGCTAACTCAAATGGACTAAATTTGGTCGCTTCATTTGATGGATCTCTGAACACAAAAAGCACAAATGGAATTCCCTTACCTAATCATCTGGATAATCCTGACCATAAGCCCTCAACATGGTCTTTAATGTTTCGTGTCACCTTTCTAGCGCTCCCTGCGATTTTGGCTGGTACACAGTAGATTTAGATTGCTTTATTCCTAAGCGGTACTTAACTTCCTTGAATAGATTGGATATGAAGTTTGTACTTTAATCTCACTGTATCTCTATTGGTCGCCTGTATCTTTTTTGTTAAAAGAGTAATTCCTCTACAATCCTTTTAGCTGTGATATTGCATCTGGAGATGGCCTCTGGAAATCTCGTCGAAAATCCATTATTGTTAACAAATACTGATTCCCACTTTATTGCTTGAGGTAGGGAAACTAGCCAATCAATTACGACTCTTGTACAAGGGTCCTCAAACACAGGAATATTTATTAAAGATGCAGGCTTTATTACCACCTGTGGATTGCCAATTATCTGACATGTATGCTACCTTTGGCAAACTTCAACGACATGCTGGGGCAGTCCAGGTGTGTACAAATATCTTTGTGTTTCAGCCCCTGTGTTTTCGTCACTCAGAAATGACGTCCAGGTGGTCGCTCATGCGCCACTCTCAGCACCTCCTTTCTATACTGCATTGGCAATACGGACTGATGCATTCATGCCAATTTCTCATCTCCTTGAATATGTGATCGTCTCCATATCGACTTTAGGCAATCATTTTTAAGGTAATAACACTCAGGGATACACCCAGAATCCCTAATTTATATGTTTTTTTGTTCCAATTATTTTAAATCTTTATCTTTCTGCTGTAACTCAATTAGGTTAGCTGAGCTAAAAAAATGCATGGTAAGCTGTTTGCTTCTGTTTTGTTTCAACTATCTGATGGAATAGAGTGTCTGCTAATGCCATTTCAGCTTCCTTATCTTTACATTTTTGATCTCTTTTCTTTCAACTGGTAACATTGGGACTCTGTTACCCCACAATGAGGAAAGATTACAGGATAAGACTCCTGCATTGCTTCAGTTGCCTGCTGGCTCTTCTGGCTTTGCTGGCTTTTCAACCAGAGAAGGCAGCAGTTCTACGTGAATCAGCTATACATTTCGCAAAGACAATTCGTATTCCTGGAGCTGACAGTGTGTCCAACACTCCTACCACAATATCTCCACACGCTTCTTGACCTTCTGCACTTGCTTTACATAATTTTGCCTTTCTGTCTCACCGTGAATTCCCCTTAGCAGTACCTTTCCTAGAAATAGTCCTTCAGGAATACATATCTCCTCATCTTTCAGCATCACAGACTGAGAAGATTCTGTGTCCCTTAATATCACATTTTCTTTACCTGGTACTCCTGGCCTATGTGAATAAAATTTGTAGTTACATTTTATAATTAGATCCAGCAATTCCTCCTTAATCAAACTCCAATAAGATTTCGCACTCTGATGCAGCTTTTTAGCTTGCATTGTGCTTTCTGTTATCGCTCCAACAAAACTCCCAGGAGTATTCTGTTTTCCTACATCTGTGTTTGTTTTTCCCTAGCCCACCAACATAGTGATTTCATGTGACCTAAGTTATTGCAATGAAAACACCGGAGCTTTTCTAACTTCTTTGTCCTCTTCACTGGTTTCCTTTTTATCCTCTGGTAAGTTGTTCTTATGATCTTCACTGTGATCTACGTTTCCCTTTCTACATGAGGATTTCTCTCTGGCCCAATTTCTATTCCTCATGGACTGGAATTGATTCTGGAAGCCAAACCGTGTTGTATGGATCAATTCAGAATCAACAACCACTACAGCTGCTAACCTTGCTGTTTTAACTCCCTGCTCTTCCAAATGGGTTTGCATTTTGTTAGGCAAGAATTTTTGAACTCCTCCAAATGAATTGTCTCTCGACGAGCATCGTAGACTTGCTTGATTTTTAAAGCTCTTATCCATCGATCACAATTACTTTGTTTGATCCTTTCAAACTCAAAATAGGTTTGACCAGGATCCCTCGTTAGATTCCTGAAACATTGTCTATAGGCTTCTGACTAACAGGTTATGAGGTCAGAATGGCAGAAGGAGGGGAGAGCATCCAATTTCAACATTGACCCTGACTCAACGAACCCCAGACTGAGTCGACCTGACCAACTAGAGTGCTGGCCACGTCCTCTTGATAATACACGTTTTGTTTTAAAGACTTGAAAGTTGTCTGCCTGCAGCATTATTGTTGTGTATAAACAAAAGGACGCCAATAAACCTTTAAGAATTCAGAAATATTGGTCATTTAGAACCTCCCTAAAATATCACGTACAGCATAACCTTGTAAAGGGACCGGCATTGTGACAACATGCCACATATCACTTTAGACTGAATTCAATACATGTAAGTCTTTCTGTTTTGAAGCTAATAAAGTGTATTAAGGTGTTTGTGAATTTATGCAAAAAATGCTGAAGCACATTGCGTGTTTAAGATACAAAACCGCCTTATTCGAACAATTAGAGGAATGCCCAGCCAAATCCGCACTTCGGCTGCATGGTCAGGGCAAATATGCCCACTGCAAATCTATTGGTTTGTGCTTGTTCTAGTGAGGGGGAGCACGCTAACAATTTATAGATTATGTGTTGGGTGTGGTGGTAGGAGGTTCACGCGGTTTCAGCATTGCAAATGGACAACAAAGCAGAGTCATCCAGCCTGCGATAAGAAAACTTCCATCATTCTCCCTCACAACTAACTTCACTCGAGCAGTTGGTGATGGGAGATGTGGCCAATAGCATCGATGTCAGCATCCAGTTCAGTCCAGTTCTTATTGTGATCTGAAGGTACCACACTGAAAGGAGTTAACCGATCTGTTTGTTCAATGACTGTGATTGATGACAGTCTCCATGGATTCCAGTTATGTCACTGGATGGTTTCCCATTTCTATTAGTGAGGGGCCTCTCACAACGCTTTATCCCATTGTAGCAGCAGATGGACCACCTCCAACACTAACAGGGATCGCAGCTGCAATAACAGGAAGAGGAGAGATAAACATCTGAGAACAGTTTGGAATGTTCCATTAATGGATCAAGATTGAGAACATTAGACTGGAATGCTGCAGCAATGGACAGGAGTTTATCCTGGGGTATTTTCTATCTTTCGTGGTATTGGTCAACATTACCAGATTGGATAGAACCGTACTGATGACTGTCCAGGCGGGTTACTATCCTATGCTCACTATTGTCGGTGTTCCTGGTAAGTCTCTCCATCTCTATCCATTTATTAATCCCATAAACCATGCTGAACTTCATTGCTATTGTGTTACCTATGTTTGACAAAGACGGAGATATATAAGATAATCAGAGGGTTAGATAAAGTGGACAGGGAGAGTCTTTTTCCAAGAATGGTGATGACAAGCACGAGGGGAGCATAGCTTTAAATTGAGGGATGATAGATATAGGGCAGAGGTAGTTTCTTTTTTCAGAGGATAGTAAGGGCATGGAATGCTTTGCGTGTAAAGGTTGTAGATTCGCCAACCTGCAGTACATTTAAGTCGTCATTGGACAAGCATACGGACGTACATGGAATAGTGTAGGTTAGATGGGTTTCAGATTGGTATGACAGATCGGCGCAACATCGAGGGCCGAAGGGACTGTACTGCGCTGTAATGTTCTATGTTCTATATTGCCTTCAGTTTCAAATACAAATTCCATTCATTATCATAAACTTCCGACCCACACAACACCCCAGTCCTCACAAACATCTGAGAACTAGACTGTACACAACCACAAATTGCCTTTTGCCTTGAATTGATTTGTTTCTCGATATTCTTTTCATCACCAAACATACCCACTACCAGGTCCGTAATATTCCCAGTTCCAACTTGACGTCAGTGCGGGTCCTACATAAATCATTATCTATGCCTTGGCAAAATTCAGACGTTATGTTTCCAGTTCTCTTCTAAGCACTCTGTCTGTTACAAGTATGTCAATCAGAACCTTGTTCTTGTCTCTAACGTAAATCCATGACAGGCACAATGTGTCAGAGAAGCAATGTCACTGGACATGTAATTCAGAGGCCCAGGTTACTCAACTAACGACACTGTTTCAAATCCTACATCAGATGATGTCAGAACTTAAATTCAAATGACAGGAATTGGAAATAAAAGCAAATATCACTAATATAAACAACAACAGCACAAGATTTTTGTCAATACGTTTATCTATTTCATTGATGTTTTTTGGTAAATAAATCTAGCATTATGACGTGGTCTGGCTTAACACTGATGATAGACCCACAGCAATGAGCTTGGCTGTTTACTGCCTGAAGGAATGACCTCACAGTAAAGGACATTTAGAGAGATCAACAAATTCTGACCTTACCAGCGATGCAGACATCCCATGTCATAACAATATTGAAATTTAAATAAAACAAACAATGCTGCAAGAGATCAGAAACAAAAATAAATCGAGAAACTGCCGCAGAAACTGAACAGGTTTGGCATCCTGGGATTGAGGGAAAAATAGAATTGACATTTCGAGTCCACTGTCCATCCATAATAACTGAACACAGCTTAAAAATATTGTGATTGATGTTGGTGACAGGGATGTCTGTTATGAAGGGGAGAAGGAGGGATTTGAATAAATAGAGAAAAAGAAAGATAAAAGAACATCTGTAGTAAAGGGGAGAAGGAATGAGTTGAATAGATAAAGAGAGGGAGAGAGAACAAGAAACAAACAACGGAATTGTTGATGATCAGCTGGAAAGGAAATAAAAAAATGTGATTAATCTTATTTATTTTTCTTCTGTTCCTATATTACTGAAAATCATGCCATGTCGGGTATAGACCAAAGTCGCTGTTTAAAGAGAGTTATATCCCTTTGTCTCTCGTCCCTAAGTGCATTCATTATCTTCCCGTATTCATTCGTGCGATGCTGGGCCAGTATTTAATTCTCTTTCCTCATTGTCAATGAGAAGGTGTTGGTGGGCTGCCTTTCTGATCCACTGCAGTCCGTTGGCTGTAAATGGTCAGTGCTTATGTCCGTGTGGTTTAATTTCTTTGAGACTTTGTAGTGAGTGATACAGCTAAGTGGTTGCCTTATCCACTTCAAAGGGCAATTGAGAGTTAAATGCAGTGCTGGAGTCACATGTAAGTCCGACCAGCTGAAGGTGGTAATTTTCTTTCCCTGAAGGACATTAGAGTGCTTGGTAGGATTTTCTGACAATTGACAATGGTTTCATAGCTTCATTTGATTTTATTGAATTCAAGTTTCACCATTTGCCGTGGTGGTATTCGATTCTGGGGTGGGGATCAGCACATGGGCTCCTGGATTAATAATACCACAAAGAGGTCACCTTGCCTTCATCTCCAACCATCGCCGTTGGCAATAGTAATGTTGATGTTGGTGTGGCTATGATTGAAACACAGCTGTTCGCGAGGCTAAGGAATGATTTTGCAAAACATACCTTCCTTCTTAATTTTGTCTTTATTAGAAGATTAGAGGATCAGAAGAGCCCTTGGCGAAAGTGAGCGGGGTGTCTTTGATCATGAATCACTAACAGAATTCATACCAGGGAGCAATTATTCAACATATTAAATTGCATACTATCTTTCATTGAAAACTGATTCAAGTATAAGAGAGAAGGCACTTTCCTGCTGTCGTAGAGTGTCGTTCGGAAAGTAATTGGGGCACGATGTATAGATTATTTCTCCTTTATAAGGAATGATCACCTAGACAGAGAGGCAGTGCAAAGGAGTTTCACTGGACTAATTCGTGTGGTGATGGTATCACTAAAAGACTGTGAAAGAAATAATCTGTATCACTACAAAAAAAATGATTGTATTAAAACTTGAGGGTTATGGATCAACAATCATTATTTTCAAAATGGAACATTGCCAGCGCTAAATAAAACACGTGTTTATCTGCGATACATGCTTTCACAATTGGGCAAATATATAGAAAGGAAACGATTAGAAGGACAGAGGAAAAGTGTTGGGAAACGCGGTCAGCATTGATGGACATTTTGGTCAGCATGGACCAGTTTGGCTGAATGGCCTGTCTCTGTTCTGTTGGACTCTATGATACTATACTTACCTGAGTGGGGCCTCATGTTCGTGAAGTCGGAGCTCCAGGTTCTGAATGAACTCTCACTGCCTCAATGTGCAGCTGGTATGTGACCCTGTACTGAATGTCATGTTGTTCACAAATCTGCAAGTAGCCACACTGATAGAGTTCGCCATTAACACTAGCTTCTGACCTCCATACAGAAAACTAGCCTGTCATCTCGGCGATGAGAGATGCCTCCTTGAGACTTGGCACAAACCATCTGCTGTCCGTCCTCCCAGTCAGCAAAATACGGTATCGTTAATCTAACACGTGTGTACCATTAGCCATGGAGCCGGGGGAGCAACATGGAGCAGTCTATTTGTGCAGTCTATGCTTCATTGATTTGTCATGTTGGAGCATCAATGACATCCTTCTTTGTGTTACAGTCTGGAGGGGCTGAATGGCCTCTTCTCTTCATGCATTAGTGTTTCAAGTGGCGGAATGTCCTCCTCCTGGTCCCAGGGAAAAGGTTCATGGACATTATTGGGCGACCCTTGGTTCTCGCTTAAAGTGTGATGTATTGACTAGACTCCTTATCTTCCTTGGTAATAGTAGACAGGCAGGGAGCTGGAAGACCACAGCAAACTACACAACATTT
This sequence comes from Chiloscyllium plagiosum, assembly GCF_037043375.1. Taxonomy (NCBI): domain Eukaryota; kingdom Metazoa; phylum Chordata; class Chondrichthyes; order Orectolobiformes; family Hemiscylliidae; genus Chiloscyllium; species Chiloscyllium plagiosum. Next base: position 33,956,021 of record NW_028270171.1, read on the forward strand.
AGATCTCCAATTTCAGCTAACCTTTCGTCTAATCCACCAACTCCCTTCCCAGCCTCTCCAACTCCCTTCCATTCCACTGATCAACCCTTCTTAAAGCTACCACACAGATTCAGTCCTCCCATTGTCCAACCCAGTGGTACCCCTTTACCTGTGTCCACATATCCCCAGCTCACCACCCTGCCTCCTCCTCTCTCGCCCTGCCTCTTTACCTTTAGCTCCCTTACTGCACCTGCAGTCCTGAAGAAGAGTTACACCCAAGGCGTGGTCTTATCCACCTGATGATTCGGCCTGTCTGGTTGTAATCTTCAGCTGGCTGCATGTCTACTTTGGATTCCAAAGTGTGCAGATCTTTTATTTTCAAAATCTCTTCCTGTACAGTCGGTGCAGCAAGTGAATGGGCTCTGTTTCTTCCTACCAATAGTTCTGATGGGTTGAACGGCTTTCTCACATTCCTGTAAAACCAGTTTGAGATGCTGCATGGGCTTCATTTTTAACCACGTAAATGCGTAGGGTCTGATCGCACTATTACATGAATGTTGCCGACACTTTAACAGCACAAGTTTGAATGTTGCCTGTTATTGATACTTTAGCATCTGTGGAGATGACACTGAAGAGGTGTCCTGAACATTGTGTGATCTTCAGATCTTCACTGAATATCCCTACTTCTGATTGTATGATAGAGGGAAAGACACTGATGAATCAGCTGAAGTTGTTTGTGCCGAGAAAGTTTCCCTCAGGATCGCCTACAGAGATATCCAGGGGCTGAGAGGATTGATCTCCACCAGCCACATTGTGTTCTGAATGTCCCAAACTGTGGGGATTTCAATTTTGTTCAGGTTCCTTGACACCTTGCTCAGTCAAATCCTGCCGTGATGTCAGGGCCAATCACTCTCATGCTGCGTTCGTATCTTTTGTTTCTGTCAATAAGCCAACGTATATGCCTGGGGATTGTTTCCTTCTCTCAGAGGGTAGTGACTGTTGGGGGCTGTCTATTCCAGACAGCTACATCATTAAAACGTTTTGGGGTGCGTAGTGCGGTTAATGGATTTTGCCCCATCAGGGAGTTGAGGGCTACAAAGAATTGGGCATGAAAGAGAAATTCTGGCCAAGAACATGTCAGCCATGACTTTCATGAATTGAAGGGCAGGCCTGAGGGGCTATGTAGTCTGGTGTTATTGCAGTATACCCCAGCCATTTCCTGTGTTACTGACTTGAATTAGCTGAATAGATTGATTCTGTTGCTGCATGACCTAAATTGTGTCATTTTTTTCGACGTGAGGGATTGAGTAGTCTCCTCGTTTTACTGTATATCAGGGTCCATGGGCTGAAAAGATTCATCTTGTTCTGGTGTAAATCCATATATTACAGATCTTCCACCTTTGCAGAAATTGAGCACTGCAGATGCTGAAGGTGACAGTCGAAAGGTGTGACACTGGAAAAGCACGGCAGGCCAGGCAGCATCCGAGAGGCAAGAGAATCGATGTTTTGGATATTCCTGATGATGGGCTAATGCCCTAAACGTCGATTCTCCTTCCCCTCCGATGTTGCCTGACCTGCTGTGCTTTTCCAGCACCAAGCGCTCTACCGGCCTGCCCCAGTCAAACTTCCTGGTCATGTCATCAAAGAGCTTTAATAAATTCATCAGGCGTGACCTTCCACTCATGCTTACTATTCCGAATCAAACCCTGTTTTCCAAATATATTTTATCCCTCAGAATCTTCTCAAGTAATTTAACCCACAGTTGTTAAGCTTACTGGTCTATAGTCTCCAAGCTTTATTTTTCAGTCCTTTTTGAATTAGGGGACATTTGCAATCCCCCAATCTTCTGGGATCTCACTTTTGGTAAATGATGATCAAAATTAGCAACCAGGACCACCACAAATTCTTCTCTAGCCCCTTGCAGTGTTCTTGAATATAACTAGTAAGGACCATAAGATTTATCCAACTTCAAACATTCCAGTACATCCTGTACCTCCTCTACTGGTATACGGACTGTCCCTAAGGTACAATATTCAAATTCCCAAGTATTCATGTCCTTCTCCACGTTAAACACAGAGAAAAATATTTGTTGAAGACATCGTCCATCTCTTATGGTTACGCACATACGTGTTCACTTTGGTCTTTGGGTGGTCCTATTCTCTCAATTGTTAATGCTTTTCCTTTAATATACTTAAAATACCTCTTTGAATTCACGCTGATCTTCTCAACCAAGGCTATCTCATAGCCCTTTATTGCTGTCCTGATTTAGTTTTTCAATAAAGTCCTGCATCCCTTACATGCCTCCAGGATTTCCCTTGATCCCACCTGCCTGGACTTGATCCACACCTCCACATTATTTTCAGGTCAAAGCCTCAATAATTATTGCCAATCAGGGTTCCCCATTCCTGTCAACTTTCCTTTCACCCTCGCAGGAACATAAACTGTAGGTTTTGAACTCAAGCTGTCACACTTATAAATGCCTCCTATTTACTAGAGTTTCCTTTGCCTGCAAACAAACTACTCCAATCAACCCTACAAGCTCCTGTATAAATCCATCAAAATTCATCTTGCCACAATTTAGAACTTGAACATAGAACATAGAACATAGAAGAATACAGCACAGTACAGGGCCTTCGGCCCTCGATGTTGCGCCGATCCAAGCCCACCTAACCTACACTAGCCCACTATCCTCCATATGCCTATCCAATGCCCGCTTAAATGCCCATAATGAGGGCGAGTCCACCACTGCTACTGGCAGGGCATTCCATGAACTCACGACTCGCTGAGTAAAGAACCTACCCCTAACACCTGTCCTATACCTACCCCCCCTTAATTTAAAGCTATTCCCCCTTGTAATAGCTGACTCCATACGAGGAAACAGATTCTCACTGTCGACCCTATCTAAACCCCTAATCATCTTATACACCTCTATCAAGTCACCCCTAAACCTTCTTTTCTCCAATGAAAACAACCCCAAGTGCCTCAGCCTTTCCTCATACGATCTTTCTACCATACCAGGCAACATCCTGGTAAACCTCCTCTGCACCCGTTCCAGTGCCTCCACATCCTTCCTATAATATGGTGACCAAAACTGCACACAATACTCCAGATGTGGCCGCATCAGAGTCTTATACAACTGCAACATGACCTCAGTACTCCGGAACTCAATTCCTCTACCAATAAAAGCCAGTTCGCCATATGCCTTCTTCACCGCACTATTTACCTGGGTGGCAACTTTCAAAGATTTGTGTACATGGAGACCAAGATCCCTCTGCTCATCCACACTACCAAGTATCCGACCGTTAGCCCAGTACCCCATCTTTTTATTACTCTTACCAAAGTGAATCACCTCACACTTAGCTACATTGAACTCCATTTGCCACCTTTCTGCCCAGTTCTGCAGCTTATCTATATCCCGCTGTAACCTGCCACATCCTTCCTCACTGTCTACAACTCCTCCGACTTTCGTATCATCCGCAAACTTGCTCACCCAACTTTCTAACCCCTCCTCCAGGTCATTTATAAAAATGACAAACAGCAATGGTCCCAAAACAGATCCTTGCGGAACACCGCTAGTGACGGCACTCCAAGATGAACCTTTGCCATCAACTACTACCCTCTGTCTTCTTCCAGCCAGCCAACTCCTAATCCAAACCTCCAACTCACCATCAAAGCCATACCTCCGTATTTTTTGCAGTAGTCTACCATGGGGAACCTAATCAAACGCCTTACTAAAATCCATATACACCACATCTACTGCTTTCCCCTCGTCCACCTCCTTAGTCACCTTCTCAAAGAATGTGGAGCACTTTCATCTTCCCTCTCCATAACCATTTGAAAATTAATAGAACTATGGTGACTGGTCGCAAAAAGTTCACCCACTGTCACCTCCGTCATATGACCTTCCCTATTTCTTAACAGTAGGTCAAACGTTGCCCCTTCCCGAACAGGACCCTCTATATACTACTTGAGGAAACGTTCCTGACACACTTAATGGATTCGATTCCATCAAATCACTTAACGCTCCGGCAGTCCCATTCTGCCCCAATAAAACCCCTATGATGAAACCCTATTGTTCCTGCAAGTTTCCCCTCCCTCCCTGCATATTTGCTCCTGTCAATTACCATTGACGATTTGGGGACCTATAGTACAACCCCAATAATGCCACCATCACGTTCTTATTTCTTAGCTCCATCCACAAAGCCTCACTGGTTGATCCTTTATATGCATCATCTCTGATCACTGCTGTGATACTCACCTTAATCAAAAATGCAACGCCCCCTCCCCTTCTTCCACCATCTCTGTCCCACCTAACGCACTTTACCCTGGTACATTAAGCTGTCAGACCTGTTCCTTCTTTAGCCATGTTTCTGTAATGGATAAAATATCCCAATCCCACATACGTATCCACGTTCTGACTTCAGCAGCCTAACCGGTCAGCTCTTTTGTATTGAAATAAATGTAATTTAATCTAGCAGGCATTCCTTGCTCCCTATCGTGTTCTAGCCTGAATTGTCTCTCCATCTTAGTGTTTCTGATTACTATATCTCCTTCCAGCATTGCACTTGCCTCCCTGAACTTGAGGGTAACTCCCACCCCCCTCCCGACAATTTAGTTTAAACCTTTCCGTGTAGCATGAGCAAAACTGGTTGCCTAGTTTGCTGGTACCCTCCCCCCCCCCCCCCCATTGCATGTGCCACCTGTCCCTCTTGAACACGTCGACACTGTCACAGAAATGATCCAAATGATCTAAAAATCTGCATCCCTCCTCACTACATCAATTCTTTAGTCACATATTTATCTGCCATATCCTCTTATCATTACCTTCACTAGCTCATGACAGTGGAGGTAATCAGGAGATTACAACTGTCGAGGTCCTGGTTTTTAACTTTTCTCCAATATCTCTGTAATCTCTCTGTAAGACCTCATTCCTATATCTACCTGTGTCATTTGTGCCAACGTGCACAATGACTTCTGGCTGATCACCCTCCCCCTTGAGAATGTTCTGCAGCCGCTTGGAGACATCCTTGGCACCTGATAGGCAACACACCATCCTGGTTTCCAGATTATGGCCACAGAATCTCTGATCTGTCCCTCTCACAATCGAATCTACTATCTCCAAGCCCCTGTTTATCTTTATCCTTTTCTGCTGCTCCCCAGAGCCAGTCGTAGTGCAACCAACCTGGCAACTGTTGCTTTCCCATAAACAGTCATTTCCTGACACCCATCCCCCATCTCCCACCACACACAAAATCAGTAACCAAAATGGTATACTTATTTTCGAGAGGAATGGCCCCAGGGGATTCCTGCACTATCTGCCTACTCCCCTTGCCATTCCTGGAACACGACAGAAAGCATGGAACGCCTGTTGGATTAAATTGAACTCATTTTAATGAAACAGGGCTGACAGGTAATGCAGATAAACTGAGGGTGTGGATCTTGACATGGGATTGGGATATTATAGTCTTTACAGATACTTGGCTAAAAGAGGGACTTAGGTGTGACCACCTTACTAAAACTCTTATCTTTGAAGTGCTCTATATCTTGGTGATGCGGACAGCAGCCAGGTCAGGCTCCGGAACATGGTCCCCCAGGAGCTGCAACTGGTTGCACTGCCCACACATAGGGACGGTGGAAATCTTCCTGAGCTCCCACAACCTGCAGGAGGAACGTGCAACTGCCCTATCTGCCATTTCTACTGTTGTCAGACGAGCGTTAAATAACTTTACCTGAGCTTCCCTGTACATTTTGCTGAGCTGCTGCTCACTGAAGCCTCTCGAATCAAAACATTACTACCTACTCTGCTACTAACAGCATGTCAATCGACCACTCCACGTTTAGTTTTGGTTAGGGCAAGAGGGAGACACTAAACCAATGGAGCATTTGGGCTTATGCACCCCTTAATATCAAGCCCATGCTTGGACTTGAAGCGTGTCTTGCTGAGGTCTGCCTTCTAGTAGTGGTGACTGCGCTGATGCAAATATTCATCCTGACAGCCAATCCGCGTTGTCATAGTCCTCTGGTCTTTTCTGCCGATGAGTACTGCATTTATTAATTCCTCGAATCTATTTATTGAACTCCAAATTGTGTCCCACTCCGGAGGGAGACCGGTTGATGGTCCAGTGAATACAAGCTATTACAAAGAGTTGACCATTACACATGTGAGCGACAGTATACCCATCCGCTCGCTGAGTCTGCTTTTCCTCTCAATTAGCGTACATTTATTCTGGTAACCTTCCATTCCATTTTCCTGCGCTTTCCCCATAACCCTTGTTTAAAAATCTGTCCATCTCAGCCTTGAAGACATTTAGTGACCCAGCCTCAAAAATCTTCACAATTTTGGACAATTGTTCCCTCCCACTGATGTGAGACTTGGTGGTCTTGAATCCCATGACTTTTGTTCTGGCACTCTGTGTGGCAGTTGAACCTACATTAGATGTTGTCCTGTTCGAACACCCCCCCCCCCCTCTGGCCAGAGGCAAAACAAAAAACAACACAAATTTTAACAGCCTGTAGTCTCCTCCCTCATTTTCCACATCATTTTCCACATACAGTTCATCCAGATCGAGGGATTTGCCCACTTTTTATCCTGCATCAACCTCCAGCTCTTCCTTAGCTTCTGTGTCAATTTGCTTTAGGTCACTCTGGCAGGAACAGACAGTGAATCCAGGAACTGATTCTCCAAAGTGAAGACCAATATGTAGTAAGTTACTACATATTATCTGGCTCTGTGCACAGGTTGCCTCCTCGGTCCCTAATACTGCCTATTCTTTCTCTTGTTACCCTCTTACCCCTTACAAACCGATTAAATGTATTTGGATTCTTTAAAGTATCGCCCACTAATGTTTTTTTTTATCACCCCCCTTCCCGCTTTTTGCTCTTCTACTTACTTTCTTGAGTTTAGCCCTATATTGTCTCTACTCTTCTGGGACCCCCATTGTCCTGCTCACTTTATTTCTCCTTTCCGCTTCTCTTTCATTCTTAATTCCGTTCTGAATATTTGTAGACATCCAAGCTTCACTAAGCTGGTTTTCCTAAATTTCACCCCCGGTATAACATGTTGCCGTGACATTCTCATCAATTCCATTTTGAACATGTGATCCCCACCACACCCATCACCCCCCCCCCACCCCCCCCATCTACACGCTATTCTGCTACAGTTACACCCAGAAGGAACTGTACTGTGGCCAGATCCTGTCTTATTATTTGATAAAATCTGTCTCGCTCATCCAAGCTATTCTTATTTTTCAAACGTTTTCTTTTGGTCTTTTCTTTAACAAGCTAAAGTACATGGGTCACGTCATTGATCCGACAATGATCTCCCAATTCTGACTGGCTTCGTTCCCCACAGTGAGGCCCGGCACAGCGCCGCCCATTGTTGTATCTGCTCCATATTTATATGAGAGGCTCTCTGGAATAAATGTCAAGACATCTGTCCCATCTTTTTACAAATTCTCACTGCCTGAATGAATGTTTGGAATTGAAATGCCTGATTACAATGATCCTATTATTGTATTTACACACCTCAGCGAATTGGTTATATACCTGCTACTGTATTTTCTTTTATCTGGGTGTCTATAATATATTCGTAGCAGTATGCCTGTCATTGCTTTGATCCTAACCTCAACCCACAAAGCGTCATTTGAATACCCTTCCAAGATATCATCCGTCCTTACTGCACTCATTGACTCCATAACTAACAATGCAACACCAACTTCTCTTTTACTCCTCTCCTGTGCTGCCTATAGTTCTTGTACCACAGAATATTGAGTTGTCCGCTCTGACCTCCCTCAAACACATCTATGTGATGGCAAAAATGTCCACTTCTCCAGGTCACCCTTTTCACATCAGTCGGTCAGATAACATTCCCACCATTACGGTAAAGGACATCCAGTCTGGAATATAGCACTGGAATACTCTGTACCTCAGAGTTGTTCTGTCATTTACTATTTGTTATCAAACTGCATTTCCATGAACTAAAACTGTAACTCTGCGACTGAATGAATAATTGTTGAGTTGCAATTCCTTTTTTAATTAATCAAATTCAATGTTCCAGAACTGAACAGTCAGCTCCACATACAATGAATTTCTGCTGATTAATTCCCTGCTCAGTGTGCAGAGGAGTCAGCCCTCAGAAATGGAAAAAGTGAGGACTGCAGATGCCAGAGATCAGAGTTGAAAAGTGTGGTGTTGGTAGGACCAATGTCCCAGTTGAGGCCTTCTCTATGGGTACAGAACCGGGACCTCAACCGGGACCTTGGGTTCATGTCACATTGCAGGTGACCACCATTGCGCTGCACACACCCAGATACTCCTACACACACGCACTCTCACATACACACGGACAAAGCTACACACAGATGTGCACACAGGCACCCACACACACTCTTACAGACACACACACTCCCACATGCACCCCTTCTCAGACTTAACACACTCTGCACTCACCACACACACACACACATACATACATTTTCTCACACTCAAAACCCAAAACCCAGGCAGACAAACAAACACAGACAAAGACCCACATGCACACATAGATTTTGTGGGGTGAAATTGTACTTGCAGGGTCACAATGTACTTTGCTCAAAAACTGCATAGAATGCCAATCTCGTTTAAACACTCCCCTGTTGCACGAGTACAACTGGCAGCGAAAATATTGGTTCGCCCTCCAGTGAATGTGCCATCAGTCCCTCCTGAACAGGTCAACTCTGTCACAGAAAAGCTCCCAATGGTCTACAAACATGAATCCCTCCCACTGCACCAATTCTTTAGTCATATATATATGTTGATATCCTCCTATTCTTACCTTCACAAGCTCATGACACTGGAAGTAATCAGGAGATTATCACTATCGAGGTCCTGGTTTTTAACTTTTCTCCTAGTTCTCAGTTAATCATTCTATAGAAACACATTCCTATATCTAACCGTGTCATTTGCACAATCGTGCTCAATGACTTCTGGCTGCTCACCTTGAGAACTTTCAGCAGCCACTCAGAAACATCCTGGATCCTGAAACCTGAGAGCCAACACACCATCCGAGTTGCCCGTTTGAGGCCACAGAATCTCCGATCTGTCCCCCCTAACAATCAAATCTCCTATCTCTAAGACCCTGTTTACCTTTATCCTTTCCTGCTGCTCCCCAGATTCAGTGCAACCATCTTGGCTACTGTGCTTTCCCTTGACCAGTCATTCCCTGACACCTATCGCCCATCTCCCAACATACACAAAACCAGTATCCAGAATGGTATACTTGGTTTCGAGAGGAATAACCACAGGGGATTCCTGAACTTTCTGCCTACTCACTTCGCCATTCCTGGTGGTCGCCCAGCTATTCTCTGCTTGGAACACGACAGGAAGCAAGGAAAGCCTGTTGGATTAAATTGCTTTTAATTAAATGGAACTGGACTGACAGGTAAGGCAGATGAAGTCAGGGCGTGGATCTTTACATGAGACTGGAACATTATAGTCCTTACAGAAACATGGCTAAGGGAGGGACTTGGGTGTGATCACCTCACTAATGCTTTTATGTATGAACTGTTCCGTATCTCGGATGATCCAGGGTGTTCATGAACACGGTCTTCCAGGAGCTGCAGCAGTGTGCACTGCCCACGCGTGTAGTCATCAGGGACAGTGGAAATCTCCCCGAGCTCCCACAAACCACAGGAGGAACATGCAACTGCCCTAACTGCCATCTCCATTGCTGTCAGACTAGCGTTAAAATGAGTTTACCGGAGCTTACCTTTACCTTTTGCTGAACCGCTGCTCACCGATGTCTCTGGAACCAAAGCATTACTACCTCTTCTCCCACTCACAGTATGTTAATAGACCACTCCACATTTAGGTTTGGTTCGGGAAGGATGGAGACACTTTTGTTTTATTTCAAAAATATACTTTATTCATAAAATAATTTGATGGTCTGTACAGTTGGTCATGCCATACATATGTACACATGTACATACAGAGATCAAAACTTATCATTTTTATACAGGTCTGTACATTTTTTGATCATACATCTATATAATTAGCTGAGGCGTCAGCAAAGCCCAAATGACTGCATGGGCCCCCTGTTCTTCGTTAGGCAGGCAGACTTTACACAGTGGTCTTTCCCCACCGCGCCTTGGCGGCAGCTGCCCCATGCTTCAGCGCGTCCCTCAACACGTAGTCCTGGACCATGGAATGTGCCAGTCTGCAGCACTCAGTCGGGGTCAACTCCTTCAGCTGGAAGATCAGCAGGTTTCGGACCACCCAGAGAGCGTCCTTCGCCGAGTTGATGATCCTCCAGGCACAGTTGATGTTCGTCTCGGTGTGCGTCCCGGGGAACAGACCGTAGAGCACGGAGTCCCGTGTCACGGCGCTGCTCGGGATGAACCTCGACAAACACCACTGCATTCCTCTCCAGACTTCCTCTGCATAGGCACATTCCAGAAGGAGGTGTGTGACAGTCTCGTCTCCCCCGCAGCCACTTCGAGGACAGCGTGCGGTGTGGCTGAGAGTCCGGGCATGCATAAAGGATCTCACAGGCAGAGCCCTTCTCAACACCAGCCAAGCCACGTCTTGGTGCTTGTTGGAAAGTTCTGGCGATGAGGCATTCGGCCAAATGGCTTTGACAGTCTGCTCTGTGCTTGTTGGAAAGTTCTGGCGATGAGGCATTCGGCCAAATGGCTTTGACAGTCTGCTCAGGGAACCACTTGACAGGATCCGCCCTCTCCTTTTCCTGAAGGATCTCAAGGACACTACATGCTGACCACTTCCGGGAAGGATGGAGACACTACAGTGATGTATTGTTTGGACCTTAAGCACTCCTAAACACCAGGCCCATGCTTGGATTTGAGGGGGTCTGCCTTGCTGAGGTCTTCCTCTTAGTAATGGTGACTGCGCTGATGCAAATATTCACCCTGACATCCCATCCGCGTTGTCGCCGTCCTCTGGTCTTTTCGGTCTATTAGTACTGCATTTATGAACTCCTTGTAACTATTGATTGTATTCGAAACTGTTTCTCACTCAGGACGGAGAGATGTTGATGTTCCAGTGAATACAGCCTATTAAAAAAGGTTTGCCATGAGACATACGAGCAACAGTATGCCCATCCGCTCTCTGACTCTGCTTTTACTTTCAATTAGGGTACATTTATTCTGATAACATTCCATTCCATTTTCCTGCGTTTTCCATGCAACCCTTGTTTAAAAATCTGTGCATCTCAGCCTTGAAGATATTTAGTGATCATTCCTCAACAGCCTTCACAATTTTCTGCAATTGTTTCCCTCCCACTGATGTGAGACTTGGTGGTCTTTAATCCCAAGCCTTTTTTTTTTGTAGCACTCTGTGTGGAAGTTGAACCTACATTAGATGTTGTCCTGTTCGATTACACCACCTCTGTGGCCCGAGGCAAAACAAAATAAAGCACAACATTTAAGAGCCTGTAATCTCCTCCCTCATCTTCCACATCAGTCTAAGATACAGTTCATCCAGATCTAGAGATGTGCCTACTTTTTATACTGCATCAACTTCCAATTATCCTTCAGCTTCTGTCCAGGAACTGCTTCTCCAAAGTGAAGACCAATATCCAGGACGTGTTTGATATTCTCAGGCTCAATGCACAGGTTGCCTCCTCGGTCCCTAATTCTCCCTATTCTTTCTCTTGTTACCCTCTTACCCTTAATAAACCGAAAAATGTCTTTGAATTCTTGATAATACTGCCCAATAATAATTTAATCACCCCGCTTTTTGCTCTTCTACTTATTTTCTTGAGTTTAGCCCTACACGTTCTCTACTCTTCTGCGACCTCCATTGACCTGCTCACTTTATGCGTGCTTTAAGCTTCTCTTTCATTTTCAATTATGTTCTGAATATTTGTAGACATCCCATACTCTCTGGGCTTGTTTTCCTAATTTTTATCTTTGTTGAAACATGTTGTGGTGACACCCTCATCAATTTTATTTTGAGCATGTGATCTCCACCACCCTCACACTGTTCTGCTACAGTTTAACCAAGAAGTAACTGTACGGTGGCCAGATTCTGTCTTACTTTTGATAAAATCTGCCTCTATCATCCAAAGTATTTTTATTTTTCAAGCCTTTTTTTCTTTTGGTCTTTTCATTAATAAGCTAAAAGTGCTTGAGTCATGGTCACTGGTCCTGAAATGCTCAGCCAAGCCTGCCTGCAACACCTTGACTGGAGGGCATGCCTTACAATGAAAGGTTGAGGGAGCTAGGGCTTTTCACCTTGGAGCAATGTAGAATGGGAGGTGACTTGATAGAGATGTATAAGATGATGAGAGGCATAGGTGTAATGGGTAGCCAGAGTCATTCTCGCAGAGTGGAAAAGGCTGTCGCAAGCGGGCATAATTTTAAGATGATTGGAAGAAGGTTTCAGGAGATGTCAGAGGTAGGTTCATTACACAGAGAGTGGTGGGTGCTTGGAATGCAGTGCCAGCAGCGTTAGTAGAGTCAGCTGCATTAGGGATATTTAAGTGACTATTGGATAGGCACGTGAAGGATATGTCAGTTAGCCTGATCTTCGAGTCGGTTAAAGATTCGGCGGGACGTCAAGGGTCTAAGGGTCTGTATTGTACTGTACTGTTCTGTGTTGTGTTTTTCACGCAGCCTGTGGACTCTTATCAATTGTTGAATGTGTGAGGGAGTGATGTGTGTGAAATTAGGACGCTCGGGAGGAGCGTTAGCTCAAAACTTCCAGTTATGTTGTTCATTGCAACATTCAACTGAATGCCAGTACAGTATGTGTGGTGTCCTACACCAGGCAGGCTCCGCCAAGTTTAGTTATTAACGTGATTCTTGACATGTCATTTGCTGCTGCTTTCTTCAGATACAATCTGTTAGGTGACTCATGTACTAATCAGATATGTGCGAAGTTTCATGAATTGGGCAAAAATAAGATGTCAACTATGATTATTCGACTGAACTATAATCTCTGAAAAGCATTAGGTTGATTCTATATTTATGGAACAAAAATATGAACACCTGTGAAGATCTTCTAACACAGAAATAAAGAATGTACATTTTATTTTGTATCGAACAAACAACGTGGATGTAATTCTTGTGGCGATCAGAATAACATACACAATGTCAGGATTCAAAATAATGCATTGTCGCTCCAACATTTTGAAAGTAGTTGGCTTCTGAATGATTACATGTTCAGGGTGAGCAAACGATTGTACAATCAAATAGAATTAGCGTTCTTATACATTTATATATAATCAATCAGTTTAATTTCTCACTGAAATGTACAAGCTTCAGCTATTTGCCAGCAAATTAGAAATGGCTATAATTCAACATGCACTGTGAATATTCAACTAAATAAATGATTTGTGCTATCAAATTTTAATGAACAATAATGTGAAAAAATTTAATTTTTAGAAAGAATGTTATTTAATATGAAATGTGGACAGTTAACAAAAACGATGAACATATTATCGTGTGAGTGAAAAGTCAGACCTTTTCAAAGAGATTTGTACCAAAGCAATGACAGATTTGTTTTAGTAATTGGAATACAACAATTAAAATATTCATGTTCTGAGCAATAATTAGACTATATAATGAAGCTGGTCTTGCAATACTTGCTTATGCTGCATTAAATAATCAGATATTTGCGAGCATTTACAATGGGAAATAATCTGGTACTGACTTTTTCTGCATCAGACACATGATAGAGAGCAAAACTTTAAGGTATGCCATTGACCACTGTGCTTACATCAGCTCCAAGAATGTCTCCCAAGCCCCTCACGTTTGCCAACCCTATCTCAGCAGCCTGTTGAATTCATATTTCCAAATACATTACCGGTTCTCTTTTTAATCTTCATCCGAAACTCTCCCAGGTAGTCCATTCTAAATCCAAACAACTTTCTCAATAAAGAAGTTTTCCTTATCTCACTCCTGGCTCTTTTGCTGACAATCTTGAAAGTAGATCTCCTTGGTGCTGTAATGCCAACTAACGGAAACAGAGTATTCCTGTTTTACTCTACAACTTTATTTCATACTTTTGAGCACCGCAATACGTTCACATCTTTGTCTGTTCTCCTCCAGGAAGAATAAGCCTTGCAAGAACTGTAATAAGCACTACATTGGAAAAACAGTCAGAATACTAGGCACCTGGATACATGAACAACAACTAGCCAGAAGAAAGACATGACCCACGATCACTACTTTTCTTTACATACAGATGAGGAAGTACACCATTTATGCTGCATCTGCACATCCATCTAGGACAAACCAAACATAGACGCGCACGATGATTCCTAGAAGCATAGCATTCCAAATGAAACTCCATCAACAAACATCGATTTTGATTCCATCTAACACTCTCTGAGAAAATGAACCGGACATAAATACACCAATACTGGAAGTTACATCACTGATTCAAGGAATCCTAAACTCTTAAATGTCAAGTGGGACATAATACCAGCACTTCACCAGAAGCTCACTGATAATGTTCCCTAGTATAGTGATGCACCATCTGAAAATGAACTCTCCAGCTCAGCGAGCAAACTGACATCCAGAAGAAGCGCAATTTCTCTAATCCGCACTTTATCTGAATCCTTCATTCCAGTTATCATTCTGATTACTCTAAGGTTACTTGTATTCTTCTGCAAAGTAATGTGGAGTCTGTCTGTCTGTTTGTGTAAGAATGTGTGTGTGTGAGATAGAGCGAGGGTGAGATTGCGAGAGGGAGAGAGAGAGAGCAATCCTCTGTAATCTCTGGATTATCCTCGTGCCATGTGGAAAAGAGGGAAGGATGAGGAAGACAGTATAGCTTAACATGTTGTTAAAAAGCTAGTTCAGGGTTGATGGTTTCAGATTTTTGGATTTTTGAGATATCTTCCAGCTATTACAAGGGGGCATAGCTTTAAATTAAGTGGGGGGGTAGGTATAGGACAGATGTTAGGGGTAGGTTCTTTACTCAGCGAGTCGTGAGTTCATGGAATGCCCTGCCAGTAGCAGTGGTGGACTCTCCCTCATTATGGTCATTTAAGCAGGCATTGGATAGGCATATGGAGGATAGTGGGCTAGTGTAGGTTAGGTGGGCTTGGATCGGCGCAACATCGAGGGCCGAAGGGCCTGTACTGCGCTGTATTCTTCTATGTTCTATGTTCTATGACAGATGGGACCTGTATAAAAAAGACAGGTTGCATCTTAAATCAGTCCAAAATGTGAGTTGACAGTTGGAATAAATGATCGAGACGAGGCACAGGTTTTTCAGGGATTAACAAATTAAGGATGGAGAATGTGGGGGATGTGAGGGAGTGAGGTGTGTGAGATCAGGGAGACAATGCAAAAGAAAATATTTAAGGGGAAAGAGTTTGAGGTGGAGTGGGTTGGGGAATTCTGTGATAAACAACTGGCAGCAAAAATAGGAAAAATTGCAGTTTGTCAAAGTGAATGCCTGGGATAGAATTTATTATGCTTCAGAGAAATAAGACTCTTTTTGCTAGAGGTCTATATTACAATGAGGGGAAAGCTGTGTTCATGCTATGGCTGTAGCTATAATAATGGTGGCAAAAAGCGAGAATAGTATCAGTGTTATTATTGGACAATGCTTGCACTGAGCATATGAATTACCCTGGATGTTCCCTGAGATGGCTGGACTGCCTGTGATTGAGTAAGTGCTGAAGCTCCGTGAGATGATGCTGTTTTGTGATGTAGCCACTTACTGAGTCCAGTCAAAGGAACAAAGCAGCAACTCCGTTGCTTATTGCTTCAGAATATATCAGAGTGTTCATGGCTGCCACTGCACACAATCATGCAATGAAAAACAGGCCTATCACGTCTGTGCCAGCACGTGCACATCCAAAAGCTTTTTAAACGTTTGTGAGGTTACCCGCCTCAACCACCCTCCAAGACAACGCATTCCAGATTCATACTACCCTCTCAGTTCGAAACGCATTCCACAAATCCTCTCTCAAACCCCTGCCTTTCACTTTAAAAGCGTGTCCCTTTGTTTTTTTTTTATCCTTTGACTGAGGAAAACAGCTGCTGTCTGTTCATCCTCTCCATATTCCTTATGCTCTTGTACACCTGTACCTGGTTCCCTCCTCAACCTCCCCTGCTGAAAAGGAAAAATCAATCAAATTTAGCCCTCCTTTTTCATACTCACTATTGAGTACTCACTTGTGTTGTTACTTCTAACTTTCATCTTCCCAATTTATCGGTGTTAAAGTTCATCAGCCATTGATCTCGCTATCGGAATAATCTTTTTGTATGCTCTTGTGGCCTAAAACTTTCCTCCTGACTGTGATCCACCCAGCTCATTTTTATGCCATCTCCAATATTGGTCATGATTCCACTGCTTCCCACGTTCTACTTTCTCACAATCGTCATTTCTGAATATCGCAAACAAACCGTGATTTCCTTCCTGTTCTCCAGATGTTGTTTAGAGGATGATTTGACAATTCTATTCTCTTGCTTTTCCTATTTTGGTGAATTTATGAGTGATGTAATTAACACATTTTATGAGGGAGCCACAAATAGCATTTTCGACACAGAGTTGAATTCAGCATTTACACTCTGCCTCTCTGCATGTTTTATTTATAAGCATTGTAAATAATTTAGGATAAACTAGGGTTTGGCACCTTGCGCTGGAACATTAGCAATTTGCGTGGCACTGTTCTTTGTAACATTCCCTGCAATATCCAGAGCTGAAGAAATTTTTCATCTGCAGGATGGACATGGACTCATTCATTGTATGTTTTAATCAGTGAGCGTGATGAGGATAAATGTTCAAATAAATTCTATATTATGGGAAAACTGCAGAAGATCAAATCAAATTCTCATATCCACCTTGAATTGGAAGCAAATACATAATATAAAAAAAATCAAAAATATTGAAACACCACAGTAGGGGAGAAAAAGAACATGTCGTCTGCTCTTGATGGAGATATAGAAATATACAGTGCATGTACAACTTGAACTAGAATCAAGTGATAGAAGAGAGAGTAGAAGAAATCCTTTCTTAATTTTGAATGGAAACCAGATCCCGATTTTCTTGTACAGTGATGATTTCTCATCCAATCTAACTTCCTTAAAACCAAGTGTCCATAACAAATTAATCGAGATTCAACTGAGATAACAGCTTTGCCGCTATCACTTTGTCACAGTTCAGAAAGAAGAATGAAATCAAAAGAGCTGGAGTGAAACTCAGTAGATCTGGCAACATCTGAGCAGAGATGCAAAAAATTAAACTTTGATTCTAATAGGACTTTCCAGAACAGTGTCATCTCATATCACATATGTTAATTATATTGATCTCTGCAGATGCTTCCTCATCTTTTTCGTTTCTCCAGCATTTTCTGTTTGTATTTCATGTTTCCCTTATCTCTGTATTTCATGTTGCTTGACAGGTCTACATGTTGCACTTGGTTATATTTGGACAATGTGTTCATTTCCTATTCCTATTACAGTTGGTGTGTCTGTGACACCTGAATTACAGCCGAAACCTGTTTCTTCTTGAAGATACAAAGTAAAAAAAAATCTGAACATCCCGTAAATCTCAGGAAATGTATTTTGTTTGAAAATACATTTTAGAGGCAGCTGAACTGCATGAAATAATAGGAATAGATTATTGATGATGGGACACTCTGTGTCCTTCACTGAACAAGCTTGTCTCCCCACTCTCCAAAAGCTTTCAATGCGTAACATAGAATTATTACAGCAAAGGTGATCAAAACACAGCATATTGTGTCTTTCAATGCAGGCGGAGTGATGCGGCATGGTGGCACAGTGGTTAGAACTTCTGCCTTACTGCACCAAAGTCCTCTGTTCAATGCCTGCCTCAGG
Organism: Chiloscyllium plagiosum; assembly: GCF_037043375.1. NCBI lineage: Eukaryota > Metazoa > Chordata > Chondrichthyes > Orectolobiformes > Hemiscylliidae > Chiloscyllium > Chiloscyllium plagiosum. The sequence continues at coordinate 33,973,792 of NW_028270171.1, forward strand.
CGACTGTCTGTGTGGAGTTTGCACTTTCCCCTAGTGCCTGCGTGGGTTTCCTCTGGGTGCTCCAATTTCCTCCCACTGTCACAAAAATGTGCAGGTTAGGTGAACTGGCGATGCTAAATTGCCCGTAGTGTTAGATGCAAGGGAATAGGTCTGGGTGGCGGGTCGGTGTGGACTTATTGGGCCGAAGGGCCTGTCTCCACACTGTAAGTGATCTAATTTCTCTATTATTATTGTCCCCATAGACCTGCACATTTTGTTATAAGTATCTGCTTTTAATTGTAAGTTTCCTGCCAGATATGAACAATATGATCAATCTCAAACAAAAGCAGACCTTGAAGGGAAATCTCAGCAGGTCTGGTAGTATCTGTGAAGAGAAATCAATGTTAATGTTTCAGGTGCGGTGACCCTACTCAATCTGTATTCCAAATGATTAAATTGTGCATATAAAATATAGTTCACTTTATCGCATTTAAAATTATCATGTTCAGCTCACATTGTCATTCAGCATTGCATCTCCCAACGTTGGCTGGTTCCTTGTTGTGCATTATATTTAATTCTATATGTCAGAAAGAGTGATGATGACTGGAGAATATCATTGTACTCCCCATGTAGTCTCTACAGTTATTGTCCGCATTCCTCTCTGACCCAACTGATTAATTCATAATTCTTAATGAATAAGTTCATTGTGCTTATCACTTTTGGTTTTGGACTGAGGGGAAAAAGCGTAAAAGATCTTGCTTCACAGCAAATAAAACTGCATTAAGTTGTTTGTCAATTTGTATAAATAATTTACTGAAGCATATTCTGTATGCAAGTTCCAACGTTTCCGTATTAGAGCAGGGAGAGGAACATTCAGAGAAGTCCACACTTCCTGTCTATGTTCAGGACAACTGTGCCCAGTGACAGTCTGTTCGCTCGCGTTTGTTCCCGTGGAGGAGAGATCAGCACAGTAACAACATCCTGATTGTATTTCCCTTTTTTTTGGAGGGGCAGAAAAACTGGGAATGATGGTTACAGCATTGCAAACGTACAACAGGGCAGAGTCATCCAGCCTGCCATAAGAAAATATCCATCATTCGCCCTCACAACTGACTTCACTAGAGGAATTGATGATTGGAGATGTGACCAATAGCCAGCGATGTCAGCATTTAGTCCAGTCCATTTATATTGTGAACTGAATGTGTTGTGTTGAACTGTTTTCTCAGTGACTGTGATTGATGGCAGTCTCCATGCATTGCAACTGTATCACTGAGGGCTTCCCTCTCCATTGGTGAGGGGCTTCACTCTGCGCTATCCCAGTGTAGGAACAGATGCATCAGCTCTAACAGTAACAGAGATCAGCAGCTGCACAGACGTGGAGAGGACAGATCTGAATCTGGGAATAATGGACTGGATAATTACACAAATGGGGAAGACGCTTTCCTTGGGTCTTTTCAACATTTTACTCTCTTGGGAATTTCTACCTTATCGGATATTAGCAGTGCTGATTATCATTATGGGCGGGGTGGAGGGTGTGTTACTAACCTGTTCTCGCTATTGTTGGTGTTCTCTACTTCTGTCCATTCATTAATCCCATAAACAATTTTGAAATTCATTGCAATTTCTGTTTTCAATATTGGTCAAAGAAAGAAACTTTTATCTTCAATTTCAGTTGCAGTTTCCATTCATCTGAATTGCAGACCATTCCCTTACAGACATCTGAGAACAAAACTGTGCACAACCTCGATATCCCGTTTTGCCCTGAACTGATTTATGTCTCGTTTTCTCTCTGTCACCAACCCTGTCCACTCCCAGCTCATAATATCCCCAATCTCCGTCTCTGCGTCAGTGCTGTGGCTGAACAAACCATTGTCTGCACGTTGGTAAAATTCAGACTTTATTTTCAAGCTCTCTTCTTGCAACTTTTCCAGTTACAAGTATTTCAATCACAAAATGGTTCTTGTCTCGGACGTTACTTCATGATTAGAACAATGTATCATAGTGGGAATTTCCATGGATGCAATTCAGGAGCAAAGCTTATTAAACGAAAGACATTTTTTCAAGCAATTTGTTTCACGTCCTACCACAGCTGATGGCAGAACTTAAATAAAAATGATAAAAATTGGAATAAAAGTGAATTTCACGAAAAACAACCATAAAACCCATGTTTTGTCTGAAAATCTTCCTGTTTCACTGATGAGCTTTGGGAGAGAAATCTAATGTTCCGACCCAGTCTGGGTTAAGTGTGACTTCAGACCCATATCAACGTGCTTGACTTTTTTGGCTTGTGGAATGGCCTCACAGTGAGGGTAATTAGTGATGATTAACAAATGCTGCCCCTGGCAGGGATGCCGACTTCCCATGGAATAACAAATTTGAAGGTTAAACCAAATAAAGAAAATGCTGGAGGTCTGAAATTGCATAAAAAATGCCAAGAAAAGAACACAAAGTGGTGGGGAGCTTTTCTGACCTGAAAGCAGCTGGAAAATCATGTGAATAATGCTGGCGACAGGAAAGTCTGCTTTGAAGAGGAGGAGGAGTGAGTTTAATCGATAAAGATAGAGATAGAAGAAAGAAAAAGCAAACAAAGGGAATGATGATCAGCTGGGATGGAAATAAAATGTGAGATTCACCTCATTTATTTTTAACTTTTCCCATCTTCCTGAATGTCTTGCCCATGCCAGTACATGTATCCCCCGCGTTTTGCCACTTCCCTTTCCGAAAAACCTCCATTAGGTCCTGATTTCGCGAACCAAAAGATATCCGAAGAGGGTTTTCACTTTTACCAAGAAAAGTGATTTTCCCTTCCCACATAAATCAATGCTACGTCGCTTTACGCCATATCAGCTTATAAAAAGGTTTTGTAGGAACACTCTACTTTCAATTACCGAGGGAAACCTGTATGTATCTAAGATCATGTTAAATGTGATTTGATCCCAACTGTCTGTCTTCCCTGAGTGTCGTCATCTTCTTATATTTATTAATGGGATATTGGTATCGCTGGCTGGGCCAGCATTAGTTCACTTTTTGATTGCCCTTGAGAAGACCTTGAGCCTCACAGGGCACTTAGACAGAGTGAGGCACACAAGGTGACAGCTGCACAGGAGCTGTGCAAAGCAAGATCGACGTTAGCAAGATTAATATTATATGAAAAGTTAGAGATATCAATTCGTCAGGCTAATTACGGTAGGGAAGAAGATGTTCCTGAGCATGCTGGCCCATGTTTTCAAACCTGTGTATCTCTTCCCTTTTGGAAGAGGTTGTAGGAGATCATTATCGGTTTTGGAGAGATATTTGGTGTTGCCAGCCTTTCGCTGACAATGAGAAGTATAAATGGATGTAAGGTTGTCTTCCGTGATAGTCTAGGCTGTGCACACAACCGTCTGTAGTTTCTTCTGGTCCTGGGAAGACCAGTTACCGCCACACTATTATGCATGTGAATAGAATGCTTTCAGTTGCCAGAATTGGGATAACACAGTTCCAAAATATTCAGATGTAATATTGGCTGTTAAATTGATAGCTAATTTCTGTTCGCTGTTTTGACAACAATTGAAATTTAACCAATAAATTTAAATTATGTCCAAGATACCAAAACACAAGTGAATTTATTGTATCGCCAACATCCAACCAAAGAGCCATCACATGCTTCAAAAGAATAGAGAAGCCATCACCATCACAACGAGGGAGAAAGAGACAGATACGTAGAAGGAGAGAGAGAAACATAGCGAGGGAAACAAAACGACAGTGAGTTAAACAGAGAAAGGAAACAAAACAAGAATCAAACAGTCACATGGACAGGCAGAAGTGGAGATAGTAAGTTCAGGGAAAGATACAGAAGACAGAGAAAAGAAAAACACAGGGAAAAAGACAGTGTGAGAGAAATAGTGAGATACAAAGCACACGGTGAGCTGGGGATGGAGTCACAGTGAGCTAGGGATGGGGAATGGGAGGACCTCGGGGTGAGGACCAGAGGGAGCTGTGGGGATGGAGGTGTGGATTTACTTTGACCTGTACCAAGATGTACAGGCAGACCATAGTAAGCAAGGATGTACAGAACAATGGCTGTAAAACATGTCTGAGATGCATGCTGGTTACGCTGCACAGGGAGTGCACTTGGCGAGATCAATATGAACAAGGTCAGCATTATCTGAGATTAGAGAGTACATTCAACAGTCTAATAATAGTCAGGAAGAAGCTGTTCCTGAACTTGCTGCTCTGTGTTTTCAAGCTTCTGTACTTTTTAGCCTGATAGAAGAGGTTGGAGCACACCATTACTGGGGTCTGATGGGTCTTTGATAATGTTAGAATAAAAAGCATCCCAGCACAGAAACAGGCCATTCGGTGGTCCAAGCCTGCGCCGATCCAAATCCTCTATCTAAACCTATCGCCTATTTTCTAAGGGTCTGTAACTCTTTGCTCCCTGATCATGCATATATTTTTCCAGAAACATCTTAAGTTAAACCACTGGTCACAGTTTTCCATTTTGAGAAACTCCCTTCCCCTGCCTCCTGTTGCCCAGCCAGTTCTTTATCAACGTAGCTAGCGCACCATGTGACTTCACTTTCTCCATCGCCCGACCATGGGGAAACATACCAAACGCCTTCCTGAAGTCTATGTACATGACAACTACAGTCTCTCCCTCATCAATCAACTTTGTCTTTTCCTCAAATAATTCTATTGAGTTGGTAAGACATGATCTTCCCTGCACAAAACCATGTTGCCTATCACTGATAAGACTATTTTCATACAAATGAGAATAGATCCTATCCCTCAGTATCTTCTCTAGCAGGTTCCCTACCCCTGACATCAGTCTCACCGGTCTATAATTGACTGGATTGTCCCTACTACCTTTCTTAAACAAGGGGATTAACAACTGCCCATACTTCCGGGACCTCAGCCATGTTCAAGGATGTTACAAAGATATCTGATATTGCCCCAGCTATTTCCGGTCTCCCTTCCCTCAGTAATCTAGGTTAGATGTTGGCAGCCTTTTTGCGGCAACGAGCCATGCAAATTGAATCAATGGTTGGGATGTTAGAGTCTGTGTTGGTCAGAGCTGTGCATCAACCTTCTGTAGTTTCTCAGGGTCCTGAGTAGAGCAGTTGCCGTACCAGGCTCTTATGCACCGGGACAGTACGCTCTCATTGGTGCATCTGTAGTAGTAGCACATGCTGAATTTCCTGAACAACCTGAGGAAGGAGAGGCATTGTTGAACCTTCCCTACCGTCGGATCTATGTGAGAAGTTCAGGACAGGTTGTGAGTTACCATCACTCCGAGGGACCTGATGCTCTGCACTCCCTCAAACGGTTGATGTGGACGGCGTGTGTTCCCCTCCTTTCTTCATAAAGTCAATGATCAGTCCTCTACGTTTGCCGGATTAGAGAGGTCAATATCAACACACCATGCCACCAAGCTCTCTATCGCTTTTCTACATTTTGACGCGTTGTTGTTTGATATCCGTACTACTGTCGTGTTGTCATCAACCAACTTGTAGCTGGCGTTGTTTGGAATTTTAAACTCAGCCGTAGCTGTACAGAGAGTACGTAGGGGGCTGACGATACAGCCATGGGTGCACAGGGAGGACATTAGGGGGCTGAGGACACAACAGTGGGAGTACAGGGAGAACAGTAGGGGCTGCAGAAACAACCGTGGGTGTACAGTGAGTACAGTAGTTGGCTGCAGGCACAGCCGTGGATGTACAGGGAACACACGAAGGGGCTGAGGTCACATCCGTGGGTGTACCTGGAGTACTGTAAGGGGCTGAGGGCTGAGACGTCGTTGTACATGGAATACAGTAAGGGGCTGTGGGCACAGACGGGGGTGTGCATGGAGAATAGTGGGGGGCTGAGGACACAGCCGTGGGTGTACAGGGAGTACAGTAAGGGGCTGAGGACACATCCGTGGGTGTACTGGGAGTAGAGTAAGCTGCTGAGTGCACAGCCGTGGGTGTACTGGGAGGGCAGTAGTGGGCTGAGGGTACAGCCGTGGGTGTACAGGGAGTATTTTCGGGTGTTGAGAATACATCCTTCCGCAGCTTGAGTATTGAGTGCCATTGTGGAGGATGTGATTTTACCGATCTTCACGATTGCGGTCTGTGGCTCAGAAACCTGAGGATCCAGTTGGAGAGGGTCAAACCGAGACCAACGTCGAGGAGTTTTGTGATTAGTCTGTAAGGAATAATGATTTTGAAGGTGGAGCTTTAGTCAATGAGCAGGAGTGTGGTGTAGGTGTCCTTGTTGCCCAGATGTTCCAGGGATGCGTGCAGGCTCGGATATAGCATCTGTTGTGAAACCGTTACATCAGTCGACAAATTATAGGGCAGCAGGTCAGGCTGAGAGACTGGAGTTGGTGTAGACCATAACCAGCCTCTCACAGCACTTCATGATTATTGAGGTCGGAGCCAATGGGTGGTAATCTAGAAGGGCACGTTCCATGTGCTTTCTCACTTACGAGGATGATAATGGCGTCCTTGAATCACATTGGGACTTCGGCTTCAGGAGGGAGAGGCTGAAGTTGTATGTGAATACCTCTGCTAGTTGGTACAAACAGGATCTGAGTGCTCAGCCAGGAACACTCTCCAGGCCCATCACTTTCTTTGATTTGATTCACTGAAAGACTGACCATGCCTGCAGCGGTGACAACAGACGCAGGTACATCTGGGGCTTTCGCGGCTGGTGTCAGCCCTCAGTGACAGTCACACAGTCATTCATGATCGACACCTCCTCACCCCACCTCCCTCTTCAACACACAATTACATTGGTTGGTGGAAGCACCACACAGTTAGCATTGAGACAGATTGTCATTAATAGACTGGGATCGTGCACCATCAAGTTCATTGTCACCACAAGGGGATAAATTCACAATAAAATGGTGGGCAGGGTGTCAGTGCCAGTGGTGCAAGGAGTGAAGACTTTGCAGGTGTAATTCCAGTCAAGCCACTGCTTAAACCTAAATGGAGTCAAGCATCTTGAACGTTGTGCCTTTTCAATGGTGGACAGTCCTTAGGTAGTCAGGAAGTGCCATTTACGTAAACCATCTCATCTGACGGCAGATTTCCTCGGTTTACAGATGAGATGGTTTACGTAAATTGCACTTCCTGACTACCTAAGGATTGGTGATTGGATGGGCAGGTGACATTGAGGAAGTGGGGAGGCGGCAGAAAGACTTGGACAGTTTAAGACACTGGGAAAACACATGGCTGATGGAGCACAATATGGGAACATGTGAGATGCTGCACTTCAGTAGGCGGAATACAGGCAGACACTATGTTCTAAAAGGCTTCTTGAAATTTGAAGCACAAAAGCAGTTTGGAGTCCTCGTCCTCTCTTACGGTTAATGCGCAGGTGCAGTTGGCAGGTGTGAAAGCAAATGCGATGCTAACATTCATTTCAAGAGAGTTAGAATACAAGAGCGGAGACATACTGCTGCGAATGTAATGGGTAATGGTCAGACGGCATTTAGATTATTATGAGCTGTTCTGGGGAAGGATCAATGGGTGTTGGACATGATCTGTCCTGGGAATGATGGCTTGTAATATGAGCGGCAGTTGAGGGCTCTATGTCTGTACTCAATGGAATTTAAAAAAATGGGGGTGATGCATCTGATTGAAACTGACTGATTACTGCAAAGATTGATATAGTTTGAGTATAGAAGATATTTTCACTACTTTTAGAGACCATGACAAAATGGTACAGTTTCAGAATGAAGCGATAGGCTGAATGGCTTAAATCTATTGCTATATCACATGCCCGTATTGTCATACAGTCTATTATTCAGTGCAGAATTGTAAATCTCAGACCTGCTCTTGTAACCATTCTTTCTGTACGTTGATTTGACTTCACCTTCTGGTCAATGGTAACCCCTGTAATTTGGGCAGTGGCAGGATTCAGTGTTAACCAGTAGCGCCGTAATATGTTGAATATGAGCTACTATCTGTGAGTCTCATCTGGCGGGAGAACATTGTCTCGACGATGTTTGTCATTTTCAGTCTGGTATTTTTGAAGGATTGATCCTGTTACACTAATATTGTTTCATTTAATAAAATTGGTGCAATTTATCACCGCACTCAGCAACAATATGTCATGGAACACTGTACACCTTTCTAATAATAGAAAGGTCTAAAATGTTCAGTATCAGAAACACTGCTTTCCTGTTCATGTTCAAATCAGAAAACCTGTCCCATCGAGGTGTTCAACTTGGAACTTTTAAATCGTAACTCTTGTTTATGCGAATCCTGGATGGGCCAACCATTTCTTGTCCGTCCCAAGTTGCCCCCTTGAGAAGGTGGCGCTGAGCTGCCTTTTTATTCCGCTGCAGTCCACCTGCTGTGCGTTGACCCACAATGCTACGAGGGAGGGAATTCCAGGGTTTTGACCCAGCAACAGTGAAATAATGGTGATATATTTCCAACTCAGGATGTTGACTGGTTTGGAGGGGAGTTTGAAGGTGAAGGTGTTCGCAAAAGCCTGCTGCCCTTGTAATTCAAGATGGATGTGCTCGTAGGATTGGAAGGTGCTGTCTTGTAGATTGTACACACTGCTGCTACTCAGCGTTGGTGGTGAATGGAGTGGATGTGGTGCTAATCAATTATGCTCTTTTGTCCTGGATGGTGTCAAGCTTCTTCAGTGTCGTTGTGGCTACACTCATTCAGGCAATTGGGGAGTATTCCATCTCACTCCTGACTTGTGCCTTGTAGATGGTGAACATGCTTTGGGAAGACAGGAGGTGAGTTATTCGCGCAGTATTCCTAGTCTTTGATCTGCTCTTATATTTATGTGGCGAGTCCAGTTGAGTTTCTGGTCAATGGTAACCCCAAGTGTATTGATAGGGTGGTGGGGAGGGGAATTTATTGAGAAATATGCTGCTGAATACCAAGTGGTTATATTGTTTCTTATTGGTGATAGTCATTGTCTGGCATTTGTGTGGTGCGAGTGTTACTTGTCACTTATTAGCCCAAGCCTGGATATTGTCCAGATCTTGTTGTATTTTGGCATGGACTGCTTCCGTACCTGAGCATTTTTAGAATGGTGCTGAACATTGTGCAGTCATCGTCGAATATCCCCACTTCTGAACTTATGATAGAGAGAAGGCCATTCTTGAAACAGCAGAAGATGTTTGGACCTGGGTTTCATCCGGAGGGCAACTGAAGATATTACCTAGTATGGTGATGAAACATCTGAAAATGACCATTCCAGCTCATGGAGCAAACCTACGTCCACATTTTCCTGAGGGACTACTGCAGAGATATTCTGGAAGTGTGATAACTGACCTCCAACAACAATGACCGTTTTCCTTTCTGTCAGGTATAACTCCAATAATGAAGTACTTGCTCGCAATATCCTTTTTACTTGGGTTCCTTGATGCCACATTTGAATGAATCTAGCCTTGATTTTCAAGTGCTGGAATTCAGTTCATTTGTCTATTTTTGAGCAAAAGCTGTGTTGAGGTCAGGAGCTGAGTGGACCCGTGGAACCCAAACTGGGCGTCACTGACCAGGTTATTGCTGAGAAGGTGCTGCTTGATAGCACTGTTGATGAGCCCTTCAATCACTTTATTGATGATGGAGAGTAGACTGATGAGGTGGTATTTGGCTGTGAAGAATTTGTCATGCGTTTTATGTACAGAATAGATTTGAGCAGCTTTTCCCCATTGTTCCACTGTCTATTGCACTAGGGTTAATCCTCTGGCTTGATGGTAATTATCGAGTGGTTTATATGTTGCGCCATGAGATTACAGATTGTGCTGGAGTGTTGTTCTTCTGCTATTGATGGACCACAGCGTCTTATGGGTGCTCAGTCTTGAGTTGCTAGATCTGTTTGAAGTCTGTGCCATTTAGCATGGTGATAGTGCCACACAACACAATAGAGTGTATTCTCAATATGACCGTGTGACTTTGTCTACTCAACCACAGTTTTACCGATGCTGTCACGGACAGATGCATCTGCAGTTGGTAGATTGGTAAGGATGAGGTCAGGTATGTTTTCTTTTTCCTCTCGTTCATTCCCTCACGACCTTCTGCAGACCCAGTCAAGTAGATATGTCCTTTATGACCCGACCAGCGTGATCAGTAGTACTGCTGCCAAACCACTGCTGGTGGTTGAATTTGAAATTCCTCAGCCAAAATACACTTTGTGCCGTTTTCACAGTCAGTGCTTTCTTCAAGTGTTGTTCAACATGGAGGAGTCCTGATCCAGCTGAGGAATGATGTTACATAGTAATCAGTAGGGTTGCTTTACCCATGTTTAATCTAAAGCAATAAAACTTAATTGGGTTTGGAGTTAATTTTGGGACTCGCAGAACAACTATCTCCAGAATGCATCGCACTGAGCTGCCCCCTCTGCTGGTTCGGTCCAGACATTGGGCTAGGACATGTCCAGTGATGATGATGGTGGTGTCTGGGGTATTTCTCTCAGGTATAATTTCATGAGCATGACTATGTCAGGCTGTTGCTTGACTTGTCTGTAAGGCAGTTGTCCCAATATTGGCACTAGCCCTCAGATGTTAGGAAAGGAAGACTTTGCAGGTTCGACAGTGATGTTTCCAACTGACTTTTTCCGGTTGTCAGATCGATAACTGTTGGTCCACCCGGTTTCATTTCTTTGAGATTTTGTAGCGATTGGTATAGCTGAATGACACGCTAGATCATTTCAGAGGTCGATTGAGAGTCATCACATTGCTTTGGGTCTGGCGTGAGGATGGAAGATTACTACATTGGAGGATATTCGTGAGCCAAATGGTTTTTCTTTTCTGACAATTGGCAATGATTTCATTCTCATCAGTAGATTCTGAATTCCAGCTTGTCTTTTAATTATTGAGTTGAATTTCCACCATCTGCAGTGGTAGGATTCGAACCTGGGACTACAGAACAAACGCTGAATTTCTGGATTGATAATTTAGCGATAATACCATGAGGCCTACTTGGTGCCACATGTGGTACTCAGGTGCTATTTCTTGTGTTGCCCTGTTTTTCATTCATTGTTTAGGTTATTCTGGAATCTCATCCTCCATTAAATCCTGATTGACATACACACTCAGGAATGTCTCCTGGACTGCTCCAATTTCATTCAGTCTATTTTGTTTGCACAGACATTTCAAGGCAGCTGTACATCAGAGAAGAACAGGAAGAGGTAATGGGTGATTGCGCACTGTACCTGTCACCGGACCAGCTTATCTGTCCAGGCACCTAAAGTATTTATTGTTGATCAGAGAACTGCCGAATTATTATAACGCCGGTGGAGGTCAGTCAACCCATTATGGGGTCACAAGCACTTCAACTGTACAATTGGAGATAGAGAGAGAGTTTGGAGATAGATGGTGTGAGAGAGAAATAAACAGAGGAAAAGAAAGTGAACGGAGATAAACTGAGAGAGGATAGAAAGGGGAACGACTCACTGAGTGGAAGATGAAGAGTGTTAGATGAGGGTGAAGTCAGATAGATCAGAAGACAGCATGAGGACAGATAAATACGGACAGACAGAGGTTGGAAGTTTTATTTAGAAATTCCTCTGAACTGCAAGCCCTTTGTCTGGATCACATACCCTGTGACCACTCTGCTGATACTGGCTGTCATCCCAGATCATTTCTTTCCAATAATATCACAGAGCTATGTTACTGACCGCTCGACAGGACCCAATAGACCAGTAGGTTAGTTACATGGCGATGGTAGATTTTTTAAAATAAACTGTGCCATGAGCAGCAGAAAATGATAACCCCACCCACCACTCCCACCCCACCTCCAGATACTGTGTGACAGACTGGGCCAGAGGACATCAGTGAGGGGGATCACTGACAGAGGGGAAATCAACATCTCTGCTCTGGATCAAATAATGATTGATAAAGTTTGCACACCACTTTCCCAGTTTTCTAATCCACATTTCAATTTATATAACTCAATATTATGAATGCATTTTAACAATCTTTTCTCTTTATACTTTGCATATTTTGGTCTGTATAGAAAATCATTTTGTCCCTGTATTTTTTATTGCATAAATGCATTTCATTAATATTGTCTCTACTAATTTCTCAATGTAGTTGTATCCTTGAATCTGTTCTTCAGATGACTTATAAAGACTAACGTTCCAATACTGATAACTAGGGGACATCAATGTACCTCTTCCCAGTTTGAACAGCCATGTCCCCCAGTCCTCTCCATCTTCTGTCTTTTCCCCAATGCCATAATCACAATGTAATTGAAGTCAGTAAATGATACTTCATCACGGTTCCTTAACATTGATATCATCAACACCCAGACCTGCCCTCTCTGATTCTGGAATAACAATCTGAATTGGATTTGTCACGTACAATTCTCTGTCAACATATTCATGCCGTTTAATTGTTAAAAACCAACATTGTCTTAGGCACATGTTGCCATCAGATCATGGACACAAGATGTTCTCTCTATGTTTTACTGATTTTGCAATGACTGATCAGTAATTATCAGATTTATTTCTCCATTTGCGAGCAGAGAAGCATGTTTATGTTCAGTTAAACCTATGGCATTACTTCTATATCCAAGGCAGGCTGAATGATTACACACAATCAATCTGCCATCTCCAACATTCCTTCCTTCAGTCACACTTACGTATGAAATCCAGAATGCATAAATGTTCAAAGTCATTTTGAATTTTAGTAAAACAGTATCAAATTGAAAGTGGTAAGCTGGAGCTATTTGTTCAGCGATTGTGATTATATGAATCTCCATGGATCCTATGGGTGCGCAGAAAGTTTCCCTCTTCTATCAGTAAGGGAACGCGTTCAATGTGTTATCCTATAGTCTGAGTGGGAGCATCACCCACACCAGTAACAGGGACTAGCAGCTTCAGACAGAGAGGGAGGAGAGATCAGAATCTCGGAACATTACACTGGAGTGTTCCAACAATGGGTCAGGATCTGAGAACGTTCGAATGAAAATTTCCAGCAATGGACAGGAGTTTATCCTCGGATCTTTTCTGGCTTTCCCAGCCTTGGATATCATTAGCATCGCGGATTGAAGATGTACTGATGGTTATTCAAGCTGGTTACTATCCTATCCTTGCTATAGTTGGTGTTCCTGGTAAGTCACTCTATCTGCCTAGTGAAACGGTCTGAACTGAATTGATGGCCATGATATGGAAACGTTGGAAAGGTGCAAGTCAATGTTTTCAGTTCCAATCAAAGATTCCATTCCGTACAATTTATAACTAGCAAATGGTTATTTACAAATTATCCACCAATATGGGAGGGTGAAACAGACTGTTCTCCTTGACTCATTTTCTCCTGCACAAGCTTACATGTCCATACCCTCCCCACTCACCTATCCTGTCCAGTACCAAAATCGTGATATCCCAGTCTCCTCCTCAGCCTCAGTACAACTCCTGAATAAACCATTGTTTGTGCCTTTGTACATCTCCGCATATAGCTGTTTCAAGTCCCTTCTTACCATGTGTCCATCCCAAAATAGTTGCACTTGAGATGTTTATGTTGTTCTCTGCATAGAATTAGAAAGATGGGAAGACAGTGTAATCATAATCAAGAGGCACAAAATAATAATCTGTTGATATTGGCTTGCCTCATGCCCATTAAAGAAGGCAATAGGTCAACTTCCCTGGTCATGTTTCTGTGTAACTGCAAACCCCCAGCACTGTGTTTTACTCTTTACTGTCCTGTGGGGCAGCTGAATCAGTCACTCAGATCAAGGTCGGCATAACAGTCTGGCCTGACCAGGCTGTACACATCCCGTGAGGGCAGATCAAAAGGAATGATAACTCCCTTCCTCTGCGTGTATCCCATATTCCTGCAGCTGAATTCCTTCCAGGTAGGCGGCCATTCCCTATTTTAGATGCATTCTTTGTGATTGAGACTGTCCCTAAGAGTGATGTCTGTCTCGACAGGCACCTCTGGTGCTGGCTTTGTTGATGCTAACCTACAGATGTAAGGATGTTTTAAATTCCACATCAGCGGCAGTGCATTGTAAATGAATGGTTTCCTGTGTCACATGAAGGAAATGGAGACAACTCAGTGAGGAAAAGGAATTATTGCGATCAACTCTGAGAGCGTTGTTGAGGCAGTGTTTGGGGTATTGTGGACAGATTTTATCTTCCTTATAAGGAGTGATCTCCTTATCACAGAAAGAATAAACCGGAATTCTACCGGATTAATCCCTGATATGATGACACCATGAGGAGTGAATAAAGGTTGATCTGTCGCACTATGAGATAATAAGAGGTGATTGCCTTGATCCTTGAGGGGGATGGACAGTCACTCCTTATGTTCTAACAGACAATGAGAAGGTGATAAATTCCATGACTGTTGTTTCACTCATGATGCATGATGCTGGATAGTTTAAATGCCTCTGAGGACGTTACGCCTACCCACCCCAACCCTACTCCCTAAGGCGATTGAGAGAGATAGAGAAGTCCAGGTTTTGAATAAACTCTCCCCACACTAATACAGTGCAGTTGGTGTGTGATCCTGCACTAAATGTCATATTATCCACCACCCGACAGCAGCCACAATACCTTCATTTGAAAACAAACAACTATTTCCACTAGCTTCTGAACTTCATAAAGAGCATGAATCCATATTGTCAGCGATACAAGGTGCCCCCTTAAGGTTTAGACCAAAAGACTACAGGACATAGGAGCAGAAATCAGGCCAGTTTGCCCATCGAGTCTAATCCGCTATTCAATCATCGCGGATACCTTTCTCAAACCCATTCTCCAACCTTCTCCCCGTAACCATAGATCCCCTGGATAATCAAAAGACTATCTCCGTCTCAAATATACTCAATGACCTGCTCCCACAGCCTTCTCTGGCAATATATTGCAAAGATTCACCATTCCCTGGTTAAAGAAGTCTCCTTATCAACGTTCTAAAAGGCGTTCCTTTTAAGCTAAGGCTGTGTCCTTTCATCCTACTCTCAATGGAAACCAATGGAAAAATCTTATGAACATCCACTCTGTTCAGATCATTCAGTATTCTGTATGTTTCAATTACATTTCCTCTCTTCCTTCTAAACTTTATCAAGTATAGATTCAAAGACTCAAACATTCCTCATACAATAAACTTTTCACTCCTATGTCTATTCCCGTGAACATCTTCTGAACACACAACAGGGACATATGGGGCTCAACAGTGCCCGAAATACTACAAATGTAGTCTGACCAAAGCTGTATACAGCCTGTTCTTATATTCAATCTCTCTCGTAATACATTGCAACGTTGTGGACGGCACGGTGGCACAGTGGCACAGTTTTTTTTAGCACGGCTGCCTCACAGCGCCAGAGACCCGGGTTCAATTCCCGCCTCAGGCGACTGACTGTGTGGAGTTTGCACATTCTCCCCGTGTCTGCATGAGTTTCCTCCGGATGCTCCGGTTTCCTCCCACAGTCCAAAAAAGTGCAGGTTAGGTGGATTGGCCATGCTAAATTGCCCGTAGTGTTAGGTGAAAGGGTAAATGTAGGAGAGCGGGTCTGGGTGGGTTGCGCCTCGGTGGGTCGGTGTGGACTTGTTGGTCCGAAGGGCCTGTTTCAACACTTGTAAGTAATCTAATCTAAATGCCATCAATAATAACTGCAATTACCCTCCGAACTACTACCTCAACCTGCAAGCTTCCCTTAAGAAAACCCTGCACTATAACTCCCAAATCCCTTTGCATTTCTGAATTTTCTCCCCATTTAGGAAATAGTACATGCCTCTATTCTTCATGCCAAAGAGCATGACCTCACATTTTCAGACGTTGGAATACATCTTCCAACCCTTTTACCTGGCCAATTCCTCTTCAGCCTCTCTGCCTCCTCTCTCCGACCTGACCCTCTATGTATCTTTGTTTCGTCTGCAAACTTAGCTGGAGTGCCCGCAGTTCCATCATCTAGATTGTTAATGTATAAGGTAAGAAGTTATGGTACCAACACTGTGCCTTGCAGACCACTACTTGTCACCTGCTGCCATCCTGAGAAGGACCACTTTATCCCCACTCTCTGCTTTCTGTCAGACGGACAATCTTCTGTTCATGCCTCTACCATGCCTCGCACACCATGGACCCTTATCATACTCAATAATCTCCTGTGTGACACCTTGCCAAAGGCCTTCTTGACGTCGAGGTGGATAACATCATTGGCTGTACTTGATCGATCCTGCTCATTTATTCATCAAAGATTTCCAACACATTTGTCAGGCAAGACCTTGCCTTGATGGAACCATGCTGACTTTGCCCTATTTTACCAAACACTTCCAAGTATTCAGAAATCTCATCCTTCACAAGGGATTCCAGGATCTTACCCACGACAAAGGTTCAGTATTTTTTGTCTTATCTTCCTTACTCTCTGTGTAATAACAGATGTCACGCCAGTGGGTTTCCAATGGTCTGGAATCGATCCTTTCTCGAGCGATTCCTGAAAACTCACCGCCATCGCTTCAACTAACTCTTCAGCCAACTTTCTTATAACACAGAGATTTAATCCCTCTGGTTCAGGTTATTTAACCAACTTTAAGCCATTCAACATTTCCTAGCATGTCCTCCATGGTGGTGGTCACCACACTCAGTTCTAGCCCCTCACTCTCCTGAATAATTTGAGACATTATTAGTGTCTTCCATCATGTAAATGATGCAAATAATTATCCAAATCCCACGCCATTTTCTTTGACCCCACTACTATCTCTCTAGTGTCATTTTCCAGCAATCCAATGCCCTCTTTTGCCTCTCTTTTGTACTTTATACATCGAAAGAAACTCTGACAGGCTTCCTTTATATTTCTGGCCAGCGTTACCCCCATATTTAATAATCTCCCTCCTTATTTTATTTTGTTTAAATTCTGTTTTGTCTTTGTAAGTTTCCCAACTCTCTGGTTTCCACTGCACGTTTCCACATTGTATCCTGTCGCTTTTGCTTTACTGCTATACCTGACGTCCCTCGTCAGTCATGGTTACCTCATTCTCCGTGTACCATGCCTCTTTTTACTCGGGGTAAATCTCTGCTGCATCCTGAATTACTCCAAAATTCTACTGCCATTGCTGCTCCACTGTCTTTCCTGCTGGGCCCTTCTACCAGTTAATTCTATCCAGCTCCTCTCTCATGCCTCTTAATTGCCTTTATTCAGCTTTAGTACCGTCACCACTGATTCTGACTTTGCCATCTGAAATTGCAGAGTAAATTCAATCATATTATGATCACTGCCTCCTATGATTTCCTTCACCTTAAGCTCCCTTAGCTAGTCTGCCTGGACAAGCTGCTCCAAAAAAGCAACTCATCGACATTCCACAAATTCCTTTTCCTGCAAACCACTACCAACCTGAATTCCCAGCGCACCTCCGTAATGTAATCCTACATGATCACTGTCACTTTGTATTTCCTGCATGCCTTTCTAGCTCCTGGTATATCTTGCACCCCAGCTCCTGACTACTGTTTGGAGGCCTGAACAGAACTCCTTCTACATTTTTTAACCTTTTTGATTCCTCAATTCTACTGACACAGACTCTACACCATTTGACCTTACTTCATTTCTTATTATTGATTTAATGTCATTTCTTCCTAATAAGACAATCCTATCCCCTCGATCCAACTGCCTATCTTTTTGATAGGATGCATATCCTTTGTGGGCAGCACGGTGGCACAGTGGTTAGCACTGCTGCCTCACACCACCAGAGACCCGGGTTCAATTCCCGCCTCAGGTGACTGACTGTGTGGAGGATAAGGGTAGGTTAGGGGTATGGGTAGGTTACGCTTCGGCGGGTTGGTGTGGACTTGTTGGGCCGAAGGGCCTGTTTCCACACTGTACAGTAATCTAATCTAATATTCAGCTCCCAATCCTGATCCTCTTGCAGCGATGTCTCCGTGATGGCAACCTGCCAATTTGTGTATGTGTCACAAGCTTATTTACCTTATTCCTTACACTGCATGCATTCCAATACAACAATTCAGCCCTGTAATAACCATCCCTCTTCTCATTGTTATTTGTTTGTTCTGTGTGTTTGAAGTTTGATTGCTAACACTTTCCATACTCTCTGCGTCTGTGCTGGAGATTTGAATAACTTAGAGCCATAGAGTCATAGAGATGTACAGCATGGAATCAGACCCTTCGGTCCAACCCATCCATGTCGACCGGATATCCCAACCCAATCTAGTCCCACCTGCCAGCACCGGGCCCATATCCCTCCAATCCCTTCCTATTCATATACCCATCCAAATGCCACTTAAATGTTGCAATTGTACCAGCCTCCACCACATCCTCTGGAAGCTCATTCCATATACGTGCCACCCTCTGCGTGAAAAAGTTGCCCTTAGGTCTCTTTTATATCTTTCCCCTCTCACCCTAAAAATATGCCCTCTAGTTCTGGACTCCCCGACACCAGTGAAAAGACTTTGTCCATTTATCCTATCCATACACCTCATAATTTTGTAAACCTCTATAAGGTCACCTCTCAGCCTCCAACACTCCAGGGAATACAGCTCCAGCCTGTTCAGCATCTCCCTATAGCTCAAATCCTCCAACCCTGGCAACATCCTTGTAAATCTTTTCTGAAACCTTTCAAGTTTCACAACATCTTTCCGATAGGAAGGAGACCAGAATTGCACGCAATATTCCAACAGTGCGATTTGCCAGGACTCTGGTCCCAACACCAATGGATCTTTACCCTCCCACTCCACGTTCTGCAGCCCAGATGAGATATCCCTTATCCAAACACCAGTCAGTAACGCAACTTCCAGGACTCTCAATCCAGATCACAGAGAATAGCGTCTATACCGCTAACTATACTATCCCCAATTACAATAACATCTCTCTTCTCTTGCCCCCTTGAAAGCTTCCCTCAAGTCGGTACTGTGGCAATCAGCTCATCCTCCCTGCAGTCTCCATTCCCATCCACACAGGGAACAAAACTCTTGAACCTGTTAGACACGGACAAGCGCTGAGGCTCCTGCAACTCTACCTCCTGGATCCCTCTATCAGCCTCATTCATAACCATACCCTTCGCTTTCTAACCACTGACTGAATTTGAGTCAGTTGATCTAAGGAGTGTAACTGTCTCCTGAATCACAGAATCCAGAGAACCCTCCCCCTCCCTGATGCCTTGCAATGTTTGAAGCTTAAACTCCAGATTTTTTATTTTTATTTCAAAAAGATACTTTATTCATAAAATAATTTGATGGTCTGTACAGTTGGCCATGCCATACATATGTAAACATGTACATACAGAGATCAAAACTTATCATTTTTATACAGGTCTGTACATTTTTTGATCATATGCCCATATAATTAGCTGAGGCATCAGCAGAGCCCAAATGACTGCATGGGCCCCCTGTTCTTCGTTAGGCAGGCAGATGTTACACGGTGGTCTTTCCCCACCGCGCCTTGGCGGCAGCTGCCCCAAGCTTCAGCGCGTCCCTCAACACGTAGTCTTGGACCATGGAATGTGCCAGTCTGCAACACTCAGTCGGCGTCACCTCCTGCAGCTGGAAGATCAGCAGGTTTCGGACCACCCAGAGAGCGTCCTTCACTGAGTTGATGATCCTCCAGGCACAGTTGATGTTCGTCTTGGTGTGCGTCCCGGGGAACAGACCGTAGAGCACGGAGTCCTGCGTCACGGCGCTGCTCGGGACGAACCTCGACAAACACCACTGCATTCCTCTCCAGACTTCCTCTGCATAGGCACATTCCAGAAGGAGGTGTGTGACAGTCTCGTCCCCCCCGCAGCCGCTTCGAGGGCAGCGTGCGGTCCGTCTGAGAGTCCGGGCATGCATAAAGGATCTCACAGGCAGAGCCCTTCTCACCACCAGCCAAGCCATGTCTTGGTGCTTGTTGGAAAGTTCTGGCGATGAGGCATTCTGCCAAATGGCTTTGACAGTCTGCTCAGGGAACCGCTCGATAGGATCCGCCCTCTCCTTTTCCCGAAGGGTCTCAAGGACACTACGTGCTGACCACTTCCTAATGGACTTGTGATCAAAGGTGTTTTTCTTCATAAATTTCTCCACGAAGGACAGGTGATACGGAATGGTCCAACGACTCGGAGCATTCCGCGGCAGCGTGGACAGGCCCATCCTTCGCAACACCGGGGACAGGTAGAACCTGAGTACGTAGTGACACTTGGTGTTTGCGTACCGGGGATCCACGCACAGCTTGATGCAGCCACACACAAAGGTGGCCATCAGGGTGAGGGTGGAATTGGGTGTATTTTTTCCCCCGTTGCCCAGATCTTTATACAGTGAGTCCCTTCGGACCCGGTCCATCTTTGACCTCCATATAAACTGGAAGATGGCCCGGGTGATTGCAGCGGCACAGGTTCTGGGAATAGGCCAGACCTGTGCCACATATAACAGCAATGACAGTGCCTCACACCTGAAGACCAGGTTCTTTCCAGCGATGGAGAGCGACCGTAGCTTCCATCTGCCCAGTTTCTGCCTCACTTTGCTGATACGGTCCTCCCAAGACTTGGCGCACGCCCCAGCCTCTCCGAACCAAATACCCAGCACCTTCAGGTGGTCGGTCCTGACGGTGAAGGGGATCGAGGATTGGTCGGCCCAGTTCCCGAAGAGCATGGCCTCGCTCTTGCCTCGGTTTACCTTGGCCCCCGAGGCCCGTTCGAACTGGTCACAAATGCGCATGAGTCTGCGCACGGACAGTGGATCTGAGCAGAAAACGGCAACGTCATCCATGTACAGGGAGGCCTTAACCTGCAGGCCCCCGCTGCCAGGAATAGTCATCCCTCTCAGGCTCGCATCCTTCCTGATGGACTCGGCAAATGGCTCTATGCAGCACACAAACAAGGCAGGAGAGAGGGGGCAGCCCTGCCTGACTCCAGATCTGACTGGGAAGCTATCTGATTCCCACCCGTTGATTGAGACTGCACTGACAATGTTGGTGTAGAGCAGTCTGATCCAATTGCAGATTCCCTCCCCAAAGCCCATTTTGGAGAGAACATCTCTCATATACGTGTGTGATATCCTGTCAAAGGCTTTCTCCTGGTCCAGGCTGATCAGGCAGGTGTCCAACCCTCTGTCCTGCACGTAGGCGATCGTATCCCTGAGGAGTGCGAGACTCTCAGCGATCTTCCTGCCCGGCACAGCACAGGTTTGGTCAGGGTGAATCACCGACCCTAGAGCAGACCTGACCCGGTTGGCGATTACCTTTGACAGAATTTTGTAATCTGCATTCAACAGTGAGATTGGTCTCCAATTTTTGAGTTCCTCCCTCTCCCCCACCCCTTCCGCTTTTAGACGAGGGTGATGATGCCTTTCCTCATGGATTCACTTAAACTCCAGATTTTGTTTTATTTCAAAAAATATACTTTATTCATAAAATAATTTGATGGTCTGTACAATTGATCATGCCATACATATGTAAACATGTACAAACAGAGATCAAAACTTATCATTTTTATACAGGTCTGTACATTTTTTGATCATATGCCCATGTAATTAGCTGAGGCGTCAGCAAAGCCCAAATGACTGCATGGGTAAACTCCAGATCATTGACTCTGAGCCAGAGTTCTTCCAGCATGCAACATTTACTCCAGACATGATCACTGGGAACCACAGTGGGGTCCACCACTCCTATATCATGGTGAAACAACACATCACCCGACCCTCCATCCTTATTTTATTTAACTAGTACTGAATTGCTCCTTTACAATTCTAACTTGTTTTTATACATCTGCTTATGCAAGTTGTAACCAATAAATTAACATGATTCAATTTAACAAAGATTCAAATTTAACCCACTCTCTATTCGCAAATCAGATCACATCCTCCCTTTGTCAAACCTGCTCATTATCTTCTGAAAGAGTTCTGACAGACATGTCAGCGGGGCCACTCCTTGATGAAGCCATGCTGACTCAACCCTATTTTACAATGCATCTCCAAGTACTCTGCAATGTCATTGCTAGAAATGCACTCTAAATCCCTAATAACGACCGATGCCAGGCTAATTGCCCTATGATTTCCTGCATTTTGCCTTTCTTCCTTCTTAGACAGAGGTTTTACATTATCCTTTTTCCAGTTCTCTGGGACTCTGTCTGATGATAGTTATTTCTGAACAGTCACGACCAATGGTTTCACAATCTCCTCCACTAATTCCTTCAGAACTTTGGTTGTTATCCTTCCAGCCTGCGTGATTTATCCATTTTCAAACATTGCAGCTTCCCCAGTACCTTCTCCTCAACGCCGATCACTACACCCATCCCTCATCCTTGACTTGCTTGAAGTTCTGGAATGTTCCTAGTGTCTACCATTGTGAGGATTGATGGAAAGTACCTATTCAGGCCATTCTCCAATTCTTTGTTCTCCATTTCTCTGCATCATGCCACAATTTCTGGTTGTCCAATGTTCACTCTCCCCTTTTATATATCTTAACAAAACTCCTGCAATCTCCTTTTCTAAAGCGAGCTAGCTGATATGTTTCGTGTTCACCACTTTCTTGCTACTCCAATTGACCTCTGCTGCTGTATAAAGGCTTCCCAATCTTAGACAATCTGATTGAGAGCATTCCAGTTAACTGACTGTCGAAAGTATAATAATGTAACTATACTAATCCTATTGTCCATCGTTGGGTAGCGCGGTGACACAACACTGCTGCCTCACAGTGCCAGGGACTCGGGTTCAATTCCAAACTCTGGACCCTGTCTTTGTGGAGTTTTTACAATCTCCCCGTGTCTGAATTGGGAGAATTAATTGATTTCTATTTCCACAGTATGTTTCTATGTTTGTTTCAGGTTTCTGCCATCTGCAGTATATTTGCCTGTGTTTGATGGAGAATTGCTGCAAATATGACGGGTTTATTGTAAAAGTGGCACTGGTGCTCAGGCTCCCCGAGTGCTTGGGAATCTTGCCGAGCTACTTATGTGAGTGCATGTCCCTGATTATCCACTCTGTCTCTCTCGATCACTGAGTCCATCTGTCACTACATGCAGCCTTTCATCGAGCCACCCTGGGGTTCCCCACACCCCATCGCCTAGCACTGGATGCTCCCTACGCAGGGAGCGCACAAAGACACTGGACAATTTCTGACCCGCTAGGAATGCGGGGTTAAGACCCTGCCAGTAAAAGGAACGGGATAGCTAAAATCCAATTGAACAGCAAAGCAGAGTAAACAGGCTGAATGGCACTCATCTGTTCTGACAATTTCTTTTGGGCTAACTTCTGTTTATCCTCATCCATCTAAAAAAAGATGCTCCATATGTATACCTTGTCACGCAGGTTTGGTGGAGGTGATAGATATCACATCCGATGGTCATTGCGAATGATTCATTGGGCTCCACTTTCCTGGTTAATGAGATCATACTTAAGTTTTTATTGTCAAGTCTATCCATTTTAAAGTAATGGTATTGCCGGAGTTGTGCTGAAAGCATATTTGAATGTTGGAGAGACTAGATCATGCCACGTGCCTGTGAGGTTAGAAATAAGTAGGTAGCACAGTTAAAACATGGCCAAAGAGCTGGTCGGGTAGGCAGCACTTCCAATATGTGGATCATTTGGAGTCCCGGGTCAGTAAGAAATACGGGATGGGCGTGAACTGTCAGCAATCTCCTGGCAGACAGGTTTGCTATTGTCAGTCAGGAGGTTTTCAACTAGTGTGGCGGTTGGGGGATGGTGGGGGACGGGGTGGGGGGAGCCAGAGCAGTACATCCACAAGCAGTGACTGAAGAGCAGTTGGAGAATAATCCCAGTATAGCTAAGACCAACAACCTGGCAGAGAGCAGTGAACAAAATGGGACTGGAAATGTGTTGCTGGAAAAGCGCAGCAGGTCAGGCAGCATCCAGGGAACAGGAGAATCGACGTTTCGGGCATAAGCCCTTCTTCAGGAATGAGGAAAGTTTGTCCAGCAGGCTAAGATAAAAGGTAGGGAGGAGGGACTTGGGGGAGGGGCATCGGAAATGTGATAGGTGGAAAGAAGTCAAGGTGAGGGTGATAGGTCAGACTGGGGTGGGGGCGGAGAGGGCGGGAAGAAGATTGCAGGTTAGGAAGGCGGTGCTGAATTCGATGGATTTGACTGAGACAGGGTGGGGGGAGGGGAAATGAGGAAACTGGTGAAATCCGAGTTTCCCCTCCCTGCACCCGGCCTGAACTTGTCCAGCCTGCTGGACAAACTTTCCTCATTCCTGAAGAAGGGCTTATGCCCGAAACGTCGATTCTCCTGTTCCCTGGATGCTGCCTGACCTGCTGCGCTTTTCCAGCAACACATTTCCAGCTCTGATCTCCAGCATCTGCAGACCTCACTTTCTCCTCAACAAAATGGGACTGGCAGTCTGAAGTGCACTGATTTTAATGTGAGCAGTATGACAGGCAAAACAGATGAGCTTGGAGCTTGGAGTTTGAATTAGTATATATAATTAAGATATAAATATTACAGAGATTTGGTTGAGAGACGGATCAGAAAACTCTCAATCCAATGGCGAAGCAGGCTCAATGTGCCTAACTTCTGCTCCAATGTTTTCTGGTTGTATGGTTAATATTGGCTCTCCTCATTCCTCATTGGAGTTGTATCCTGGAATTTGATCTTAAAATGATTTATAAAGAGTAACATTTCAATACTGATGACTGGGAAATATCATGTTCCCTCTCTCCAGTCTCAGCAGCCATGTCCCCAATATCATAATCAGACTGAAATTGAAATTGAATGGTAATTAATCACAGTTGATTGACATCGATGACATTAACAGCAAGACCCTCACCTGCCCTCTCTGATCCTCGAATAACCATCTGAATTGTGTATCACGTCATATTTTCTGTTAACATATCCATGCCATTTGTCTCTTATCACTCATCTCGTCGTAGGCACATTTGCCAGTCAGATTATGGACTAGAAAAGTTCTCTCCATATTTTACTGACATTATAATCACTGATCAGTAGTTACAGACTGTATGTTTCCATTTATAAACGGAGAAACTTGTTTATGTTCTGACAACCCTTTGTCATTACTCTCATATCCAAGGCAGATTGAATGATTGCACGCATTCAATCTACCATCTCCAATATTCCTTCCCTCTGTCACCCCCACATATCCCATTCCAAATGTGTAAAGTTTAAACGTTCTTTTGAATTTTAATAAAATCAATATTAAATTGAAAGGGGTTAACTGGCGTTATTTGTTCAGTGGCTGTGATTAATGTCAATCTTTGTGGATCCTAATTATCCCAGTGGAGATTTTCCATCGTTGAATGATAAATGAGCTCTTTTCAATATGTTACCCCATAGTATGAGTAGGAACATCACTGACAGTACTAACAGGGACCATCAGCTCGAGAGAGAGGGGGAGTAGAGATCAGAATCTGAGAACATTAGGTTGAACGTTACAATAATGGTTCAGAATCTGAGCACTTGGAATTGGAATGTTCCAACAATGGATCAGAATCTAAGATCAGTAAACTGGAATGGTACAACAATGTATCAGAATCTGAGATCATTAGACTGGAATATTACAATAACAGACAGGAGTTTATCCTTCGGTCTTTTCTATCTCTCTCGGCCTTGGATATCATAAGCATCACGGATCCAGAATATCCTTTGGATCATTCAAGGTGGTTACTATCCCATCCTCGCTATAGTTGGTGTTCCTGGTAAGTCATTATATTTGTCTACGAAACTGCGTTGAACTGAATTTCTGCTCGTGATATATAAAATTTGGAAAGTGCAAGATAATGTCTTCAGTTCCAAACAAAATTTCATTTCATTATATATTATAACTATCAAACTACTATTTATAAATTACTCACTGATTTGTGAGAAGGAACCAGACTGTTCTCAAACTTCATAATCCACTTTCTCCTTCACAGATTTACATCTCCATGTCCTCCCCAATCACCAATCCTGTCCAATACCACCATCATGATATCCCAGTCTCGTCCTCAGTCTCAGTGCAACTTCTGAATAAACCATTTGTGCCTTTCTTCAATCCGAATGCATTAGTTTCACGTTCCTTCTATCCACATGTCCGTTACTAAATAATTGCTCTTTGAGAATGTTTAACTTGTTCTCTGCACATACAGGAAGACAGTTTATGGTGGTCAAGCCAGTCACTCAGGATCTAGAGCCACAGAATAATGGTCTGTTGATATCTCATCAAGGAAATTGGAGAGTTTAAAAGCAACCATTATCATTTGTTATAAAAACCAATCTGCGTGCCTCAAGTACTTTAACGGAAGTCATTGCGTCATGATTCCCTCATCAGGTTTCCGTGTGACTTCTGTGATGAACACGTGGGTGTACTGTACTTTTGAGAGAATTAAAATCCAGTCATAACTACCTGACTGCACAAGTGTTCTGAAAAATAGATATAATGTAACATTTGGTCGAACAACCTGATTAGCTCATTGTCTCAAAACAAAAACAAATTCAGCAAAACATCTTGAATTATACCCAAAATACCCACCTCCAACCAAGTTTGATTTTTTTATATTGTCAATCTTAAAAGGCAATGATACAATCCCCAATAGTTTGGCGGTACAAGACCATGGAAAATTGAACAGTTGAGAGGAGAACTGCCAAGCTACCAGCATGCAAAGACTGCCTGAAGAAGAACTCTTCTATAGGTACTTTTATTGATTAGTAACTGGTGAAGCAGAGTCCCTAAGAAGAAAAGAAGACAGGAATATGAAGAAGAACTGAAGCTTGCTGGTTTTGAGATAAGAAGTTTTGTTTTGTAAATCTTAATTAGGAGTCTTATCGGACTAGTATTGTGGTGGGGGATGGTAAAAGACAGGTTAGAGGAAGAAGTTGTAAATAGTCATTCGTTTATTATTCTCTGTTATTCTTTAAGAAATAAAGTTGTTAAATTTTAGTTTAAATAGATTTGGACTCTAAAATTATCACAAATTACTGCGTGGGATAAATCTTTTCACTGTTGCTGATTTTAATTAAGCAGGAAGATTTATCCTGTGTTGTGACACTACAAACCCATAGCTATGCGATTTACTCTTTACGGTACTGTGGAACAGCTGAACCAGCCACTCAGTTCAAGATCTGCATAACACGCTGCCCTGACCAGGCCTTCATACATCCTGTGAGAGAAGAACAAAGGCAAAGATAGCTCCCTTTCTCTGCCTGTTTTCTGTATTGCTACATCTCATTTCCATTCAGGTACGTGATCATCCCCTATTTTAGGTGTCGTCAATCTCATTGAAATTCACCCTGACAGTGACGCACAGTTCCATAGGCATCTCTGCTGCTGGTTTTATTGATGCTGACGTACAGATGTAAGAGATTTATAAATTCTATGTCAGTCGTAGCGCATAGAGAAGGAATGGCTTTTTTTGTGGTACAGGAAAGAAATAGCGATGTCTAAGTGAGAGAAAATATGTTTTGTGATCATGCCTGAGATTGCTGTTGAGGCAGTGTTTGGGGTACTGTGGATAGATTTCCTCTCACGTTTCACCAGACTAATCTCTGGGATGATGGCACCATGAGCAGTGAGTGAAGCTCAGTTCGAGAATAAGAGGTGATTGCATTGAACTTAAGGGGGATGGACAATCACTCATGATTACTTAACAGACTGATACGTTGATAAGTTCCGTGGCTTTTTTTCACTCAGATTACATGATTCTCGATAGTTTAAGAGCCTGCACCCAACCACTCCCACTCCCTATTTCGACTGAGACAGAGGGAAATAGAGGAGAGAGAAAGAAAGAGAGAGAAAGAGAGAGAGAGAGAAAGAGAGAGAGTGAAAGAGAGAGAGAAACAGGGAGAGAGAGAAAGAGAGAGAAAGAGAGAGAGAGAGAGAGAGTGAGAAAGAAAGGCTCAGGCTTTAGAATAAACTCTCCTAACATTAATACTGTTCAATTGGTACGGGATACTGCAATGAACGTCATGTTATCCATAATCTCGACAGCAGCAATATATTCATTATAAAAGAGTTAATTATTTCCAGCAGTGTAGAGAGAAGGAAAGTCTTTTTACGACACAGGAAATAAACAGAGATGTCCAAGAGGGAAAATACCTATTGTGATAATCGCTGTGAGTATTGCTGAGGTCGTATTTGGGATTTTGTGGACAGACTTTCCCTCCTTTATAAGGAATGATCGCCTTGCCACAGAGAGAGTGCAATGGAGTTTCACCAGACTAATCCTTGGGATTATGGTGCCATGTGGAGAGAGTAAAGATTAATCTCTGGCGTTGTGAGAGAACGAGAGTTGATTGCATTGAACCTTGAGTGGGAGGGACAGTCACTCATGATGTTCTAAATAAACACTGATATGGTGAAAAATTCCATGGCTTCTTTTCTATTCGGGTTACATGACTGTCGGTAGTTTAAGAGTCTCTGAGAATATTCCCTTCACTCCACACCCAATCCCCCTTTCGCATGAGAGAGACAGAGGGCCAGTCTTTGAATAAACTCTCCCCACATTAATACAGTACATTTGGTGTGTAGTCCTGTACTGAAAGTCTCGTTATGCGCAATCCCTACAGCAGCCACAATACCTTCATGCTAAAACAGTTAACTATTCCAACCAGATTCTGATCTCCATGGAGAACATGGGTGTGTCTTCTCGGAGATGGAAGATGCCTCCTTGAGACTTGCACAAATCATTTGGCTTCCCTCCTCACTGCCAGCAAGCTTGTTAAAGTAGCACACGTTCTACAAACAATGGAACCATGATTAACATCATGGACTCCTCTATCAGTGCAGTCTCGTTGTCATTGGTTTGTCATGTTGGAATATCAATGACCACCTCTTGTTTCTGTATAACTGTCTCGTGGGGATGAATAGCCTCCTCCTTGTCTCATGGAACAGGTTTAAGGGTCTGATTGGGCTCTGCCTGTTCCTGTTTCACAGCTCGATGCACTGAACAGACCACTCTTCTTCCTATGTAAGGCAGGAGTATTGAATGTGCAGTCACTCTTCCTGTTCCTGAATGCCAGCTCATACCCGTGTGCAACCAGCTTGAAATGCTGAATGAGCTCTTTTAACTGTGGAAATGTGCAGTGTCTGGGCTGTGCTGTTACATAAATGTTACCGACACTTTAACAGCACAAACTGGAATGCTGTCCGGGTCTTGCTGCACATGGACGCAGAATGTTTCAGGAGCTGATGGGGGCAAAATGTTCTGAACATTGCGTGATCTTCAGTCATCATACCTATTTCAGATCTTATGATGGGAAAAGACATTGATGGAGCAACTGAAGATGTTTGTGCTGAGGAGGCTAACGTGACTATCCCCTGCAGAGATGTCCCAGGACTGAGAGGATTGTTGGCCACTGACCCCAAACCTTACTGTGTTCTGAAAGACCAGGCCGTGGGAAAGTTGCACCTGATTCCCATTCAGCTCAAATACATAGGTGGTCCCAATGCCATCCTCAGTCAAATACTACATTGGTATCATAGCCATTCACTCTTTCCTGAGACCCTGTGTTCGCCTCTTGTTCATATCAATAGGTGACAATGTATGTGTAGGGAGTGTTTTCCTCTCACAGAAGGTAATCACTGTTGGAAATTATCTGGGCGAAAGAGCTAGGGGAGCTACATTACTGAAAGCATTTAAGGAGGAGGTAGATGGATTTTTGACATGTCAGAGAGCTAAGGGGTGAAGAATTGGGCATTAAAAGAGGGATTAATGTCAACAGTAGATCAGCCATGATGGTATACAATGGATTGGTCATCCGAATTTCCTGATCCTGTTCCTGTTGTCCTCATATTCAGGACCTGTAAAGTTAATGTTAGTAATTTTCCTGAACGTTCTTTTATTGAACTTTGCAATCAGAGAGAGTGGAGTATTTTGTGAGTCATCTCTGGTTGAGGTATGGGGACTGTATTCACAGTGAATCTGGGTCTATAATATGACCAATAAATGAATCACAAGTTGCAGAGAGGAAACACTCTGTACTGAGACCAGAGGCATCTTTTGACACAAATAACAATTTCCAACCTACACCAAACCATGTGTGACAGTCTTGAGGGATTGAATGAGATCCTGTGTTACTGTTGACCAGGTATCTGGGAGAAGTGGCCTCCATGTGCTCCTTGCAGGAGGTGTGAGGAGTTGAATAGAACATAGCAACACAGGACTGAGCAGCAGGAGTGGGCCATGAGATACTTTATCACCGCTCCATGTGTTTATGGTCTCAGCAGCACGTTTCTGTCTGTGTGCCATTTTACTACGTACCAAAAACACCTTTGAATAAATGCAAACATCCAGAAACCACAATCCTCTGGGGAAGGGAATTTCCACTTGAACAGCCCTTTGAGAATTTCTCATTTGTGTTCCAACAAATGTTGGAAGGTCACTGTGTCCTTTTCCAGTCCCACTCCTACACTGGTTACACCAATCTTAAATGCAACCAGTTTAGGAATGTGGCCAATGATTTGGATCTCAGAGTCGGTAATTTTCGAGAAAAATGTGAGACACAGAAAGTTGAACTCATAACAAATAGTAAAATGACAGGGTGCCCCAAATGTTATTCTGCCTTTGAAGTTACTCTGCTCACACAAGCTACTGCTAGTGGGATTTCTTTCTGGAACAGTTGGATTTGGCTAAATTCCCTTCGTTTCAGGCAGTGGAGAATTCCAATGAGTCCTCACTCGGAATCCTTCACAAGTGGTAAAGATAACTCAGAGATGTTCTGATCTCATACTTTGCTATCGGGCAGAACAAAGTAAGAGAGAGGGATCAATCGGCTGCTGCTTCTCAGCCAGGGAACATTTTTCTCCCTTTCTGTGTTGGAACAAACAGTAATGTCAACGGAACACCAAACTGGACAATGTGCGATCTGCTGGAACATTCTCTGGAAAACCTGATTATGGATTATATGCAGGTGCGCCATTGCTCTTGTTGTACACAATCCCTTCCAATCCCAAAAATGTCCCCACTTTATAATTTGATGACATGCTTATATGTGTCGTGTAATTTGTAAATATTGGTAGGTGTCTTCATAGTATGTGTGTTAACATCAATGTATCTTTTCCTTAAAATTTATTCTCTAACTTTTGTCTCCCTGACAGGAGATAATATGCATCCAGCTGATACACTTTTCAGAAAGTCATGGATGGTTCAATACTATTTCATAGCTAAGATCAAAGCTGATAATCTCCCATAACAAAATGCCGGCATTCCAGGAATGAGTAAAGGGAAACATCTTTGAAAATCTTCGAAAAGAATTATATCTTTTTATTTTATTTCAGGATATCAAACCTGCACAGTGTATTAGATGTGGTCTCAGCAATGCCCTGTACAGATGCAGTAAAACATTCCTGCGATTAAAACTGATACCTTTTGCCAAAAACAGCATCATTCCACTTACCTCCCAAATCACTTGCTGTATCTGAATTCATATGATTCATGTCGCAAGAACATGGAAACGTCCTGTACACAGAATTCGGCAATCTCTCTCCATTTAAATTGTTTACCATTGTTTCATCTTTCATGCCAAAATAGATAACTTACATTATGTTATTTCTGCTGAAGGTTTGCTCACTAACCTTCCCTGTCTGTATCACATTGCAGACTCACTCCTTCCATTTGACGACACATTGAATGGCCATCTTGGTGTACGAGCTAATTGAGCTCCAAGCCATTCCCTCCCCTTCCTCCAGATATTTGAAACAGATTGTGATCATTGATGACCCCACAGTGATCTCTGAGGCACTCCATCAGTTACAGCTCTGCAGCCTGAAAATAAACATTTGTCTCTACTCTCTATTTCCTGTTAGCGACAGCTTCCCTGCTCCTGTGTAGCGGCTCAGGCGGGTTGAAAGGCCTCCTCCTAGACTGTGTAGTGTACTGAACGAGCTGAATTACTTCATTCTATATTCCTGTGTAATTCCTTACAGGGTCAGAATGGTCTCCTCCTGTCTCATTGTAACGATCCTGTCTGACTTCATGGAGTAGTCCCCAACCCTGTAACAGCATCAAGGGGTAGATTGAGGGAACAACACATGGGGTAGGGACAGCAGTATATCTCTGTAACAGCCTCGAGGGGTGGATTGAGGGAACACATGGGGTAGGGGCAGACGTTGCCCATTCGGCTGCACCATTCAGAATGCTCATGGCTGATCTGAGTGTGCCGGACCATCCATTTCCTGTTTCTTCACAATAAACACTGACCCTTCTGTCCAGTAAAGATCTCAGCCTGGAATATCTTCTATAACCGAGTCTTCACTGCTCCCAGAGGATGAGGACACCACAGGTAGCACAAGACTAAAGTGAAATGGACGTCCTCATTTCATTGTGGGACAACTGTTATTTTAAAACTGTGTTGACTGAACATAAAATCACCACCTCTTTTCAGACATAAGGACAGAATAATTATGAATAAAGATAAACCATTCCGGACTCCAAACCTATCCAACATTCCCACTGACCCTTTCTAATCAAATATGTATCACACCCAGTCTCTGCTGCTGTCTCGGGAAGAGAATGCCTGATAGCATAATACCGCAGGAGCATTAAGGGAATGAGCAGATTGAGGCCATTCAGCCTATCGAGTCTGAAATTCCGTTCATTAGTTTCTTACTAGTACCTCGACCTCATTCTTCTGTCTTCTCCCTGGAATCCTTGATCCCCTTACAAATCAAAAACATATCGAGTTGTGTCTTAATGACACTATTGTCTGTGCCTCTGTGTGCCTGTATGTGAGTAAGTGTTTGTGCATGTGTGTGTGCCTGTGTTTTTGTGTGTCTGTCTGCATCTGTGTGTCTGTGCCTCTGTTTGTGTGTGTCTGTATATGTGTGTGTGTGAGAGTGTGTGTGCCTGCGTGTGCGTCCGTGTGGTTCTTATCTGTGTGTTTCCGTTTCTACATCTGTCTGTGTGTGTTTCAGCCTGTGTTGCTATCTGAAATAAGCCTATTTGTATGTGACAGTATATGTCTCTGTGTGTTTATACGTGTGTGTGTGTATGCCTATCTCCTTGTAAGTATTGTGGGTGTTCGTCTGTGTATTTCTGTGTCTGCGTCTCTGTGCAATGAGGTATCTGTGGTTTTCTTTGGAAGTGAAAGGACTGTTGTGACTGTTGTGGGAGCTGCCAGTGGGTTTAAACTGAGAATTGTGTTTCACTGAACATTGCTCCTTAACTGGTCAGTAGAACGTGGATGTTTCAAGTTCTCCACACGAGGCGTCCTGGTCCTCTCCAGCTTTTTAAGATTCCTCCCCACATGGCGGGGTGAGGGGAGTGAGGGAACGGATATCGGGCACTCCACGACCCGGCATGGACCTTTCTATCCTATTCCAGGCGGTTTCTCCTGGAATGGGAGAAAGGGGTGGAGGGAGAGTGTGAATGGGTGACCCTGCCGTTTGTGCTGGTGTAGGTGGGGAAAGTTGTGAGGTGTCTGGAATGAGTCAGTCGACAATTTTGAATCCATATAGTATGATTAGTTGCTGAATTCAGTACTGAGAGTGGTAGTGCCTGAGCCTTATTTGGAGACAGAGCGTGAACCTTGTTCAGGGTTAGGTGCTATAACAGATATACAGTGAGTGTGAGGGAGCAGAGAGTATATGGTAACTCTTATCCGAACAGAACGAGGAGGATATTGTTGCTTGTCCAGTTTTGTGGGACATTTCTTCAGATCATCTCAGCGTCGAGATGAGCCTCCCAAATGTCTTGTCCAGGTCTATCACTAATAACGATACAGACCTGTCCCGCAGCTTCCACGGAATCAGTTTAGGTAGCGTTTACAGATAGCAAGGAGAAGCAACTATTGGTATTTTATATATCAAAACCAAAACAGTAGCAGAAAATCTGAGCATCATATGCTCTGGAAATTAGATAGACAAGTAATGTCGGTACTGCAGTCTTATTGAATGGCCACAGGTTGTATCTAAGCTGCGTTAACTATGACAGCTGAAGCAGTGAAAAATAAGTTCCGTAAGTGTATATGAGGTAGGTTGAAGAGAATGTTGTGAAGCAAACTAGAGAGCAGGTTATTTCGGATTTCATGTTGTGTGGTCAGAATGACGAATTACTAACCTAGATCTGAAGCAGCTTTTAAGGGATAATGGCATTTATAAGGTACATTTTGCAAGGTGTCTGTATACAATATAGAATGCTTGAATGTTCTAGTCAAACATCATGGAAGACTGGAGGCTAGAGTGTCAAGATATCTTCAGTGCATTTGGAAAGTACAATATAACATTCAGTGGGAGACAAGCAATGCTTGTCAGAGTCATAGAGTCCAAAAGCACGGAGACAGGTCCATCAGCCCAAACTGGTCCATTCCGACCAAAATGTCCATCCATGCTAACCCCACTTCCATGCCATTGTCCCATGTCCTTCTAATCCTTTCCTATCCGTGTATTTGTAGAAATGCCTTTTAATTTTTTTTAATGTATCCGCCTCAACCACTTCTCATTCCATATGTGTAACAGCTCCTGAGTTAAAAAGTTGTCCCTCAGGTTCCCTTTTATTCTGCCTCCTCTGACCTTAAACTGATGCCCACTAATCTGTGATAACCCAACTCTGGGAAAAAAGACTGGGTGCATTCACTCTATCCATGCCTGACATGATCTTTAAACCTCAATATGATCCTCTCATTATCTCATGCACACAAAAGTAAAAGGTCCTAGCTTAGAACATAGAACATAAAACATAGAAGAATACAGCGCAGTACAGGCCCTTCGGGCCTCGATGTTGCGCCGATCCAAGCCCACCTAACCTACACTAGCCCAATATCCTCCATATGCCTATCCAATGCCCGCTTAAATGCCCATAAAGAGGGAGAGTCCACCACTGCTACTGGCAGGGCATTCCATGAACGCACAACTCGCTGAGGAAAGAATCTACCCCTAACATCTGTCCTATAACTATCACCCCTTAATTTAAAGCAATGCCCCCTTGTCATAGCTGACTCCATACGAGGAAAAATGTTCTCACAGTCAACCCTATCTCAACCCCTAATCATCTTGTACACCTCTACAAAGTCACCCCTAAACCTTCTTTTCTCCAATGAAAACAACCCCAAGTGCCTCAGCCTTTCATCATACGATCTTCCGACCATACCAGGCAACATCCTGGAAAACCTCCTCTGCACCCGTTCCAGTGCCTCCACACCCTTCCTATAATATGGCGACCAAAACTGCACACAATACTCCAGATGCGGCCGCACCAGAGTCTTATATAACTGCAACATGACCTCAGGACTCCGGAACTCAATTCCTCTACCAATAAAAGCCAGTACGCCATATGCCTTCTTCACTGCACTTTTTACCTGGGTGGCAACTTTCAAAGATCTGTGTACATGGACACCAAGATCCCTCTGCTCATCCAAACTACCAAGTATCCGACCATTAGCCCAGTACCCCATCTTTTTGTTACTCTTACCAAAGTGAATCACCTCACACTTAGCTACATTGAACTCCATTTGCCACCTTTCTGCCCAGTTCTGCAGCTTATCTATATCCCGCTGTAACCTGACACATCCTTCCTCACTGTCAACAACTCCTCCGACCTTTGTATCATCCGCAAACTTGGTCACCCAATCTTCTAACCCCTCCTCCAGGTCATTTATAAAAATGACAAACAGCAATGGTCCCAAAACAGGTCCTTGCGGAACACCGCTAGTAATGGCACTTGTCCAACCTCTTTCTATACCTCAGACAATTGAGAACTTGGCAACATCCTTGTAAATGTTTTCTCCACTCTTTCCAGTTTAATAACATCCTTCCTATAGCAAAGTGAGCAACACTGAACATAACGGTACCAATATGGCCTCAACACCATCCTGTATAACTGCAACATAACTCCCTAATTTCGATACTCAGTGATACAAACCGAATAAGGCCACTGTGCCAAAAGCTTTCGTCACTGTCTACCTCGGAATCAACTTCCAGAGAACCATGCATCTGAATTCCAAGGTCCCTCTGTTCCACTACACTCCTTAGGACCCAACCATTCACCATGAAACTCCAAACTTGATTTGACTTTCTAAAATGCAAGAACTTACACTGATCTATATTAAAATCTATTTGCCATTTCTCAGCCACTTCTCCAGCTGATCAAGATACTGCTGTAATTTCTGAAATTTCTGATAACCTTCCTCACTCTCCATGATGCCGTCTGTTTCAGTGCCAACTTCAAACTTACAAATCATGCCTGTACATTCTCATATAAATCATAGATGTATGTAATGTGTAGTGATCCCAATATCAACCCCTGAGGCATTTCACTATACACAGGCCTCAAGTTTGGCCAACATGTATCCAGTATTAATCTCTACTTCCTACCATCAAAGCAATTTTGTACCTAATTTGCCAGCTCCCTCTTCAATTCCATGCGATCTAACCGTCCAGAGCGGCGTACCATGTGGAACCTTACTGAAGGCCTTAGTGGAATCAACCCAGACTACGTATACCACCCAGACCTCCTCAACGTTGCTGGTCCCTTAAGCGAAGAACTCCAACAAAATTGTGAGTCATGATCTCCCTTGCATAAACTCCCGTGCTGAATTTGATGAAGGGCTTTTGCCCAAAATATCGATTTTCCTGCTCCTCGGATGCTGC
Organism: Chiloscyllium plagiosum; assembly: GCF_037043375.1. NCBI lineage: Eukaryota > Metazoa > Chordata > Chondrichthyes > Orectolobiformes > Hemiscylliidae > Chiloscyllium > Chiloscyllium plagiosum. The sequence goes on from NW_028270171.1 coordinate 34,010,159, forward strand.
CTGACCTGCTCTGCTTTTTCATCACCATTCTAATCTTACTCTGCACCAGACCCTGTCTTTCCAAATGCATGTATATCCAAATCTCTCCGAATCTTCGAAAGTAACCTACCCACTAGCTTTTAGGATTACTGGTCTTTAGTTCTCAGATTTATCTTTGAAGCATTTCTTGTGTACGGGCTCAGCATTCGCTACATTCCAATGGTCCAGGACGGCACTCGTTGGCCAGCGATGATAGAAAAGAGCCAAGCAGAGCTCCCGCAATTTCTTCTCTATCCTCCTATCCTCCTGCGGTGTTCCTGAATATAACTGGTCAGGACCAGGAGATTTTAGAAAAACTGCAAAGTCTGAAACATGCGTCTATTTATTTCAGGTGCAAACACCAAAGAGTGAGAAAGTGACTCAGTGATGGTTAACATAACAAATTAGAAAATATGTTAATCGGAAGAAGTGACTTCACAAGAATTCCAGCTATTGTGGAGACCTGAGAATTCTCAGAAATTAACGATCCAAAAATGGAAGGCCAAGAAACTGAAAAGGAAATCAAAAAGAGAACATGCATGCTAACAAACAGGAACACAAAGACAGCATCAATCTACGATCTATATTTCAAAGGAAACAAAATAAAAGCAAGATCAAATGTGGAAATTTGTAATCGGGAGAGGAGAAGTCATTGTGGAGAACTGGGAAATGGCCAAGAAAACAACCAGTTACATTGCATCTGTCTTCATGGAGGAAGATCCAGAAAATCACCCAGTAATACCAAGTGATCATATCGGACTCCTGGAGCAAAAGACATAACGTCATTTTATATCAGTAACAAGGTAGTACTTGAACATGGAGCTGGATTGAGCATTGCAAAGTCTGACGAAACAGATGTACTTCCTATAAAAATGCCAGAAATAAATCACCAATAGTAGTATTAATTGCACTGTCAATGACTGTGTTTTATTTTCCTGCACATTCTGTAGAGACCGGAAACTACTGTGGATAAATGTGAAACAAGCACTGTACATGAATGGAAGGGATCCAAACAGATCAAGGGAAAAATACATAGTGTGGAGAACTGCAGACCAGTTAATATGAGAGTTGTAGTGAAACTGTTGGAATTTATTACACAGGATGACATTTTTGCTATTTAGAAATTTAACAGCAGCAATGGAGAGAATCAGCATTTCTGATACAGACATCATACTTGATAAACTTCGGAATTGTTTGAAGTTGTTTTTTTCAGCATAGATAATGGGGAAAGAGTAGAAGTGGTATATATTGGATTTTATGAAGGGTTTCTATAAGAACTCAGTGAGTTCGTAAATGCAATGAATGTGAAGGGTATTTGGAGGAATATATGTAAGTGGAAAGTTAATGTTTGATTCACCTTCATTTAAGAGAGTCAGAACATTGATGTAAAGACATGTTGAAGCAGTTTCACAGCGTGTTGGTGGGACTGTACCTGGAGTATTGTGTACAGACTTGGTGGCTGAATCTCAGAAAGAATATACTGACCACAGACGAAGTGCAATGGACATTCTCCAGATTAATCCCTCAGATGGTGAGATTACCTCATGATGAAACTCGGCCTGTGTTCTCCAGAGTTTCCAAGAATTTGTGGTGGGTCATAGAGAAATTTAAAAATTCACAAAACATATGACAAGTTGGCAATTAACAGAACGCTTCCCTCACTGTCTATTCAACATTCAAGGCAAATAATGGCAGGATCTGGGACAGGCCAAGTAAGACTGCAATTCAATGGAAATTCTTCACTTGGAGGGGACTAACTAACACAGGGGCATGGAAACCTACTGGCAGACAAGATTAGGGAGAATCTCTAGATAGTCTCCAAGTGTGTCCAGCAGAACAGAATAACCATTGAACAGGTAGGACACATTAGTGACTTGCCAAGTTGCATTCAAATCAACTTTAGTGGTAAGAGACAGACGGTGGTGGTAGAAAGCTGTTTCTGTGATTGGAGGCTAGTGTCCATTGGTGTACCATGGGGATCAGTGCTGTGTCTCTTAATATTTGTGATTCGGAGGTGTTGGTGTTGGACTGGGGTGGACAAAGCTAAAAATTGCATAACACCAGGTTATAGCCCAAAAGGTGTATTCGGTGGCACTAGCTTTCGAAGTGCTTCATCAAAGCGCATATCCACGTGATGAAGAAGCAGCACTTCGAAAGCTCGTGCCTCCAAATAAATCTGTTGACTATAAGCTGATGTTTTCTGATTGTAAACCTTATCATAAAGGATGCAGCTGTGAATATGGACGAGGGGTGGGGAGTGTCATAAGTAAGTTTGTGCTTGATACAAAGATTGACCGGGTAGTTGGCAGTGAGGAGGAAGGCCTTATGTTGCAGGAAGATACAGATGGAATGGTCAGATAGTTACATCAATGGCAGATGGAATTGAATGGAATATGAGGTCATGCATTTGGGAGAAGGAACCAGGCAGGGGAGGACTCAATGAATGGCAGCAAACAAGGAAGCTCAGATCATGCTTTTCCACACATCCCTGAATGTGGCTGGACAGGGTAACACACAATTTGAGAAAGCGTACGGGAGCGCAAACACAGCTTACACACATCAAAGCATAGATTATAAGAGCTATGCAGAACTTTCGTTAGGCCAAGATGGAATGCTGCGTGTAGCTCTGGGAGCTACATTACAGGAAGGATGTGATTGTAGTGGAGGGGTGCAGAGGACATTCACCAGGATGTTCCCTGGGATGGAGCATATCAGCTATGGAGAAAGGCTGGGTAAGCTCGGGTTGTTTACATTGGAGCGGAGAAGGCTGAGGGGGATGTGATTCAGACGGATAAGATTACGAGGGGCATGGAGAGCGTGGATAGACAGCAACTGGTCCTTTTAATCAAAGTGAAGGGTTTGAGATTTAGTGAGGATTTGAGGACTGTTTTTCACCCAAAGTGTGCTGTGGTCTAGGATGCACTTTGTGAGAGGGGAATTGTCACAGTAACCTCAAAACCATTAGAAAATACATGGTTGTGCACTTGAGATGCCAAAAAATTCACAGCGACGGGTTTTGTGTGGGAAAGTGGGGCTAATGTAGTACATTTCCAAAACTGCACCTAACCATCGAAGTGGCCTTGATCTGACCCTGTGCAGCAGGTCCGAAGGGCTGAATGGGCCATTCGGCCTTTGACACTAATCCACAAGTAAATAAAGTCGTGGCTCATCTCATTGTTGTCCCAGCTGCACTTTTCTCTCCATGCAACATTATCCCTGATTCACCTATGGAAAATCAGACAAAGCTAGCCTCAATATAATATAATGATTCAGCCAAACCAAACTTCTGGGAAAGAGAATTCCCACTTGAACGAATTCCCACTTTGTGATTTTTTTCTCACTCCATTTGTGACTGAGGATGGAGGGTGTCACTCTTTCCTTTTCTAGTCCCACTCTTCCAATGCTCACAAAAAATTTTAAATGGAACCAGCTTGGTGATATGGCCGATGATAAAGGTCTCAGACTGGGTCAGGTTCAGTGATAGGAACAAGTCAGGCAGATTTCTTTAGTCAGCCACAAGTTACTAACAGAACGAACGGAGATGTATGTTGGATCTGTTGGTAGCACTGCTGCCTCACATCACCAAGGAGCCGGGTTCAATTCCAACCTCAGGCGACCCTCTATGTGGACTTTGAACATTTTCCGCATGCCTGTGTGGGATTTCTCCCAGTAGTCCAGTTTCCTGCCACAGTCAAACGATGTTCAGTGTAAAGTGGATTGCCCATAGTGCCCAGGGATGCGTCGGCTAGGTAGGCTTGTTATGGGAAATGCAGGGTTACATGGATAAGATTGGGGGGCACGTCCAGGTGGGATGCTGTTTGGTGGGTCAGTGTGGACTTAATGGACAGAATGTCCTGCCTCCACACTGTAGAGGTCCTATGACAATGACAACAAATTTGGACTATACAAACACCCAGTGGGTAGAAACCTGATCCACTCTCCTCAAGGTGTTGTATGTTTTTTTCTCTCATTCCAAGAGTAACCTGTGAAAGCCTTCATAATATAAGCCCTTCACCCCAGGAATACGTGAAATGAAATATCTCTGAACTGCTTCCAAAGTAATTATACTTTTCTCAAAGAAGGAGACAAAAAAAATCTCAGTGGGTGGCACGGTGGCACAGTGGTTAGCACTGCTTCCTCACAGCGCCAGAGACCCGGGTTCAATTCGCGCCTCAGGCGACTGACTGTGTGGAGTTTGCACGTTCTCCCCGTGTCTGCGTAGGTTTCCTCCGGGTGCTCCGGTTTCCTCCCACCATCCAAAGATGGGGTCAGGTGAATTGGCCATACTAAATTGCCTGTAGTGTTAGGTAAGGGGTAAATGTAAGGGTATGGGTGGCTTTCGCTTCGGCGGGTCGGTGTGGACTTGTTGGGCCGAAGGGCCTGTTTCCACACTGTAATCTAATCTAAATCTAAATCTAAATCTAAATCACACTCAGATCATAATATTTATAATTGTTTCCTCAATGTGCTGTGCGTCTTTGGAACACTCTTTGCCACTGGGCAATGGAGAAAGAGATATTGAATTTTGTTTTGGGGCACAGACGGAAGATTCATAAATAACAACAGAGTTAAGGATTATCGAGGAATGGGCAGCAATGTGCAGAGTGGGGGGAAATGTAGACAGTGGTATCAAATAGCACGGCTTCAGAACCTCCAGGAATATAATGCAAAATGAAATGATAATATCGATAACATGTTAAGGGGGAATACAAGATAGCGGCGATCAAGATGGTCTGCTTTGCTGGGCTCTGCATGAATGCATGGGAAAAGTGTTTCTCTAAACCACACCGTCCCCGCCATTTACTTAAAATTCAACACTCGAAGAGCGCTAAAATCTTTCCTAATCCCGTTTTGTCAAATGGAAATGATAAAACACGGGAAAGGATCGACTCAGTCCGAACAAGTGATGCATCCAACAGAAGCATCGAGCATAAGACCATAAGACATAGGAGTGGAAGTAAGGGCATTCAGCCCATCGAGTCCACTCCACCATTCAATCATGGCTGATGGACATTTCAACTCCACTTATCAGCATTCTCCCGGGAGCCCTTAATTCCTCGTGACATCAAGCATGCCTGAGACCATAGCTGCAACCCACTCTGCCCGTTCCATGGACCCAGTTACTCACCAGGCCTTGGTCACTGAGCTCACCAAGTTACGTGAAATGATTGAAGCCATGATTGAAGAAGGGTTCAGCAGTGGCTAGAGCCGCTCTCAGCCGCGCTCCAAAAACATGAGCAGCAACTTGACAGCCTTGGAAACAGAACAGACGATGCCAAGGGCTGAACTGCAGCGACAGAGCCCGTGATCGATTCCTGTCGGGAGAGGATCGTCGGCCTGGAAAAACAGATCTGCACCTTAAATGAACAAGATGACGACCTCGAGAACAGAGGGAAGATGAAGAACATGTACATCGTCGGTTTGCTGGAGCGGACAGAAGGTGAATAGCGGGTGAATTTTTTCAAGAACTGGCTGCAGCGATCCCTTCACTTCGAAACTGACGAGGGACGGGTGAAGAGTGAGACAGTTCATCGGGTTACGGCGCGGAAGTCAGACTCAGACCAACACCTTCATCCTGTTCATGCGCGATGACATAGTTATAGAGACAAACAAAGACTGGTGGGAGCTTTCAGAACCCAGGGAAAGATCCGATGGTTTTAATTCACAAGAGCTCCAGGATTATGTTCTTTCAGGACTTTTCAGCGGCGGTGATTCAGGAAAGAAAATCTTTTGATGATATCAAGAGAAGAGTAAGGGAACTCTGGATTCAGTATTCCTTACGGTTCCCACCGGTGCTCCGTATTGCTTTGAATAGATCTGTGAACCCGTCTGACTCTCCAGAGAAAGCAAATACTTTGTGGACATTTTAAAGTAAACTGGATTTTTTGGTATTCATGTTTCTCTCTTAAAGAAATTTTGTTGGATTTTTCTACTATTAACGAGTGTTAAATTATCGCTGGGACTGGGTTGAGAACTCATTTTTAACTTCTTCATTAGTATTACTACTTTTTTCTTTCTTTGCTTGTGTCTGGGGTGAAGCTCAAGCTGGAGTGAGTTACAAAGGTAGTTGTGATGACTAAGTGCCGACCGAAGGGCAGTTCAAGCCCGATTTTTGTTGTTAATTGCCCAGGATTCCATATTGGTAGCAGGCACAGGATAAAGTTTTGAGATATGTAAGCGTCCCCAGTGGGCGGTGGGGAATAAATTCCCCAATCGAATGTCATTGGCATTTTGGATTTTATTTCGTTCTTTGGTTTTTTTCTGTGTTTAGCTTTGGAAAGTTTTGAGAGCTTATTAGTTGTAGTAGTTTTAGTTTGTAAAGTTTTTCAGCTCAATAAGTTTTTTTTTCATTAATGATCACCGATGTGTAATTCGATGTGAAACTCTAGAGTTGAAATTTTGATACAGTGTGTTATGGATAATGATGTGCTTAAATGTTGTACCTGGAATATGAAGGGGAGCCATCTGCCAGTCAAGTGGAAAAATGTACTTTCTAATCTTCAAAAAGAGAGGGTGGATGTTGTCCTATTGCAGGAGATGCACCTTGATGACAAGGAACATTTGACGTTACAGCAGGGTGGGTTTGATCGGATTTATTTCTCATCTTTTAATACTAGGAGTAGGGGAGAAGCCATACTAGTGAAGAAAAATCTTCCATGTAAATTTCTAGATTGTATTAGACACTCACGGAAGGATCATCTTCCCCAAAGTCTTGAACTATGTGAAACAATACAGTATTTTGAATGTTTATTGCCCTCTGGTGCACCCTCTTAAAATCCTGGTAGATGCATTTTCCAAAGTAAGCTATCGTGCATAGTGGCAGATTATTGTAGAAGGAGATTTCAACTGTCTTATGGACCCACGGTGGACAGAATGTCCAAATGTCCCCCAGTACCCTCGTTATAATGTAAGCAATTAGTGGATGTGTGTGCAGAACTAGATGTCTGGAGGCAGATCTACCACACAAGTAGGGATTTTATGTTCTCCTTTCACCCGCAGAAATGGCACGCGAGGGTTGATCTCTTCCCCATCCCTGCAACAATCTTAGATACGGTGGCATCCTGTACAATTGGGAATATTATCCCAACATTGCTGCCCCAGAATTAAGATAGAAGTAAATAAGATTACATTGTATGCAGATGAGGGTCTTATGTTTTTGTCAAATCCCACAGTTTCGGCAGCTCACGTGATGCAATGCATTAATTCACTTATCACATTTTCGGGCTATAAGATTAATTTTCCAAAGTTTGTGACCATCCTTATGGGAGGTATTAGGGAAGTACCTGATGTTGAAGGCAAATCCTGGTTTCCTTTTAAATGGTCACGGGGGTGGTTTCCCTATTTTAGTATATTCATTACATCCGTCTTTGATCATTTCTTTAACGTGAACAATGTCCAATTGTTTGACAAAATTAAACAAGACCTTCAAAAATGGAAGGCACTTCCAATATCCTGGCTCGGTCGGATAGCTGTTCTTCAAATGAATTTCCTTCCTTATTTGCTATACCCCGTGTGCATGCTTCTTTTTATGTTTCCCAGCCAGATATTTAGGAGACTTAATGGCTGATTTAGCTCTTTTATTTGGCACCATAAGCGATTCTTTATCAAGCTAACCAAATTGCAACTACCCCACAGAGTATGGGGAGTAGATCTCCCAGATTAAAAACTATGAATTAAGCTTTTTATTATCCTATGTTAGTGTCTGGGCAACTGAGGACTCGGTGTCAATACTGTTAGATATTGAACCCACTCAGACAAAGTGAACCCTTATTAGTCTGTTGTTCTTAGACAAAATGACAACATTTATGGAGTATTCTCATAACCCAATAATTATCAATAAAGTTAAAGGATGAATGACAATGCGTCAGTTCGAGGGCAATTCAGCCAAAACTATGCTGTTTCTCCCGACAATTGGTATAACGAGTTGTCAACTGGGGATAATGGATTCCATGTTTAAACTGTGTAAAGCCATGGGTGTAACTTGCTTGAGTGATTTAGAATTAATAGAATCCCTACAGTGTGGAAACAAGCCCTTGGACCCAACAAGTCGACTTCGAACCACCCAGACCCATTCCCCTGCCATCCTATATTTACCCTGACTAATGCTCCAATCTACATATCCCTGAACACATTGGGTGATTTATCAATAGCCAATTCATCTAACCTGCACATCTTTGCATCCTGGTGCCATGAGGCCGCAGTGCTAACTACTGAGCCACCACGTGTTATTTGAGGGAGAAAGAATGACATGATTTGATCAAATAACTCATAAGTCTGGTCTACCTAGTAGAGGCCTCTTCGTTTTTGTTTGTTCAGATCAGAGATTTGATTTAATAAAAATACACCTTTACCAGACTCACACAGATCCGATACAGAGAAGTGGGTGCTGACTGCTTAGAATACACTCTCTGTCAGTACCCTTTATCATTAGTTGGAGTGTGTCCCCTCAGACGAGATTGTGCAGCTTTGTGATGTCTGCGAGAGAGAGAGTTGGGCGTTCAGAACATCTCGGAGAGATGGGAGGACATTTGTGAAAACGCTCGAAGGATTTTGATCTGTAATAGGACCCATTCCATGCAGTTGAAAATTCTTCGTCGGGTCTATCTGACCCCAGATTGTCTCTCAAAATGCGAAGTGGGATTATCTTCAGCATGTCGTAAATGCAGAATGACTACAGGCACTCTTTCTCATTGCTTGTTGTCATGCTGCAGGCTTCATATATATTGGAGCACTGTGGTAGCTGTGATAGAGTAGGTATTGGGGACTGAATTGGAGATGGACCTGTTTTTCGAGCAGTTGAGTGACTGCCTCCTGTTCCTGTGTCCCAGTCTCGAGCAGTTGAGTGACTGCCTACTGTCTCTGAGTCCCAGTCTCGAGCAGTTGAGTGGCTGCCTCCTGTTCCTGTGTCCCAGTCTCGAGGAGTTGAGTGACTGCCTACTGTCCCTGAGTCCCAGTCTCGAGCAGTTGAGTGACTGCCTACTGTCCCTGAGTCCCAGTCTCGAGCAGTTGAGTGACTGCCTCCTGTTCCTGTGTCCCAGTCTCGAGGAGTTGAGTGACTGCCTACTGTCCCTGAGTCCCAGTCTCGAGCAGTTGAGTGACTGCCTCCTGTTCCTGTGTCCCAGTCTCGAACAGTTGAGTGACTGCCTCCTGTTCCTGCTCCCAGTCTTGAGCAACTGAGTGATGCCTCCTGATCCCAAGTTTGTGAAAGTAGATGTCCTACTCTTGCTACTGACTAACAGGCTCCAACATGTCTGTGCTCACCTGCTGCTCCTGTTTAATGGAATTGAGGGACTGAATGGCCTCTTCACATTCCTTACAGCTTCTCTTGACTAAAAGCCTTTCTCCTGTTTCTGTAAAACACCATCAAAATCTGAGTGATGTATTTTTGTATTTGACTCTCAGTAATTGAGCAAACAAGTTGCCTGACAGAATTCAGAAGCTGAATAGTCTCCTCCTGTTCCTGTGTTATACACTCAAGAGTCAACAGAGTCTCAGTGATGTACAGCACGGAAAAGGCCCTTCGATCCAGTCATCCATTCTGGACAAATATCCCTAAATTAATCTCGTCCCCCTTGCCAGCACTTGGCCCATATCGCTCTAAACCATTCCCATGCACATACCCATTCAAATGCCTTTTAAATGGTGTAACAGTGCCTGCCTCCACCACCTCTTTTGGGTGCTCAATCCATACACACAGCAATCTCTCATTGACTGTTTGCCTTATCTATGACGCTCATGATTTTATAAACGTCTTTAAGGTCACCCCTCAGCCTCAACACTTGAAAATAGTCCCAGCCTATTCAAACTCTCCCTGTCGCTCAAAGCCTCCAACATATGCAACATTCTTTTAAATCTCTTCTTACCCTTTCATGTTTGACAACGTCTTTCCGACAGCAGGTTGGCCGGAATTAAAGGCAATATTACAAAAGTGGTCAAACCCATGTCCTGGACAGGTGCAACATGTCATGCAAACGCTTAGACTCAAAGCACGCACCAATAAAGAGAAGATCACCAAATGCCTTCTTCGCTACTCTGTCTACCTGTGACAGCACTTTCAAGGACCTGAGAGCCTGCACCACCAGATGACACAGTAGCTCAGTGACCAGCATTGCTACCTCAGAGCACAGCGATCTTGGTTTAATTCTATCCTTGAATGACTGCCTGTGTGGAGTTTGCACATTCTCCCCGTGTCTGCGTGCGTTTATTCCGGGTGTTACGTTTTCCTGCCACAGTACAAAGATATACAGACAAGTATAGGTTGGCCATGCTAAACTGCCACAAGTACCCAGGGATGTGTGGGTGAGGAGGATTAGCCATGGAAAATGCAGGCTCAGAGGGATAGGGTAAGGGTTTGTCTAGTAGGATACTGTTTAGAGGGTCGGTGTGGCCTCGATGGGCTGAATAGCCTGTTTCGTCACTGTAGGGATTCTATAATTTCAATGAAGTTTTCTTTGATTGGCAAATTTTGACAGAACCCTACCTACATGTCTTGCCCTGATTTGTCTTGCCAAAATGCAACACCTCACATTTATCTAAATTTAACTCCATCTGCCACCCCTTGGCTCACCTAATCAACTTTCTCCTTTGTTCGGAGATATCATTTTTTACTGTCGACTACAACACAAAATTTGGAATTATCTACAAGTTTACTGACCATACTTCATATACTCAAATGCAAATGATTTGTATACGTGACAAGAGGCAGTGGACCCACTGTTGATCTTTGTGGCACACCACTGGTCACAGGTCTCCAAGTTTAATGAACAAATGTCCACTGTCACGCCCTGTCTCCAATATTCAAGAAAAGTTTGGATCTAAATGGCGTGCTCTCCCTGGATTCCAGGCAGTCTAACCTTGTTAACCAGTCTACCATGTAGAACATTTTGGTTTTCTTACTGAATTCCATAAAGACAACATCCACTGTCCTGCCTTCATCAGTCATCTTCATCACTTCCTCAAAAAATTCCACCGAGTCAGTGAGACGTGATCTCCAATTTACAAAGCCCTCTTCTGTCCTTGTCTTTCCAAATGCATATACATCCTTTCCCTCAAAATCCCCTCCAACAATTTAGTCACCGTTGACGTCGGGCTCACCAGTCTATAGTTACCTGGTTTTTCCTTCCTTTCTTAAATGATGACACTACGTTAGCAGCTCTCCAGTCTTCTGACACATCACCTGTGGAAATCAATGATACAAATCTATCAGCAAAATGCAGAGCAATCGCTTTCGTAGCTTCCCACAAATGTCTGGGATACAACTATTCAGTCCCAGGGATTTGTTCACCTTTATGTGATTTTAAATGTCCAACACCTCCTTGTAATATAGATACTTTTCAAGCTATCACTATACACTTATTCATTCTCTCGCTCTTGTAACTCCCTCCTCATTAAATACTGAGGAGAAATACTCGTTTCATATCCCTCCCATCTCTTGTGGTTCCACACATAGGTAGCCTTACTGATCTTTAAGGTTCCCTAATCTCTCCCTAGTTAAGCTTTTGCCATGAAAAGATTTGTAGAATTTCTTGAATACCTCGATAACCCTATTTCTAAAGCCAACTCGTGTTCACATTTCTCTGGCCTGATTTCTCCGTTGACTATACACTTAATGCCATTATACTCCTCTGGGGATCCACTTGATTTCAGTTCTGTTTACCTGACATATGCCTCCTTTCTTACCTTGACCAGAGCATCAATATTTCTAGCCATCCAGCACTCCCTGCACCAACCAGCCTTGCCCATCTCACGAATGGGAACACGTTGGCTCTGGACTCTCTGAAACCAAGTTTTGATTGCCTTGCATTTTCCAACCATCACTTTACCTGCGAATAGACTATTCCAATTAGCCTTTCACAGGACTCGCCTAACACTTTCAAAATTGGCCTTGTTCCAAGTTAGAACTTTATTGCTTACATCAGGTCTTTCCTATTCCATAACTAGTTTAAACATAATATTTATGCGTAACAGACTTGAAATGTTAACAAAACACTTCCTGCCCCTCTGTATCAGGCTCGAGAGGCTGCATGGGATCCTCCTGTCCCTGTATAACAGCCACGAGACTTTAAATGACACATCAACCCCTGGATTACTAGCAGCCAGTAAACTGAATCTGATGGAGGTCCATCCCTTCTCAGTTACAGAAACAATGAACTTCAGGTGTCCTCTCAGTGACACCTCATACAGCTGTAGCGACAAATCCTTTTATTTTGAATGATTTTGTTAGCAAAATGAGCGAATATTCCAGAGTTCCACCTTTTCAAGTAACAGCAGGCTAATATGGACTGAATGGCCTTCTCCTATCCCTCTGTAAGAGGCCCATAGGCATAGAATTGCTTCGGCCTGTTGCTGAGCAGCAGTCTCCATTCTCTGCCTCAAGGTTATGAAAGGATTTGAAAACATGGCACTTAAAACCCGGAGTACCCTCCCACTGGTCATTAAGTATCATATTGTAGGTTAAGGCATTTAGAAACTTGCCCATCCGACGTTTTTTTTATTATGTAGCCGATCTGTTATTTTATAACTGCTTCCTTTCGTAAACAGAGTGGAACATATATAGACCCCTGCAGTGTTCTTAATACTCTCATATACAACTAAAAAAAAGATTAAAAATATTTAAAGATTTATGGTCCATTCCATCCAAAACCGGTAAATGTTCCCTTTTATAGTGATATGAAAAGTGATGTATGGATCTGGATAACTGATCCTATTTGTTCAGTGACTGCAATTAATGCCAATCTCCATGGATTCTAATTATGCCAGTGGAGGGTTTCCATCTTTTAATGATAAATAGATGTCGTTCAATGTGTTTCTCCATAACATGAGCGGGACCATTATCAACAGCACTGACAGGGATCAACAGATCCGGAGAGAGGGGGAGGAGAGATCAGAATCTGAGAACATTAGACTGGAATGTTCTAAACATGGACCAGAATCTGAGAACATTAGACTGGAATATTCCAACAATAGACTGGAGCTTATCCGATTATGTTTGGTATTTTTCTGCATTTTATTGGTTGTCATTATCATCGCAGATCTATTACGCTCTTCGCATTATTCAATATTTTTATTATCCCTTCCTGGCTATCGTTGGTGTTCCTGGTAAGTGTTACTGTCCATTTTTTTCTATAAACCAGTTATGACTGTATTATTGGTCTTTCATATATTCTACACTTCGACCCACTATTATTGTTCCTGTTGAAACTCTGAATCCAGATATTTACTCTACAGACCTCTACAACTACATCAATGAAGGTGTTCAATTACTGTCTCGCTCTGCTTTGGCAATGTTACTCATGGGTCTCTATGTTGACCTACTCAGTGTCAGCAGATAATCGCAATGTATTGTATCCTGGCCTTTTTTTAAATATTAAGAGCATGGAGGTCACTGTCTGCTGTCCTGGTAACAGACTCCACTTCCTTCCAGTGTTTCCAACCCATCCCTGACCAATATCTGTGGCTGAAGCAGACGAGTCATAACTGTCCCATACCCTTTGATCATGAGTTGATTCTTAACACCATGCCCTGACCATTTCTAACTTGAAATACTCACCACTCCACAATGTATCTCACTGGCTTATTCCATCTCCTGTTTGAACCTTGAGTTATGAAATACAGTCTTAATGAAGATAATAATCTGCTGCTGACGCTCCCGGCTTCAAACCTGCCCAAGCAAATCTGATTCGAACTCACACCAAGTTCCCATCCATCTGTCATTCATGTGCACGCGGATATATATTACTATTTTTATGGCAATGCCTTTATTGAACATTTTCAAACACTTTACCTCATCTGTCCATGAAAATTCTCTCGTTCTCTCTCTGTCGATTATCCAAAAGCCTGCCATTTGTTCGTATTTAAAATAGTTTCCTCCATGTGCGTTCCTTCTCAATGAGTTCGCATTCAACCACGCCAATCGCATGCACACACGCACTGTCTCTCTCACACTCTGATGAACACACACAGACACATACACGCACAGAGAGCAAACCTTCCCATTGGAGATAGTAATCTGATGCGAGTATAGTTTGCATATGATAGTAAAGTTTGCAATACTCTCTATGCTGGGCAGATAGTGCAGTTTACTGAGCAACACACGAGCCTTCTCTGCACAGCTCTCCATGCTGGGCTGTCATCTTGTCCCAGTTTATGTTATTTGTGGTGTTCTATCAAGCAGATTGAGAATTTGATGTAACAAACCATTTCAGCTGATCTGACAATGCCTTTCTTCAATGTTCTCATTCTCATAATTTTACTGCCGAAGATCTCACTTCTCCAGTTAGTCCCACTGTTCTGTCTTTTTTCCCATATTTCCGCAACCTCCTCCCAGTTAATTAACTGTCTGTTTCTGTCTTTAATATGAATCTCTGTCCCTCTGCATCTTTCCCTAGCCTTGGGTTTTGGCTATATTTTGTATCGAGTGCTGGCATTGTGTAGCTCAGAAACAGTGAAATGGTGTGTGTCAGGCTGTTTTTCACTTCCCGGTATGTCCCATGTGATGGCCCATGGACGGCGTGTTTCAGAAGTTATGCGACACATCCTTGTTACTTGGAGTGTACCTGTGTTTGCCCCACTCAGGTGACCTTGCGATCAGTAACACGGGGAAGCTCATGGAGTAAAGGACCAGGCATCAAAATTGTGTGACAATGCTGTCACTCTTTTTTTTAAAAAGGTCATTTTCTCTTTTTTTTGAACAAGAGATCTTAAAGTCCAAACTGCCGACTGTAAACGGCTCAAGTAAATAACTTTTAGGGTTTTAGGGTTTTTAATAAATAGCAGTAATAATGGCCAGCTCGCATAGACTAGGCTTTCTAGTTTTTTTTCCTTATAGCTGTAAGTCACCAGGTGCTTGTGTCCCAGAAGGATTGGAAGTTTTAGTAAATTATCCCTAGCTGCTATTCTCTCTGAAGCTTCACTTGATGCTATTTCCTCCTGGATTGGAGAACTGTATGTCTGAATGCGCATTTTTACCATGGCGTGTTTTAGGTGATATTAGTATATTGGAACAGTTCATTTCTGGAAGGTTTTGTATCCACTGTTCGGTTAAGATTTCCAATAGTTAAGTTATTCTAAAATCCTCTTCATTTTCTATGGATTTTCATTCGAGTGTTTAAATATATTGTGTTTTAATTAATGGTGAGTGGTTTGGCGAGTAGCATCACATCTGGAACACCCACTTCACATCTACCTTTAAAATAAGAAAAGGTTCGCATCCAAGCTACCCACTTGAAATAGTTTGAGGCAGTCTGGTTGGTCTGTAGCAAACTGTAGACTCTTGTCTGGTTCTAAATCGATAATAACAAATTGGGTTTGAATTACAATCCCGACAATGTGCAAACAGGCCATTCGACCCAACAAGTCCACACCGACCCTCCGAGGAGTAACCTCCCCAGAAACATTCCTCTACACTATTATTACACATTTATCCCGACGAAGGCATTTAACCCACACATCCCTGACAACTACAAACAATTTAGCATGTCAAATTCACCTGATATGCACATCTTTAGATTGTGGGAGGAAACCAGAGCATCCAGAATACTCTCATGCAGACAGTGGAGAGTATGCACTGGGAGGCTATTGGGTTCAAAGGTCGTGAATGGTAGTTGTTAGTGTATTTTGTTCCAGATGTTGAATTCGGTTGGTTTAAACAGTGTTTTGTGTATAAAGATTCTTTCAGTCACTCAGAGTTCTTTGGGTGTGGAAGAAGTGAAGTTGGGGGTTTAACAAAAGGTAATGAAGGCAAATCTGTAGGAATTGACAGAGAAGCTGGAGGTGGGGTTGCCTTTGTCTGTGAGCAAATGAGAGATAATTACAGCTACAGCTCGGCAATTACATTTTGTGGAAACGCCATCAGATTCTTTGGAAATGGCGAGAATTCAATTTCAAATGAGGCACCGTGAACATGAGAAGGAATTGAAACAGTTTGAATTATGATGAAGCGTAGTAATAAAAGAACAGAAAATGAAGAAGAAAGAGAGAAAATGAGAGAAGAAAAGCAGGGAGTTTCAACTTCAAAATTTCGTAATTAGAGAGGAAAGTTGACATAGAAGGTGGTGATGAAGGTAGACAGTAGGCTGGATGAGGAGGATAGTGAGGATGAGCAACCCTATAGTAGCCAAAGGCCTGATGTGGATCTGTTCAGATACATCCAGACATTATCTACATTTGATGAGAATGATGGGGGAGCCTTTTCAATTTCATTTGAGAAAGTGGCTAAACCAATGCAGTGGCCAGTGACCATGTGGATTTAGTTGATTCAAGCAAAGCTGATAGGTATTTGCATCCCTATCAGAGGCGGTGTCTGGGGAGGAGGAGGAGGTGAAGAAAGCCATCTGAAGTGTATATGAGCTTGTGCCAGAAGCTGACAGACAGCGTTTCAGGAATCTAAAAAAGGGTCCCTGGTTAAACGCACATTGAGTATGAAAGGATCAAACAAAGTAATTGTGAAAGGTGGGGAAGGGTATTAAAAACAGAGCAAACCTATGACACTGTTAGAGAGATTCTTATTTTGGAGAAGTTCAACAATTCACTTCCTGCAGCCGTGAGAACTCGTGTGGAAGGGCAGAGAGTTACAATGGCAAGGTTAGAAGCTGAAATGGCTGATGATGATGATTGGGTTCAGAAATCAAAGTTTGGTTTCTGTGAGGGATTGAGAAGAATGTGTGAGGTCTTCTTAAAACATATCCCTGTGAGAGTAAGGTTTACTGGCGTAGGCCAGGAGTAGCAGGTAAAGAGGTTACAGCATTAAGCGGTACAGAAGTATGTAATCCTTTTACACTGAGACCTGAGGATCTATGTCATTCAGAGGGAGTGTTGGAGAGATGAGAAGTGCTCCATTATGTAACTTGTGGTTGGAGTGTCCAGTGGAAACATCAAAAGATTTATTCCACAATGGGGAAGGAGGCTTTCAGCTTGGTGTTGGCATTAGAACATTTCAGCATTTAAATTGCAAATAACAAACCTGAGACAAATCTTTATCAATGATTGTGACCCTTTAAAGTTTTTTGGAGAAGTTGAGGGAGAAGAATGCCAGTCTGTTTCGATTGAGCTTATTATTGCTGCCATTCAATTTGAAATCATACAGATGACAGGGTGAGAAAACCTAAGTTTTGACACGTTGTGGAGACTTGAATGAAGAAAGACAAAGGCATTCTGTGGCAGGAGTAAAATGACTGAAATCGAAACTAGTTGTGAACATTTGTATGCTCAGAGTCAATGCAATATATATATGCACCTCTTCCTCCGCTACATTGATGACTGCATTGGTGCCACCTCTTGCTCCCTTGAGGAATTTGAGCAATTCATCAACTTCACCAACACATTCCACCCTAACCTTAAATTTACCTGGACCATCTCTGACACCTCCCTTCCCTTCGTGGACCTCTCCATCTCCATCAATGACGACCGACTTGACACCCATATTTTTTACAAACGCACTGACTCCCACAGCTAACTGGATTACACCCCTTCCCACCCTACTTCCTGCAAAAATATCATCCGGTATTCCCAAGTCCTCCGCCTCCTCCGAATCTTCTTCCAGGCGTTCCGGTTCCACCACAGAACACACCAGATGGTCTCCTTCTTTAGAGACCGCAATTTCCATTCCCACGTGGTTAAAGATGCCCTCCAAGGCATCTCATCCACATCCCGCACCTCCGCCCTCAGACCTCACCCCTCCACCCGTAACACGGACAGAACGCCCCTGGTGCTCACCTGCAACCCGAGCAACCTTCGTATAAACCAAATTATCCGCCGACATTTCAGCCACCTCCCAACGGACCCCACCACCAGGGATACATTTCCCTCCCCACCCCTTTCCGCCTTCCGTAAAGACCGTTCCCTCCGTGACTACCTGGCGAGGTCCACACCCCGCTACAACCCACCCTCCCATCCTGGCACCTTCCCCTGCCACTGCAGGAATTGCAAAACTTGCGCCCACACCTCCTCCCTCACCTCCATCCAAGACCCTAAAGGAGCCTTCGACATTAGGTCTCCTCTCCATTGGGGAGTCTGGACGTCTCCTAGCAGAGCACTTTAGGGAACATCTCCAGGACACCCGCACCGATCAATCACACTGCCCTGTGACCCAACATTTCACCTCCCCCTCCCACTCTGCCGAGGACATGGAGGTCCTGGGCCTGCTTCACCGCCACTCCCTCACCACCAGAAACCTGGTGGAAGAACGCCTCATCTTTCGCCTCGGAACACTTCAACCACAGGGCATCAATATGGACTTGAACAGTTCCCACATTTCCCCTTCCCCCACCTCACCCCAGTTCCAAACTTACAACTCAGCCCTGAGCCAATAATTATCTTACCTGCCTATCTTCTTTTCCACCTATCCACTCCACCCTCCCCCCGAACTATCACCTTCATCCCCTCCCCCACTCACCTATTGTACTCTATGCTACTTTCTCCCCACTCCCACCTTCCTCTCACTTATCTCTCCACCCTTCAGGCTCTGTGTCTGTATTCCTGATGAAGGGCTTCTGCCCGAAACGTCGAATTTACTGCCCCTCGGATGCTGCCTGAACTGCTGTGCTCTTCCAGCACCACTAATCAAGACTCGCGTTTCCAGCATCTGCAGTCATTTACAATATGCATTTCAGTCGACAAATAGAGGACGATTAGCAGGTCTTCAATTAATCCATCTTTGTATATTGATGGGTCATTTTATTAAAGGAGGAGTTGTGAGTATGCTATCACTGTAAAGAGATTAGTTTCTCTTAGATTGTTTTTGAAGAGAGGTTCTAAAGGCAGAGGTGCAGAACTGCTGTCTGAACACAGTTTAAGTAAATAACTGAGGAGGCCTTTAGGTTTCATTAAATGGTGGTAACAATCGAATGGCAGCGGCCAGGTCTCCCTCACCAGGTTTTCTCGTTTTGTTTTTAGCTGCAGCATTCAGAAGCTGCTGGGGATTCCAGAATGGTTGGAAGTTTCAATACATGATCCCCAGCTGTTTCCCTCTGAGATCTCTGTCGATGTTGTTTCCCCCAGGATTGGAAAACTGCTGTAAAGATCTGTATTTGAATATATTTTTGTGCCAAGCGGTGTAAACCACAAAGGTACGGTATCTATTGTTTGTGTTAGTGTTCCAACATATAAGCTATCCCACAATGTTCTTTTCTTTGATTGTATTTTAACTAAAGCATTTAAATAGATTATATTTTGCTTAATGTTGAGTGGTTTGACCAGTCGCAACATATCTGAAACGCACACTTCCCATCTATATTCAGAATAAGGAAAGCTTTGGGTCTAAGCGACCTTCTTTCAATATTTTGCAGGGATCAGTAGCCGAGGGGTTTCTGATTGACTCCTGTTATTGAAAAGTTAGTGGAGGGGCTGGGGATGGTTTGTTGGAAGTTGTGCTGTGAGTGCCTTAGGCATTCAGGGAGACCTGAGGATTTGGTGACCCAACTCTGGATAGAGCCTGGGGACTGTAGCTACAGCATCTGGGTCTGTAAGATGAACAACAAATGGAGCAGAAGCTGCAGAGAGTGGAAGCTCTGAAACCACGGAATGAGTGTGTGTGGGGAAAGGGATCTGCTGTATTCACTCTGGGATTTCCAGGAACAGCTTCCCAAGCTTCACTTAGCCCAGGAGCAGAGTGTGAGGGGACCCTGACTGAACAAGGGGCTGGTCACAGAGCGGTGTCATCTCCTTTAACACAACTTGCAGCTTCACACCAGGGGGACGATGGTGCTGCCGGTGGCTGTTAGGGTCACTGTTTCATTCAGCTTCTATGATCCAGAACTTTCCAGGCAGGACTATCTGACATATCCATCATTTCCCAGTATCTCAACATCAATGTCACCATTCGGTGATGGAGGATATATATGGTGGATGAGGTAAATACATTGTTTCTCCCTCAGCAGATAACTGCCGGGTGTATCCAGTATAGTGGGATTCCTGTTGGTGTACATGGCATCTGCAGAGGACTCATGTCAATGGGGAGAGGTAGAGGAACTGTAGGAGCTCTCTCTCCATTAATGTTACAGTGTGCCCATGCACAGTACATCATGTTGGTGAATACCCACTGTCCTGGCAGCAGCCACGACCTCTTCATTCAAAAGCAGTCAGCCATTCCCATCGTCATCGGGTCTCCACGTAGAAAGAAATGAATATATCTTGGATAAAGGCCGTCCCCTTGATGCACGTTTCCAAACACCATCCCCACCACTAATCAACCACATCAAAGTATTCTATGTGTACGGAGAGCAATAGGGTCACTTGGAGTATCTGGGAGCTGACGATCAGGGATGGAGCAAAACCTCCCCTGTCTGAATGGATCTGAGTGAACCCCCCAGTACACAGTATCAAAAATCCTTTGATCCCTCTCCATTTCAGTAACATACTGCCTTCCATTATTCCTGTATATAGAATGACAGGTTATATCATGTTAAATTCCACCTGCCAAACTATTATCTATTGTCCTTACTTCTCTGAATCTATTTGCAGACTCTCCACCCTCTCTTGATAATTTAATCTCTTGCTTATCACAGCGACATAACAATTATTTGAAGAGGTGACAAGTAGGTTAGACCAGGGAAACCCAGTGGATGTGGTCCATCTAGACTTCCAAAAGGCCTTTGATAAGGTGCCTCACGGGAGGCTGCTGAGTAAAGTGAGGGCCCATGGTGTTCGAGGTGAGCTACTGGCATGGATTGAGGATTGGCTGTCTGACAGAAGGCAGAGAGTTGGGATAAAAGGTTATTTTTCGGAATGGCAGCCGGTGACAAGCGGTGTCCCGCTGGGTTCATTGTTGGGGCCGCAGCTGTTCACGTTATATATCAATGATCTGGATGAATGTACTGGGGGCATTCTAGCAAAGTTTGCCGATGATACGAAGATAGGTGGACAGGCAGGTAGTACTGAGGTGGGGAGGCTGTAGAAGGATCGAGATAGTTTGGGAGAGTGGTCCAGGAAATGGCTGATGGAATTCAATGTGAGCAAATGCGAGGTCTTGCACTTTGGAAAAAGGAATACAAGCATGGAGTACTTTCAAAACGGTGAGAAAATTCATAAAGCCAAAGTACAAAGGATTCTGGGAGTGCTAGTCAAGGATTCTCTAAAGGTAACCATGCAGGTTGAGTCTGTGATTAAGAAAGCAAATGCAATGTTGCCATTTATCTCAAAAGGGTTGGAATATAAAAACACTGATTTGATTAGATTAGATTACATTACAGTGTGGAAACAGGCCCTTCGGCCCAACAAGTCCACACCGACCCGCCGAAGCGAAACCCACCCATACCCCTACATTTACCCCTTACCTAACACTACGGGCAATTTAGCATGGCCAATTCACCTGACCCTGCACATCTTTTTTGGATTGTGGGAGGAAACCGGAGCACCCGGAGGAAACCCACGCAGACACGGGGAGAACGTGCAAACTCCACACAGTCAGTCGCCTGAGGCGGGAATTGAACCCGGGTCTCAGGCGCTGTGAGGCAGCAGTGCTAACCACTGTGCCACCGTGCCGCCACCGTTGCTACTGAGACTTTATAAAGCTCTGGTTAGGTCCCATTTGGAGTACTGTGTCCAGTTTTGGGTCCCACACCTCAGGAAGGATATACTGGCACTGGAGCGTGTCCAGCGGAGATTCACACGGATGATCCCTGGAATGGTAGGTCAAACATACGAGGAACGGCTGAGGATCCTGGGATTGTATTCATCAGAGTTTAGAAGGTTAAGGGGACATCTAATTGAAAATTACAAGATAATATATGGCTGGGAAAGGATGAACGCTAGGAAATTGTTTCCGTTCGGCGAGGAGACTAGGACCAAAGGGCACAGCCTCAGAATTAGAGGGCGGAAATTCAGAACAGAACTGCGGAGACATTTCTTCAGTCAGAGAGTGGTGGGCCTGTGGAATTCATTGCTGCGCCGTGCAGTGGAGGCTGGGATGCTAAATGTCTTCAAGGCAGAGATTGATAAATTCTTGATGTCACAAGGAATTAAGGGCTACGGGGAGAATGCGGGTAAGTGGAGTTGAAATACCCATCAGCTATGATTAAATGGCAGAGTGGACTCGATGAGGCGAATGGCCTTACTTCCACTCCTATGTCTTATGGCCTCATGGTCTTATGGACATCACCAAACTCAGCATCTGTATATCTGTTCCATCCTCCTGATCATTAATATAGACTGTAAATAGTTGAGAACCCAGCGCTGGTCACTGTGTGACCCGACTGGTTACGTTCTCTCTAACTGATTTATTCTGAGTGTTTGCTTCTTGTATGATACCCAGTCCTCCCCCATTCATGGGCAACATAGTTGAAGAGTTGAATAAAAACAAGGAGCATCTGTGAGGTATCCAACCCCTCGATGAGGCTGATGTCAACGCGGCATCTATTCCACTTTCCTGCCATCTCTCTATCCTAAAACTCTCGTCTCTTGTTGTAGATTGCGCCACGTGAAAAAAATCCACTCCACATCTCTACTTTCAATAAATTTTTGCATTTTACAGACCTCAATGAGATCTCCTTTCATTCTTATAAAGTTGAGAGTATAGGCCTAAACTGCTCAATTACTCTTCATAAGACAAATACATCAAATATGGAATCAATCTAATGAAGCTCTTCTGAATTGCCTCCAATGGAAATACCTCATTCTGCAGGACACCCAAACTGTACTCCAGTTGCAGCCTCACTAATGCCTTGCATAGCTACAGCAACACTCCCTACCTTTCTACTATATCCTTTTATAAATAAACACTGAAACTATGCTTGCATTTCTCATTACTTGCAGGCAGGTTTCTGTGATATGCAAGCAGACACCGAGATCCCTTATGAACTTTGAACTTTCTCTCCATTTAGATAATAATTTGTCTTTCTATTATACTGGCCAACTTGAATAGCCCCATATTGATTCACTTTAATTTTCCTTGTTAAATATTGGCCCATTCACCCAACCTATCCATATGTTTTAAAATCTCTTGCATTATCATTCCGAAGTAATGTCCCATCGATGTAAGTGTCATCTGAAAATGTGGAATTGTATTTTCTCTCCCGTCAACCGAGTACAGTAATACCATCGATTGCAAATGGTTGAGGCACGAGAACTGAAATCAATGCCAAAATAAAATGACACATTTATTCCATCTGACTACATTATGTTGGTTAACCAATCCTCCATCCAAGCTAATCAATTGCTCCTAAACCCATGTTGTCTGATCTTACCATTTACTCTTTGGAGAAGCGGCATATCCGATGCCTTCAGGAAGACCAGATATGTTCCATCTCCAGGATTCCCACTATCCACCTTATTTGTGACATCTTCAAATAACTCAAGCAAACAATTCAAACATGATTTAGCCTTCATAAAACCATGTTGACTCTGACGAATTGTGATTTGAGTTTGCAAATGTCGTGAACAATGGACTCTAAAAATTTGCCTTAAATTCCATAGTTTATTGTTACATTTTACTCCCTAATGTATACCATTATGACAAGCTCTTCCCTTTTGAAAACCTTCACCTTTTGCTTTGAATTCCTTTTTTATTGGGCACAAGGCTTTAAGAGATCTGCTCTAATTCTGGATCAATGGTGCTGGAAGAGCACAGCAGTTCAGGCAACATCCGAGGAGCTTCGCTCTGCTCTAATTGCTGAGTAAGAGCCACGTGTAGCTGAATGGACTCATCATCCTGCTGGTGTACAATATCGATGGGCTGACGTCTTTCTGGTGTTCCCATGTGTAACAATCTCCAGTCACTGTGTGACCTCTTCCAGTTCCTATGTTACAGCCTTGAGGAGGCTGAATGGACTGATCCTGTTGCTGTTTAACAGGATACGGTGCAGCATGGCCTACTGTTATAGGCTCGAGTGGCTGATTGGCCTCCTTCTGTAAATGTATAGGGGTTGAATAGCTTCGTTCTGTTTTGGTGTAACAGGTTCGAAGGCCTGAATATCCTCTGTTGCTCCTGTGTAACAGGCTGGAGAACAGAATGGATTCCTCCATTATCTGTGTAATTGACTTCACTTGTTAACTCCTTCTGTCAGCTATTTTCAAATAAGATCATCTTTAATTTTTGTAAACTCCAGTGGCTACTGGGTCAACCTGATCATCCTTTCGTTATAAGGTAGCACCTTCATTGCAGGAATCAGTTGAGGGAACCATCTCTGAGCTGCTTCCAATATAGCAACATCCTTTCTTCATAGAATAGGCGAAATCTGTACACACTACTCCAGATGTGATATCTCTGTACAGCAGCAGCAACACTTTACCAGCCTGCTGTAAACTTCTCACCCAGGTTAGAGCTGTCTCAGCCCTCTGGGCGAATACAGAGCATTGGTGGAAGATCATTGTCCTTCTCTACTCCATCAGCATTACGGGAGATCCTGAGAAGTTAAAGTTGAAGAAGATCATAAATGATGTGAGAGATGTCTACCATTAATCTCCCCAGAGCCCACGTCGCTCAGATTCCACAGACTCTAGTAAGGTGGAGCGCAAAAACAGCAAGGAGGAGCAAACATTGATGGGAGTTACATATCAAAGTGAAAGCTGCAATACAAATGATGGACATGTTATAAAACAGGAAATGAGATATGCACATTTGTGGGTACTGCAGTAATAATGTACTGTTTAAATTATATCTAAACTGTGTTAACCCAATTGAATGCTAATGCTGGAAAATATGGATTTCTTGACCACGTGTGAGATGGTTTACATGATCATTATGTCGAGCACTGAGCTCGAGATCAGGTTATTTAGGAATTGGTATTGAGTGCTCAGAAGGGCCAATTGAAAATTTTGCTGTAAAGGATCTTTTAGAATCAGTGACCAAAATGTATTGGTTTTCTTTTATGCTGTTTGAGTACAAGACAATTTTTGTTTTATTTGCAGTAACCGTTATAAATCTGAGTCATGCAGCCATGAAGGTGTGAGGAGAAAGGGGGGACGACAGATGCTGGAGATCAGAGTCGAAGAATGTGGTGCTGGAAAAGCACAGTCAGGCAGCATACTGACTGTGCAGATAAATCGATGTTTCAGGCATAAGCCCTTCATCAGGAATGAAGCTTCTGGGCCAAGGGGGCTGAGAGATAAATGGGAAGTGGGTGCGACAGGGGGAGGTAGCTGGGATTGCGATAGGAAGATGAAGGTGGGGTTGAAAGTGATAGGTGACGAAGGGAGACAGAACGCCTCATATACTGCATCCATTAAACCCAATGTGTCTTCTCTACATTGATGAAGCAGAAGGTCAACTCGTGATTAATTCAGAGAACATCTCTGGGACAACCACATTGAACAAATCCATCACCTTGTGGCTGAGCACTTCAATTCCCCTTCCCACTCTGCCAAGGACATGAGGGCCCTTGGCCTGCTCTTTCGCCAAACCCGAGCCACCAGAAGCCTGGAGGAAGAAAGCCTCCTCTTCTGCCTTGGGATCCTCCAACCACAGGGGATCATAGTGGATTTCCCCATTTCCCCTAATCTCACCTTATCTCGCTCCAACCTTCCAAATCAGCACCGCCCTTTCGAACGTTCCTACGTGTCCACCTTCCTCCCTATCAATCTGTCCACCCTCCTTCCTCTCCGACTATCACTTTCAACCCCACCTTCATCTTCCTATTAGATTAAAGGAGGCAGATTAGAAAAATGCCAAGTGCTGCAGTAAGCCAGTGGATTCACAGAAATGCAGGACCCAGCAAAGGATGACCAAGAAACTGAGAAGAAAATCAGAAAGAGAAAAAGCGCGCAAATGAAAGAAAAACATAAAGACTGCGAAAAAGTGTCTATCAATGTATGAAAAAAAACTAAAAACAAGGTCAAATGTGGAACAGTTGGTGTGTGTTCAGTATAATTTATTGCAGAGAACAGAGAAATCGCAGGGAAAAGGAACAGCTTCTTTGTGTCTATCTTCATGGAAGAGTGTTCACAAATTCTTCCAGGAATACAAAGTGACCATGGGACTTGTGTAAGTAAAGTCTAAGATCATTCTTATCAATGTTGAGGTCATCTTTGAAAAGAAAGCTGGATTGAGTATTTATTAATCTGACAGACTAGATGTACTTCATACAAGAATTTCAGAGGAAGCAGCAATAGACATGTTAATTGCATCGTGGATTTTCACTTTATTTTCCGACACATTCCCAAAAGGCATTTAGTCAATCTGGATAAGGCAAAGGTTATAAATATTATCCAACACTTTAAGAACGGATGAAGATGGTGAGTGGTGAACTACAGACCAGTTATCTTGTCATCCTCAGTCACGTATCTGTTGGGTTTGATTACAAAGGACATGCTACTAGATATTTAGAAGGTAATAACATAACTGGGGAGTGGGAGAATGTACCGATGAAAGGAAAACCAGAAGTGGCAAACATTGTTTTGGAACGGTTTGACGATGATTCTTGTGGACATAGGCAATGATGAACCATTAGATAACGAATAGTTGGATATTCATGAGAGTTTTTTAAAGAACTCACACAGCAAGTTCATAAGAAAAATTAAAGCGAGAGGTATTGGGAAGAACATATGCAAATGGGAAAGTAAAAATGAGGTTTACATTCATGTGAATGTAATTGGAAGATAGCGGATGTCGTGCACCAGTTGCATCGAGCATTGGTGAGACTAAACGTAGAATATTGTGTATCGTTCGGAGTCCCAATCTAAGAAAGAATATATTGACTGGAGAGGAACTGCGAAAGGTATTATGCAGATTAATCCGTAAAATGGCAAGATTGTCTGATGGGGAACCTCAGCCTGTAACATTGAGTTTCAAAACATGAGAGTTGATTGTAGTGAATCTTAGAAACATCGGAAGGACTGAATAACAGAGGGCCCTGAAGAAGTTCAAGTCGGCGAGATAAGGGAGAATCCCACAATATTCTACACGGACTATAGAACAGAATAATCAGCAAACAGTTAGTGTCCATTAGAAACCAAAGGGACAATCTGTGTGTCAAGCTGGAGAACATTGATGGATTGTTACATGAGACCTTCACATCTATTTTACTTGTGAGAAGGAGTAGGCAGGTACAGAATTCAAGAAGGTGGACTAGGAAGCTCTTGAACAGATTGATGTAAAATACGGGAAAGGATTTGAGGTTTTGTTCTGTCTACATTTGGACTAATCTCCATGTCTGAATGAGTTGTATCACAGGCGGCTGTTGGGGTCAAGGGAGGAAAGACTCTGACTGAATATTTTAATTAGAATCTGACCATAGGGGAGGTGCCAGAGAACTGGAGAACTGCTAATACGATTCCACTTCACAGTAAGAGTGGGAGAGATAGGCCAGATTACAAGAGATGAGCGAGCATTAGATCACTGTTAAGGAAACTACTGGATAAAATCGGGGAAGGTGAAAATCGAACTCCAATGAGAGTTACAAGGTTTGATCAGGGATAATCATCATGACTTTATCAGGAGGAAGTCACATCCAATGGATATGATTGAATTAGTATGAGGAGGTCGATTATTTAGTTTTGTAGGAAGGCCTTTGACAAATTCCCACCTGGGAAACTGAAAAATAAAGTAAAATCTCACAATTTGATGGATAACTTGACAAGTTGCAATAATTATTCTTAGTAGCAGGAGACAGAGGGTGGTGGGAGAAGGCTGTTTGTGTGACTGGAGACCAGTGTCCCCTGGTGTACCACAGGGATCAGTGTTGTGTCCCTTATTGTTTGTGTTATTCATTACAAAATATAGATCTGAATGTGGAGGGGGCTAGGTGGAGCATGGGGGAGGTGTGATAATAAGTGTATGTTTGACATAAAGATTGGCTGGGTGGTTCGCAGTGAGGAGGAAGGCCTTAAGTTACAGGAAGGTGCAGATGGAATGGTCAGATGGGCACATCAATGGCAGATGGAATGTAACCCTGATAAATATGAGGTGATGCACTTTGGGAGAAGGAACCAGGTGGGTAGGACTCAATGAATGGCAGCACACTGGGAAGCTCAGATTGTGCTTCTCCACACATCCCTGAATGTGATCGGACAGGTTAATGCTTAAAAATGTGTTGCTGGAAAAGCGCAGCAGGTCAGGCAGCATCAAAGGAGCAGGAGAATCGACGTTTCGGGCGGATTCCTGAAGAAGGCTTATGCCCGAAACGTTGATTCTGCTGCTCCTTTGATGCTGCCTGACCTGCTGCGCTTTTCCAGCAACACATTTTTTAAGCTCTGATCTCCAATATCTGCATTCCTCACTTTCTCCTAGACAGGTTAATGGACGAGTTAAGAATTGAACCTTGGGTGTAGCGTTTCCTAATCAGGGCATAGATTATAAGAGCAATACCGGGCTTTGGTTCAGCCAAAATTGAGTACTGTATGTAGCTCCGGGAATCACATTCCAGGAAGGATACTGGAGAGGGTGCAGAGGTGATTCACCAGGATGTTCCCTGGGATGGAGCATATCAGCTATGGAGAGAGGCTGGATAAGCTCTGGTTGTTTACTTTGGAGCAGAGAAAGCTGAGGGGTCCGTGATTCAGAAGGATAAGATTATAAGCGACACAGACAGGGTGGATAGACAGCAGCTGTTCCTTTTCGTCAGAGCGGCAAGAACAAAGGAGCATACTTTTAAAGTGAACAGTTTGAGATTCAGAGATGATTTAAACATTTTTTCACCTCGAGGTGTGGGGATCTGGGATTATTTCCTGAGAGGGGAATGATCACCTCTAAACCGTTAAAAGTACTTGACGAGCAATTGGAAGTGTCATAACATTCCAGACTATGGGCCTGCTGTAGGAAAGTGGGACTAATATAGATCGTGCTGTATTTCTGTTGGCAAAGAGGCTGTGCTCCTGTGAGTGTATGGTGTGGAAGGTCAATTATTGAACAGTTGATGGCAGGAATTGATGGGTTTCTGAAGAATTATATTCATAAGGGTTATAAGAGTGAACTGTAATTGCTTGTTAAATTATGTCAATGCGAGAAATATGAGAAAACAAGTGCAGATTCTTTACAGTTTAAAACCTGAGAATGGAGAATGGGGAACAGGGAAATGGCAGAACTATGAAGATACTACTTCCGTTCTGTCTTCACAAAACTTTCTAACAATACAAGGAAAACCGAGTCTGGTGTGGGAAAATGATAGAGTACATGGAACAATAAACATAGTAAGTAAATGGTTTAGCAGAAATTATTGTGGCTGAAAGTAATGATCATAGACAACACTAACATTGATTTGTGAAATGGGAATTATGTTTGAGAAACAAACTGGGAGACAAATGAAAGAGAAGCAATGGATGTAAAACATTTTGATATTTAGAAAAATGTTGGTAAAGCTCCAAGTCCAATTTGCAAAATCAAATCTGAGTGGATTGGGGCTAATATATGGACATGTTTCTAGAATGGGACAACTGGCAGGAAACACTGAATAGAATAAACAGACTCGTCAAGTAATAGCCTGACATTTTCAGAAAGGTATGATTCTGTGAGTATGACTATGTCCCAGACTCCCCATTACCTATCCCGGATATCTCCTGTCTCATCAGCAGGACGGACACAGCAGAAGTGGCGGTACAGTGGGATACAGTTGGAAGGGAATTGCTCTTGGAGTCCTCAACAGTGATTCTGTATCCCATGAAGTCTCATGGCATTAGTTTGCACATGGGAAAGGAAACCTCCTGCTGATTACCATGTACCAGCCTCTCTGAACTGATGAATCAGTACTCCTCCATGCTGACCAACACTTGGAGGAAGCACTGAGGGTAGCATGGACGCAAGATGTACTCTGGGTGGGGGATTTCAATGTTCACCACCAAGAGTATCTCAGCGACAGCATTACTGATCGAGCTGGCCAGGCCCCAAAGGATATAACTGCTCGACTGGTTCTGCGGCAGATGGTGAAGGAACCAACAAGAGGAAAATACATACTTGACCACAGCCTTACTACTCTGCCAGTTGCAGAAGTATCTGTCCATGACAGTATCGGTAAGAGTGACCATCGCATAGTCGTTGTGGAGACAAAGTCACACCTGTATATTGAGAATAACCTCTATCATTTTGGGTGGTGCTATCACGGTGCTTAATAGGGCAGAATTCAAACAGATCTAGCAGCTCAAATCTGGATGTCCATAAGGTATTGTGGGTCACCAATAGCAGTGGAATTGTTCTCCCCATAACCTCATGGCCTGGCATATCCCCCTTGCAACAATTGTCATCAATCCAGAGGATCAACACTGGTTCAATGGAGTGTGCGGGATGGCAGGAGCAGCACCAGGCATACCTGACAATGAGGTGTCAGCCTGGTGATGCCACCAAACAGGACAATGTATGTGCCAAACAGCATAAGCAGTAAGTGATAGACAGAGCTATGTGATCCCACAAGCAACGGTTCAGATTTAAGCTCTGCAGTCCTTCCACATCTAATCGAGAAACGTTGGGGACAATTAAACAATTCACTGGAGGAAGAGATTCCACAAATAACCCCTTCCTCCATGATGGAAGAGCCCAGCACTTCAGTGTATAACATAAGGCTGATGCATTCGCAACAATCTTCAGTCAGAAGTGCTGAGTGGATGATCCATTTCAGTCTCCTCCAATGGTCGTCAGCAATTCAGTTACCAGTCATCAACCAATTTGATTCAGTCCACGCGATATCCAGAAACGATTGGAGATACTGGATACTCCATAGGGTCCATAATCTGACAACATTCTGGCAATCGTACTGAAAACCTGTGCTCCATAACTTGCCACTCCCCTAGCCAAACTGTTTCAATACAGTTACAACAATGACATTTCCCCGGTTATGTGGAAAATTACACCAAGTATCTCCTGTTTATAAAAAGCAGAACAAATCCAATCCGGCCAAATACCACTTCATCAGTCTACTCTCGATCATCAGTAAGGTGGTGGAAGGTCTCAGTGCTTTTAAGCAGCACCTGCTCAGCAATACCCTGGTCAATGACACCCACTTTTGGCTCCACCAGGGCCACTCAGCTCCTGACTTCATTACCGTGGTTCAAACATGGACAAAAGAGCTGAATTCCAGAGGTAGGGTGAAAGCGACAGCCCTTAAGTCAAGGCTGCATTCGACCCTGTGTGGTATCAAGGGGCCTTAGCAACACTGGAATCAATGGGTATCAGAGGCAAAACCCCTGCTGGTTAGATTCATACCTGACACATAGGAAGGTGGTCATGGTTGATCAAGGTCAGTCAACTTAGCTCCAAGTCTATAGGAGTCCCTCGAGCAGTGACCAAAAACTTCTTCAGGGCTGCTTCATCAATGACCTTCCTTCTATTTTAAGGTCAGAAGTGGGGATGTTCGCCAATGATTGTACAATGTTCTGCAACATTTGTAGCTCCTCAGACACAGTCCATGTTCAAATGTGACAAGTTCGGGAGAGTATCCAGGCTGACAAGTGGCAAGTAATATTCAGCTCACACGAATGCCAGACCATGACCATCACCACTAAAATACAATCTAACCTGCCCCTTGGCATTCAATGGTGTTACTATCACTGAAACCCCCAGTATCAGATGCCTGGTGGGTAATCATTGCTCAGACACTCACTGGCCTCGCCACATAAACACAGTAATTATAAGAGCAGGTCAGAAGCTAGGAATACTGCGGCGAGTAACTCACATCCTGACTTCCAAAAGTCTGTCCATCGTCTACAATGCCTAAGTCAGAAGCGTAATAGGAGACTCCCAATTTGCCTGGATGAGTGCAGCCCCAACAACACTCAAGAAGCTTTATACCATCCAGGACAAAGCAGCCAGTTTGACTGTCCCTTCATCCACAATGCTCCACCAACAACGCTCAGCAGCAGCAGCAGTGTTTTACTATCTACATGCTGCAAGGAAATGATTCACCAAAGATCCTCAGATACTATCTTCCCAACTCACGACCATGTCCATCTAGAAGGACAAGGGCTACAGATGTATGGGAATACCATCATCTTCAGGTTCCTTCCAAGCCATTCACCATCCTGACTTGGAAATATATCACAGATCCTTCACAGTCACTGGGTCAGAATCCTGGGATTCCCTCCCTTATGGCATTGGAGGTCAACCACAGCAGGTGGACTGCAGCGTTCAACAAGGCAGCTCACCACCACCTTCTCAAGGGCAACTAGGGACTAACAATAAATGCTGGCCCAGCCAGTGACTCCGAGATTCACGAAATAAATAAATACAAATTAACAGAGGAAGGTTGCTGAGGTGTCACAGGGATCGGTGCTTGGGGCCCAGCTGTTCACAATGCCCTTTAAACATTGGGTTGCTGGAATCCGATACAATATATCCCAGCCTGCTGACTGCACTAACGGATGTGGGATTGTGAGTGGGTGAGGAGGATGTAAAAAAGCACCGAGAAGACTAAGATAAGTGGAGTGAATGGGTAAATACGTGACAGATGGAGAACAATGTGGATAGGGGTGATGGTGTGCCCTTTTACGGAAATGATAAATTGGCAGCCTACCATTTGAAAGGGATTGGTTGAAACATGTTGATCTAAAAAGGGACGTATGTTCCTTTTTGTTGTTTCCTTCAGGATAAACCTCTGAGGTCCCTGCAGCGCAGTGAGTTCTGCAACCAGAAGTCAATACCGGGCATGGCATTGGCACGCTGCCCAGTGTACACAGACCCACAAAGTGGGGAGCTGCAACACTGAAAAGGATCTGCATCTCCTTGTACACCAGTCGCTGAAAGTAATATTGCAGAAACAGAAAGCAGTGAGGAAGATAAATGGTGTGTTGACCTTCATTTCAGGGGGATGTGAGTCCAGGAGAAAAGGTAACTTACATTGTGCAGTATTTTGTGCAGTTTTGGTCTCCTTACCTAATAAAGGACAAACATGACATTGAGGGAGAGCAGTGAAGGATGACCAGACTGATCTCTCGGATGATGGGCTTGTTGTGGGAGCATAGTTTGGGGTGACTGGGCCAGTATTCCATGGGGTGAAAGAAAATGAGTGGAGATCTCAGTGAAATATACAAAACTCTGACAGGGTGAGACAGATTGGAAGCAGGGATGATAATTCCCCTGGCTGGGACTTCTAAAACAAGGAGCCACAGTATTAGGTACAGGCAGTCACTCTGCATTGAGATGTCTGCTCTCACTGACTGGGGAAACTGGGGAATTCGCTCGCACCTGGAAACTGAGACACTGATTATAAATAATGATTTAGAGACAGTCAAGGGATGGTGGGAGAGCAGGGGTACGGTATGGAAATGAAGGGTCAACCATCATTACATTGAGTTGGGTAGCAAACTCGATGGACCAAACGTACTACTGCACTTCCTATTTTATAGCTTCCCAAGGTTACTCACATTAACGGATATGTATAACGTGTGGGGTAAGTGCATTGAGGAGATTTTTTCCATGAACTAGAATGGGGGAGGCTCAATGTGTTGTATGACCTTCTCCTTTCCCGCTGTTTCTGTGCAGTCTGTGGGAAAACTCTGTAAATGTTGTCACAAGCTCTCAGATGTTAGGAAGGAGGCCGCTGCAGGGTCGACAGGACTGTGTTCCCATTCCCTTTTCTGACACTGATGCTGAGGCCGGATGTTCTGTCCGGTTTCATCCTTTCAGACCTCGGAGTAGTTTGATACAAATGAATTCCTTGCTTGGACGTTTCAGAGACCATTGAAATGTTTATCACATGTTAGCGTCTTTGGAGTCACTTTTAGGCCAGCCCAGGAAATCACGGGGGATTCACTTCCTAAAAGTATATTGGAGAAGGAAATTCTGTTTACAATCGATATTGGCTTCAAGGTCACTGTTACTGACACCAGATTTTAGATCTCGATATTTTATTAATTGTCTTTAACTTCCACCCGCTGCCAGAGCGTTAGTCTGGTCTGGATTAGTAATCCAGTAACATTTCCTCAACAGCACCATCTCCACATGGGGACCTATTGGAAACCACACTGAGCTGGTTGTTTCTGTGCTGCTAGACAGCTCTGTCAAAAAGAACTCCCACCAATTTGACTGTCATGATGGGACTGAGGAGGTGGTAATTGGTCAGATTGTAATTATTCCCGTTTTAGGGGATGGGATTTAGCCGAATAATTATCCACATTACCATGGAGATGTCAGACTTGGAGCTGGAATGAAGCAGCTTCCCCAGGGACGTGGCTTGCTGTGCAGCACAAGTCTTCAGTCCTATTGCAGGAATGGAGTCAGGACCTATTGTCTGTGTCGTATCTACTGTGCTCACCTATTTCTTCATGTCACGTGCAGCGAATCAAATTGGTTGAAGACTGGCATCTGTGATCCAATGGGCATCATGATGAGGGTGAGGTGTATCATCGACTCCACACTTCTGGCAGAGGATGGTGCAGATAAAACATCCTTCTCTTTTACACTGATGTGCAGGTCTGTTCCATTATTTAGTATGGGGATGTTTGTGGAGCCCTCTCCTCCAGTCATTTGTTTAATCGTCCATTATCATTTATGATTGAATGTGACAGGACTGCAGAGCTTCAATCAGATCTGTTGGTCAAGTCCGGTAGCTTTAATGAGTTAGCATCAGGTTAAAGTTCATGTGCTTCTGACTCTGACATGTTCACCCACACTCGTCACTGAGCCATAGATAGTGTTGATAGTAATGACAGACTGAGGTGTTACCCTGGCAAAAAGTTACAGGTTGTGGTTGAATGCAAGTCTGCCTCTCCTGATGCTGTGGTTTCCAGCTGCAATATCTGCAATGCAATTCTGTTGTCTGTTCCCCAATTCTCACTGAGACCCATTCACCCATCAGCCCTGCACTCAGTGACCTAACCTGGTTTCTGATGTGGAAATACTTCCATTTTCAAACTCTCATTCTACTGAGGGTCTTTCTCCCCGGGTCTTGCTTCCAATCTGACACATTCTGCAAAAGCATTTAACTGATCTTATTTCAAATATTTAATTCACCTGAATCTTTTTCCTTGAGAAATGCCATCTTCTGTGTTTAAAGTGAATGTGTTTCCTCTGATTCTCTCCCTGACCATGATTAAGACCTCTGTAGTGTCAGCGATGCCAGCCTCATGTAGTTTCAGAGCCAATTAATTCTCTGGATTCCCAATCATCTTCACACATTGCATGTTTTCTCTTTTGGTTTGATGCCTTGTAACTCATGGCTGCCTTGTCCTCCCATGAGTATGTTTCATGTGCTTGGGGTTGCATTTCTGGTATTATCTTCCAAATTATCCCCACAAACTTCTGCTATTGCGGCTCCACGGTCTTTCCTGCTCAGCTCCCCTTCCAATTAAAACTGGTCAGCTCCTCCCGCATGTCTTTGTAGTTACATTGTTTAATTATAACCACATTACATCTTGAAGAGAGCATTGCGTATAAACTGAAAGAAGGAGTTTTGAGAGATGGGCCACGAAGAATAATTGGTGGATTTCTTAACTAGATACAAAGAGAGAACGAGAGAGAGAAAGGATATAGATATGGAGATGTGGAAAATGAGAAAACTATATTATCGAAAGAAGTAGATATACTTCCCTCAATGTTTTGGCAATGCCTGTGTCCTGTGGTCCTTTGTCCAGTGCACGTACAACAGAGCAATATGTTCAAATGCTGGGTCTGATGCCTAAACATTTCTCTCCAACAATGTAACAGACACTAGCTTTGGAAAGAACCCAGCAGGCCAACATAATTAATTCCTGGTAGAAAGGGGATTAACTGAAATAAGTTGGGAAACCAGAACCAAGAATTTATAACACACATCCTGATAAGAATGAGAGACTAGAGTTGGGAATCCCAGAAAAGCGGGAAAGTTGAGAGAAAGGGAAGGTATCACTTCAGATGAGGATCAAATAATGTTTTAATGCTTTATAAATTTTATACATCCTGTGCATCCCTTTTCGTTAACTGTGTCTCCGTTGTTAATTCAGACTGTGTTGTACACATGTGAACAATCTTCCTTATCTCAACACACACTGATTAAACAGTGTATGGAAAATCATTTTTCCTCCATTTCAGTCTGCCCTGTTTTCATGCTAGCAGGATATATGAACACCAACTGGACACCAAAAGACATGACCCACTCTCACTAGTTTCCATACATACAGAAAAAAGGACACCACGTTGACTGTGACAACACACACTTCCTAGGACAAAGCCACGCATGGAAGTTCTTAGAAGCATGACATTCTAGCCAGAAGTACATCAATAAACACATCAATTTAAATCCTATCTACCTTCCCTTGAACAAAAAAACTGGAAATGACATCACGCAACTTACGAAACCAAGACCTAGAAATAGAAAGACACGACATACCACCAGTGTGTCACCAGAGACTCTCACTGATAATGTTACCCATTCATGGTGATGAAACATCTGAAAACAAACCTTCAAGCTCAGCGAGTTAACATGCATACTTATAAATTGTTATTTTTCTCTTAATCATGGAATTTGTGACTACTTTGTCACTCATGTTTTAACAGATAACGAGGTGAGGTGAGCTTTTCTGGGTGTGTGGTTTTAATTAACAGAGGGGTTCAACATCGACATCATAACAGTTTGAGGGCTTGTCGTATGGGATTTAGACAGATTTGAACAGATTTGAGGTACAAAAGGATCCAGTAAATTCCATCACTTGGCAGTTAGTGACCGAGATCTTCTAATAAAACAGGTGAGAAAATTCATTTAATTTTGTTTCCTTGTGTTTTGGGTAATTTAAAAGAAATGGCTTTTAATATTACTAAAGAGGTTCTGAGGTTTGAAGGTGGTACCCAAATTTGACAAAAAAGTGTAGAAAGACAAAGGAAGGGCATACTTTTAGAATTAACACGTAGATTAGAATTGGGTTTCACCAGAGACAAAAGGAAAGCTGTCACCATAATGGAGTTGGTCAAGCACTTTGATGTATCAGAGAAGCAGGTAACTGCAGTCGAGTTCGAAAAAACTTAAATTGCAAATATGACAACTGCAGTTAGAAGATAAAGAGAGAGACTGAAAGAGAGAATATAGTTAAAGAGAAAGAGAGGAAAAAGGAAGAGAGGGAGAATTTGAAATTCAGAAGTTTGGAATGAGATGAGAAAATTAAATTAGCAGGATGAAAATGAAGGGAGAATGTAGGGATGTATACAACTATGTTAACACATTGCCATATTTCGGTGCGAAAAATGCCAAAACCGTTTTTATTTCATTTGCGAAATTGTCTTGGCAGATGGCATGTCCAGTGAACCTGTGGGTAATGGTAGTTCAGACTAAGCTGGTGGCTACAGCTTGAGAGGTATGTGCAGTGCTGTCACATGAGGGAGCAAGAGATTATGCAGTTGTCAAACAGGCTATTTTGAGTGCATATGAATTGGTACTAGAAGAATATAGACGGTGGTTCAGAAATATAGAGACGGAACCAGGTCAGACTTATATTGAGTTTGAAAGAATTAAACACAGTCATTTTGATCGATGGGTGCAGGCCTTAAAAATGGATAAGACCTGTGAGGCTCGAAGGGAGATTATTCTGCTGGAGGAGTTTAAAGACTCACTTCCACAGACAGTAAGAATTTATGTGAATGAACAGGAAGTTCAAGAAGTGAGAAGCGCAGCAGAAATGGCAAGTGAGTATGCGTTGGTGCATGAGATGAAATTTAGCTTCTGGGAAGATTTTCATCCTATGAGGGATAGAAATTGGGAGAAGGGGAGATCCTACGCTACAAAACGTAGAGAAAAGCACACTGCAAACAGTTTACCACAGGTGGAAAAACAAGTCCAAGGAGTTGAAAGGAAGTGAAAGGCCTCAGGTGTTCACACAATAACGTAGTGGAACACATAAAAATAACAGTACCGATGGTTTAAGAAGGGCACTATGAAAAGTGTTTTCACTGCAGTAAGCTGGGAAAAACAGTGCTGGGGATTCAAGGAAGACACTTTGGGAAAAATGTTATGAAGGAGTTTAAGCCAGTGGCATTAGTGAAGCTGGTAAAGGAGACCCCAAGTGGAACCGAGGAGCTGCAGGAGAGTGCACAGCCTGGACAGGGGCTGGGTATGGAGGCAATGCCTGGTCTCGATAAAGAATTCCTTAAGAAGGAAAACCGGGGTGTGGGGGGAGGACGATAGTTATAATTTTCCAAGATACGGGATCTGCTCAGTCTCTCATAGTTGAGAAGTAAGGGGACGGAAAGGCACAACAGATCAGGCAGCATTCGAAGAGCAGGACAATCGACACATCAGGCATAATCCCATCGTCAGGAATGTGGCGGGGGGACAAGGGGCTGAAAGATAAACAGGAGGGTACGAGCTGGGCTGGCAGGAGGGTCACTGGGAGGGCGATAGGATCTCCCCTTCTCCCAATTTCTATCCCTCATAGGATGAAAATCTTCCCAGAAGCTAAATTTCATACCTCTCAAGCTGAAGATGTAGGTGGGAGTGATGGTGATAGGGTGGAGGGGAGGGTGGAGTGGATAGGTGGGAGGGAAGATAGACAGTTAGCACAGTTCAAGAGGGTAGAGCTAAGTTGAACGGTTGGATGTGGGGTGAGGATGGGGAAGGGGAGATTCGGAAATTGGTGAAGTCAACGTTGATGCTGTATAGTTTGAGGGTTCCAGCTGTCCTACCACCGATCCACTTCACCCTCCTCTCCGACCTTTCACCATCAGATATCACCTGCATCTACTGATCGCCTTCCAAGCTCCCTTCCACCCAGCTCCACCCCAACCCTCCTATTTAATTCTCAGCCGCTTTCCCCCTCCCTTACCCCCCACTTTCCTGATGAAGGACTTGCGCCTGAAACGTCAACTCTCCTGCCCCTCAGATACCACCTGCTGTGCTTTTCCAGCCCCACACCTTTCAACTCTGATCTTCAGCATCTGCAGTCCTCACTTTCCCTTCGCCCCTAATAGTAAGCGATGAAAATAGTTTCACTCTTTCTGACATGTTACTCAAGAGCGTGATAATTTGTGGAATGGGGACAGAAATTAAGCATTCCCTTGTGTAACATCAAGTTGGAGTGCCTAGTCAAGGTTGGGGAAGTAACAGTGAGAGTGAGTGACAGAGTGTCAGTTCCAGGAATACAGTTTGTTCTTGGGAATTATTTAGCAGGATCCAAGGTGGGAGAGGCACCCCTTGTGGTGGAGAAGCCAAAGTAAGACCAGGGAACAGGCCAATTAAAAGAAAAATACCCAGGGATTTTTCCCGACTGTGTAGTAACAAGATCCCACTGTCATAAGTTACAGCAGGAAGGAAAACCGAAAGAAAAAGCCAAAGGAGTTGATGCACGGAATATTCAGGCTAAAGCATTTCTAGTGGCTGGAATGCACAAGGACATGGTTAATTTTTGTTGTACATCATACATTCCAAATGGTAGGTCGGTCACAGGCAGTAATAAAACCAGCAACGTTGTTGCCAATTCCTGTATTCGAAGAACCTGTCAAGTGGGTTATGATTAGTTGTGGAGCTCCCATTTCCAAAATAAAAGTGGAAACCAATATCTGCTGATCATAATGGATGTGTCTACCCGATTTCCAGGGATAATTCCATTATGGAGTGTTAAGGCAAAAAGGGAAGTAGAGGAGTTGGTAGCTTTCTTTACTCACTGTGGGCTACACAGTGTGATTCTGTCAGACCAAGGGTCTCATTTTACCGATCAGCTGTTTAAGGGCGTCATGGATAGCTTCAGCATGCAGCAGTTTAAATCAAGTGCATCGTATCCAGAATCCCAGGGGGCTTTGGAAAGTTGGCATTAGATGCTGAAGACAATATTAACGGTGTACTGTCAGAATTACTCGAATGATTGGAATAAAGGCGTTTCATTATATTGTTTGCCATTAGAGATGCCCCAAATAAATCTACTCACTTTACTTCCTTTGAGTTAATATTCGTACATGAAGTTAGAGGTCCTTTGAAATTAATTAAATATAAATTGACAGGACCGAAGTCGGCGATCTCACACCTGGATTATGTATCTGAGGTGAGGGAGAGTTTAGATGGAGTAGGTGAGTTTGCTAAACAGTATCTGAAGAGGGCACAGTTTTGATTGAATCAGGTGGCAGATAAAAACTCTGAAACTTTGACGATTTCCCGTGGGGATGAGGTATTAGTATTGCCACCAGTGGAAGGAATCCCTTCAAAGCCAGGTTTAGTGGCCCCTTTCAAATTAAAAAAATGTTGAGTCTAACAGTTAAACTATCTGGTAAAGCTACTGGATATGACAAAAAATGTTAGAGAATGTCATGTGAATGAATAGTGCTCCAGACACATTGAAAACTGAGGAACAGAGTTGTGACCAGATGAACAAATGGTGCATTTTATCTGTATGATGTAGTGATCTTTAGCAAGTGATTTGAAAGCTCACATGTTACAGTTGGCAGAGCATGTTGAACGATTACAAGAAGCAAACTTGGTAATAAACTTAAAGAAAACAGAATTCACGAAGGCAGAGGTGAAATTCTTGGGACATGACTTTGGAAATGGAAGGTTGCCCCCATGGAACACAAAGACGAAGGGCTTTGAGGAAATTCCACGACCATCCTCGAAGAAAGAGGTGCTTCGATTTTTGGAACTGAGTGGATTCTATCGGAAGTTTGTTGCAAACTTTAGCAGCGTATTGGCACCACTGATGGATTTATTAAAGAACAACACAGAATCATGGTGGACAGAACAATGCCAGGAGGTTTTTGAGAATCTTAAAGCAGGATTAATCACCACACCCGTTTTAACTGCACGAAATATTTTGAAAATCTTGGAAAATTGTATTTGATACTAGGGATATAGGGCCCGGAGATGTACTGATACAGAAAGATGATGATGGAATTGAATGGCCAATTGGGTACGTCGATACTTGTCAATATCCACCAGAAAGAAACACAAAATTTCCATTATTGAAAAAGAATGATTAAGTTTCGCACTGGACTGACAATATTTTAATGTTTATATGACAAAAAAAATGTTGGAGATGATTGTGGATAACGACAAACCTCTCGCATTTTTTTGAATATTTAAAGACCAGAATATGAGAATATTTATTTGGAGTCTTATCTTACCGACTTTAAACTTACAAAATGTACATGCTGTGGGTCCTAAAATGTGATAGCAGATGAGTTATCGCAGATTTAGAGGAAAAAGTTTAGATAAGTTTTGACTTATTGCAGTGTTATATATGTGTGCAGAATTAATATGTATGGTATAGCTGAGGTTAATACTTTTGTAATTCATAATAATGGAATTAAGAATGAGAGGAAAAGAAATGAAGCCATCTTTTCATTCTGCTGGTTCATGTTCTTTTTCTGAAGGGAGGAAGCCTAAAGCATGTCCGGTCCCTTTAAGACAGAATGGGTTTTGCTCAATTGAAAGTACTGCCACAGATGCCAGCAAAAGGTCAGCCTGTTCCACGTGTCACCATCAGCTGGGAAATGGATACCTGAGTTTTGGTTGCTGTTTTGACAATTCAAATACAACGAAAGAGTTTAAATAAAGCTCAGGATACTAGAAGCCAATGGAATTTGAATATTATTGTTGGACACCTGGAAAGCAATCAAATTATGAGAATCATTATATCATGGGGAGTATATAAACCCAGCATTTTGAACACTAGAGGGAGAACTACTGCCACCCAACAGCAGAGTAACTGCTGTAGAGCAGGAGTGCTAACTGGCCATCTCAAACACTTTCAATCAATGATACTTGCCCATGTAAAAGCTACTTTCAATTGAAAAAAAAACATGACCCAAGGAAATCAGCAGCTGGAAGAGTGAACACAGCAGGGAAGATGGATTCCGTGTGGTTTTGAGATTGTAATGTTTAATATGTGGGTTGTTGGACGAGCATTGTTTACAGAGTTGGAGTCAGATAGTAAGTAGTTAAGAAAAGAGGGACTTGTATTTGTGAATAGTTGTTGTTTAGTGTTCACTATTAAAGTTAAGAAACTAACTTGTTATTTTTTGTTTAAATAGTGGAATGTAGGAGATCTGTGTCACTCATATTTTAACAGATTATGAGCTGAGGTGAGCTTTTCTGGATGTTTGGTTTCAATTAACAGAGGGGTTCGACTCCACTTTGTAAATCTCCATCCACGCTAACCCCATTTCCCTGCAGTTGGCCCATGTCCTTCCAGTCCTTTCCGATCCACATATTTATCCAAATGCTTTTGAAATGTTGTTAATGTACCCCCCTCAACCACATCTGCTGGCAGCTCATCCATGTATCAGCCTCTGTGTAAAGAAGTGGCCCCTCAGGTTCCCTTTTATTCCTTCCCCTTTAACCTTAATCTGATCCCCTCTAATCCTCGATTCTCTAAATCTTGGAAAGAGAAAGAGAGCATTAACCCTATCGGTAACCCTCGTGATCTTATACAGCTCTATAAGGACTCCCTCAGTCTCCTACAAGCAAAAGAAAATGTCCTAGCTTGTCCAAACTCTCCCTATAACTCAGACCATTGGGTCCTGGCAACGTCTTTCTAAATTTCTTCTGCACTCTTTCTAATTTAATAACATCCTCCCTATAGCAAGGTGACAAAACTGAACACAATACTCCAAGTGCGGCCTTCCCAAAGTCCTGTGTAACTGCAACATAAATTCCCAACTTCTATATTCAATGTCCTACCTGATGAAGGCCGATATGCCAAAAGCCTTCTTCACTGCCCTGTTTACCTGTGATTCCACTCTTAGAGAACCGTGCACCTGAACGCTAAGGTCTTTCTGCCCACTGCACCCCTTAAGATCCTCCCATTCACCATGAAACTCCTACCTTGATTTGAATTTCCAAAATGCAAGACCCCACACTTGTATATTAAATTCCATTTGCCATTTCTCGGCCCACTTCCCCACCTGATTAAGGTCCTGCTGCAATTTCTGATAAACTTCCTCACTGATCACTCTCCCACTTACTTTAGTGTCATCTGCAAACTTACTAATCATACCTTGTACATTCTCAACCAAATCATAGATAACAAACAGCAATGGAACCAGCCTCCAGTCTGACAAGCATCCTTCCACTAAACCCTCTGCGTCCTACCATCAAGCCAACTGTGTATCCAATTGACCAGTTCCCGCAGTATTCCACGTGATGTAACCTTCCTGAGCAGCCTGCGATGTGGAAACTTATCAAAGGCCTTACTGAAATGCATAGAGACTACATCCACCGCTCTGTCCTCATCATCTTTGCTGGTTACTTCATCAAAGAACGCTAGCAAATTTGGGAAGCATGATCGCCCACTCATAAGTCTATGCTGACTGCTCCGAATCAAACTCTGTGCAAGTAATGGGTGCAGTCAATGGTATGCTGTTCTTCATTGTAAGATGATTCGAGTACATAAGTAAAGCCATCTTCCTGCTGTTGTCGAGCCTTGCTGAGAGAGCGTTTGAGGCACTCTCTACAGAGTTGATTTCCTTTGTAAGGAATGATCTTCTTACCACAGACACGGATGATGGTAACATGAGGATAGAGTGAATAAGCTGAGTGTTTTATCTGTCGAGCTGTGAGAGATGAAGAAATGCTGATACTGAAATACAAGGAGTGGCAGCGATCACTTATTTGCAAAGGAGACATTGAGAAATTCCATACTTTACCCAGGATTGATTGGTTTGATTTATTGTCACGTGTACCTC
The DNA here is from genome assembly GCF_037043375.1 of Chiloscyllium plagiosum. Classification (NCBI taxonomy): domain Eukaryota; kingdom Metazoa; phylum Chordata; class Chondrichthyes; order Orectolobiformes; family Hemiscylliidae; genus Chiloscyllium; species Chiloscyllium plagiosum. The sequence goes on from NW_028270171.1 coordinate 34,053,600, forward strand.
AGTACAGGGAAACACTTTATTTATGAGCAGTGGAGGCAGATCATAGTAAGCATGGCCAGGCAGATCATAGGGTGGAAATAGACTTGGACAGAATAAAGCATACAGGTTACACTGAACAGGATGTGCACTAGACAAGATCAACATGAGCAAGATCAGCATTATTTGAACTTAGAGAATCCATTCATCAGTCTAACATGACTTTCCTAATAGTTTATAGGCCTAAATTAACTCTCGAGGAGAAAGTGAGGTCTGCAGATGCTGGAGATCAAAGTTGAAACTTTATTGCTGGAACAGCACAGCAGGTCAGGCAGCATCCAGGGAACAGGAGATTCGACGTTTCGGGCACAGGCCCTTCTTCAGGAATCATTCCTGAAGAAGGGCCTGTGCCCGAAACGTCGAATCTCCTGTTCCCTGGATGCTGCCTGACCTGCTGTGCTGTTCCAGCAATAAAGTTTCAACCTAAATTAACTCTCCCCATGTTATTGTGCAGTCGGCGTGTGAACGTACTGAACGTCAGGTTGCTCACAATCCCCAACAGCAGCCACAATACTTTCCATCTGAAACAGGTAGCCATTCTAACCAGCTTCCACCCTACATAGAGAACAAGAGGCTGGCTTCTCGGAGATGAAAGATGCCTTCTTGTGACTTCACACAAGACATATGGCTTCCCTCCTCATCACTAGAAAGCCATGTTAAAGTCCCACGTGTGTATCATAAGCAATGGAGCCAAGAGGAGCAACATGTCCCAGTCTGTCTGTCCAGCCTCTGCTCCACTTGTTCATCATGTTAGAGCATCAATTAGGAGACAGTGAGGTCTGCCGATGCTGGAGATCAGAATAGAGACTGGATTGCTGGAAAAGCACAGGAGGTCAGGCAGTATCCGAGAAGCTGGAGAATTGATGTTTTGGGCAGAAGCTGTTCATCAGAAATCAGCATCAATTATTTCATTCTGTCCCTGTGTAAGTGCGTTGAGGGAGAATGGCCTCCTCCTGTTCCTGTATAAGTGGCTCAAAGGGCTGAATGGCCTCCTCCTGTTCCTGTGTAATAGACTCAAGGGACTGAATGGCCTTATCCTATTGCTGTGTCAGTGACTTAACGGACTGACTGGCTTCTTCCTCGTCCAATTGGACAGGGCCATAGGCCTGATTGGGTTACCCCTGGTTCCTGTTTGACAGCTCGATGTGCTGACAAGTGTGATGATGCTGTAGCTTTAAGAAGTTATTTTGTTCTGGATTCTTTTAAGAGAGAGATTGAGCGATAGTTACCAAGCTGGCTAGTTAAGACCACTGGAGTAAACAACTAGGGAGGCCTTGGGTTTATTTTAATGCAGCCTGAAGGGGTGTGGCCAGCTCTCACAGATTAGGGTCTCTGGGTTTTGGTTTCTCAGTAACATCAGAAACTGTAGGGGTCTCCACAGAGTTGGAAGCTTCAGTGACTATCTCCTGGCTGCTAATCTCTCTGAATTTTCTCTTGATGCTGTTTTTAATTCCTGAATTGGAGAAATGTTTGTGACAATCTGTGTCTGATTATTCCTTTTTGCCGGGGGTTGTTTTTATGTGACTTTCCTATATTGGAACTGTTCACCAGTAATAGTTCCTAGATCTATTATTCTGTTAACTTGGCCAATAAAATTAAGTTATTCTAAATTCCCCTTTCTTTGGTTTCATTTTATCTTCTGTGTTAAAATAAATGGTGTTTTGCTTCATACAGAGTAGTTTGACCAGTCACATTGCACCTGGGACAGACAGTTTACATTTCCTTTAAAGTATGAAAACATTAGAGTTTAGGTTCCCGCCTTCAAATATTTTCCAGGCGCTCTGGTGTGGTCCATCACACTAGACTCCTTATTATCCTGAGTAATTGGCTGGAGGCACTGAATGGGCTGTCCCTGTTCTTCTCCAATAGAGTCAATGGGCTGAATGACTTCCTCATATTCCTGTGAAACTAGCGTGAGGAGCTGAATGAACTCTTGTTTTACTGTGGCAATGTGCAGTGTCAGGCAGTGCTGTTACATGAATGTTACAGACACTTTAACAGCACACGCCTCAATGGAATCTGGGTCTTGCTGCTCTTGGACACAGACCAGTTCAGGAGCTGACGGGGGACAAAATGTTCTGAACATTGTGGAATCTTCAGTGACCATCCCCACTTCTGATCTTATGGTGGGGAGCGCGGGGGCGGGGAGACATTGATGAAGCAGCTGAAGATGTTTGTGAAGAGGAAGCTACCCTGAGGATCTCCCACAGAGGTGACCCAGGACTGAGATGATGAACATCTTCCTTTGTGCCATGTTTGACTCCAAACACTGGAGAGATTACTCTGATTCCCATTAAGTCCAGTTTTTTTAAGCTCCTTGATGTCAACAGAAGTTAACCACTGCCTTGATATCAGGGCCAGTCATTTTTACCTGAACCCTTGAGCCAACCTCTTTTGTTCATATCAATAGATCATGATATAGGAGCAGCAAGTGTTTTCTTCAAACAGGTTGTATTGAATGTCAGGATTTCTGTTTTCAAGAGTGTTCCAGGAGCTAGATGACTGAAAGTATTTGAAGAGGGGGTAGATGGAAATTGACCTGTCAGAGAGTTGAGGGATATGAAGAATTGGGTATGAAAGAGGATTTGAGGCCAGGAGCAGATCAGCCATGATCTTAGTGAAGGCAAGGCAGGCTTGAGGGATGAATGACTGCCCCTGTTGCTGATGTTCTCACATTCTGTTATTGGAAAGTTAGTGGGTGTTATTTTCATGAATGTTCTGTTATTGCATATTGCAGACAGGGAGACCAGAGGATTTTATGAGCCATCTCTGGGTGAGGTATGGGGGCCGTATTCACAATGAATCTGGGTCTACAACATGACCAACAAATGGTGCATAAGTTGCAGAGAGGGGAAGCTCTGTGAAGAAAGATGAGGGGCCTCTTTCATCCCCAGCCTGGGTTTTCCAATTACATTTCCCAAATCACCTCAGTGTGTGTGAAAGTCTTGAGAAGCTGAATGGTCTCCTCTGTTTGTGTGCACCAGGTTATAGGAGTAAGTGGCCTCCAACTGTTCCTGTCTAGCAGGTGTGAGGGGCTGAATGGAACACAGGAACATGGGATTGAGGGAAGGAGTGGGTCATTAGACACTTCGAGCCTTCTCTACCAGACACTAAGATTGTGGCTGATCAGGTTGTGGTCTCAGCCCCACTTTCCTGTCTGCGTCCCATTATGCATGACTCACTTCCCTGTCAAATATTTTACTAACTTAGCTTGAATGGTCCTGTCAGAATTATTCGTCATCCCTCTTGTAGACTCAGAGAGTCATGCAGAACGGAAACAGACCCGTTAGTCCAATCTGTTCACTCCGATCAGATATCAAATCTGATCCAGTCCCATTTGCCAGCATTTGGTAAATATCCCTCCTCTTTCAGATACTTTTTAAATGTGCGATTGTAACCGCCATCACCACTTCCTCTGACAGCACTTTCCGTACACACACCACTCTCTGTGTGAAACATTTACCCTAAGGTCATCTGGACTCCCCTATGCTGGGAAACAGAACATGGCTGTTCAGAATATCCATGCCCCTGATGACTTTATAAAGCTCTATAATGTTACCCCTCAGCGTCTGGCACTCCGGGGGAAACACCTCAACCTAACCAGCCTCTCCCTAAAACTCAAATCCTTCAGTCCTGCACCATCCGTGTAAATCTTTCCTGCAGCCAACCGAGTTGTATGCAGTATTCTTAAACTGGCCTCACCAGTATCGTATACAGATGCAACATTGCACCCAACCCCTATACTCAATGCTCTGACTGATTAAGGCAAATATGCCAAATGTGTTCTGCATCATACTGTCAACCTGCGACTCCACTTTCAAGGAACAATGCACCTGCAGCCCTAGGTCCCTTTGTTCCACAACACGCCCCAGGACCTTACCATTAAGTGTATAGTTTCTGCCCTGAGTTGCCTTCCCAAAATGCAAAACCTCGTATATATCTAAATTAAACTTCATCTGTCACTCCTTGCCCCTTTGTCCCATCTAATTGTGGTCTCATTGTACTCTGAGATAATCTACTATTCCACCTTTCTGATGGCATCTGTAAACTGGCGAACTATGCCTCCAATATTCATCTCCCAATCCTTGATATAAATGATGAAGTGCAGCGAACTCAGTACTGGCTCTCGCCGCACACTGCTGCTCACAAGCCTCCAGTCTGAAAAATATCCCTCTTCCTTGGAGCCAATTGTGACTCGCTTCCCCTGTATCCCATGTGACCGAAACTTCCTAATCTGCCTACCAATCGGAATGTTGTCAACACTTCGCTGAGGTCCATGTAGACAATGTCTACCAAACTGCCTTCAAACGTTTTCTTTGTCACCTCTTCATAAAACTCAATCAAATTAATGAGACATGATTTCCCATGCAGAAATCCACGTTGACGACTCTGATAAGTCCTTGCCTTCCCAACTGTATGTAAATCCTGTCCCTGAGAATCCCCTCCAACAACTCCCCCACCACTGACATCAGGCTCACCGGTCTATAGTTACCCTGCTTTTTGGGTCACTGTTTCCTTTTCTCGTCCCACTCCTCCACTGCTCACAACAAATGTTAGATGTAACCAGGTCGGTGATATGGCCGATGATATCGGTCTCAGACTGGGTCAGGGTCAGTTTTAGGAACAAGTCGGGCTAATTTCTTTAATCAGCTGAAATAGCACGTTTATGATCCAGAGCAATGTCACTCAAACTATGATGGAAAGATGAATGGCAAACGGTTTGGATATTAGAAATAAAGAATCGATATTTCCCTTTCTAAAAACACTAGCGCATGCACACGCACACGCGCAGGAAGATGTGTTGGGTAGGCCAGAGGTTATTAAGGTGGACAAATCACCAGGACCGGATGGGATCTATCCCAGGTTGCTGAGGGAGGCGAGAGAGGAAATAACTGGGGCCCTGACAGATATCTTTGTTGCATTCTTAAAAACAGGTGATGTGCCGGAGGACTGGAGGGTATCTTATGTTGTCCCCCTGTACAAGAAGTGTAGTAGGGATATTCCGGGGAACTACAGACCAGTGAGCCTGACGTCAGTGATGGGAAAGTTGCTCTAGAAGGTACTGAGAGATAGGATCTATTTATACTTAGAAAATAATGAGCTTATCAGTGACAAGCAATATGGTTTTGTGAAGGCGAGTTTGTGCCTTACCAAATTAATAGAGTTGTTCGAGGAAGTGTCCAATTAATAGCTGAAGGAAGTGCTGTTAATGTCATATACATGGACTTTAATAAGATATTTGATAAGGTTCCCCATGATAGACTAATGGAGAAATTGAAGTTATATGTTGTGCAGGGTGTTCTAGCGAGGTTAATAAAGAACTGGTTGGGAAACAGGAGACAGAGAGTAGTAGTTGAAGGGAGTTTCTCAAAATGGAGAAAGGTGACCAGTGGTGTTCCACAGGGGTCAGTATTGGGGCCATTGTTGTTTGTAATATATATAAATGATCTGGAAGAGGACATTGTTGATATGATCAGCAAGTTTGCAAATGACACGAAGATTGGTGGAGTAGCAGAAAGCACAAGGGACTGTCAGAGAATACAGGAGGATATAGATAGACTGGAGAGTTGGGCGGAAAAGTGGCAGATGGCTTTCAATCCAGACCAATGTGGGGTGATGCATTTAGGCAAGTCTAATTCTAGAGCGAATTATACAATGAACGGAAGAACCTTGGGAAAAGTTGATGGGCAGAGAGATCTGGGAGTGCAGGTCCATTTTACCCTGAAGGTTGCTGCACAGGTGGATAGAGTGGTCAAGAAGGCATACGGTATAGTTGCCTTCATTGGACGGGGTACTGAGTATAAGAAGTGGCAAGTCATGTTAACATTGTATAAGACATTGGTTTGGCCGTATTTCGAATACTGTGTACAGTTCTGGTCGCCACATTACCAAAAAGATGTGGACGCTTTGGAGAGGGTGCAAAGGTTTACGAGGATGCTGCCTGGTATGGAAGGTGCTAGCTATGAAGAAAGGATGAGTAGGTTAAAAAAAGAAGATTGAGGGGGAATCTGATTGAGTTTTACAAAATCATGAAGGGTATAGACAGGGTGGATAGAGACAAGCTTTTTTCCCAGGGTGAAGGATTCAGTAACGAGGGGTCACGGTTTCAAGGTGAGAGGTGGAAGATACACTCGGCAAGTACTTCACACAGAGGTTGGTGGGCATTTGGAACGCTTTGCCAGCAGAGGTGGTAGAGGCAGGCAAGACAGATTCATTTAAGATGCATCTGAATAAATGCATGAGTAGATGGGGAGCATACAGGTGCTTAGGAATTGACCGACAGTTTTCGACAGTAGATTTGATCGGCTCAGGCTTGAAGGGCCGAAGGGCCTGTTCCTGGGCTGTAAATTTTCTTTGTTCTTTGGACTCGCGCGCACACACACACACACACGCACACACACACCCGATAAACAAAATCTCAGCAATTTCAAGTTGAAAGAACTTTGCCCAGATATTAGTGTAACTCATGACAAAAGTAAAAATTGAGAGATTGTCCAAAATGTTATTCTGCTTCTGAAGATATTCTAATCGCACAAGCTGCTAGCAATGGGACTTCATCCTGAAACAGTTGGATTTGGCTGACTTCCCTTTGCATTAGGCAGTGAGGAGATTCCAATGAATTCTGGTCAGGGATCGCCCAAAGAGTAGCACGGAGGCTCAGTGGTTAGCACCGCTGCTTCACAGCACCAGGGACTTGGGTTTGATTCCTGCCTCGACCGACTATCTGCGTGGAGTTTGCACATTCTCTCCTGTCTGTGTGAGCTTCTAATGGGTGCTCCAGTTCCCCCCCCCCCACAGTCCAATGCTGTGCAGGTTAGGTGGGTTGGTCATTCTAAATTGTCCACAGTGTTCAGGGATTTTTAGGTTCGTCACATTAGTCAGGGGTAAACGTAGGTCTGGGAAGGTTACTCATTGGAAGGTTGGTATGTACGTGTTGGGCTGAAGGGCATGTTTCCACACTGCAGGAATTGTATAAAAACAAGAATGGTAATGATGATTGTAGAGTTTTTCTTAGCTCGCACACATTGCTGTGATGAGGAACAATGAAGGAGAGAGAGTGCAATAGGCCATTTCTTCTCAGGCAGATTACATTTTCTCCATCTCTGAGCTGAATCACACAATAATGTTATCCTCTCCCAAACTGGACCATGTGAGGTCTCCTTGTACATTGTCCAAACTATGTCTCCATCACATTCCCTGTTCCATGTAGGTGCATCATTGCTGCTGTCATACACAAAGCCATACCCATAGCAGGAAATGGTCTCGGTCAATTTGAAGATATGTTTATATGTCACTGCATCATTAAAAAATAAAACGTTTTATGTATTCAGAATACCAGTGTTAAAATAAATGCATTTTTTAACAAATACAGAAATTGCTCGAAAAGCTCGGCAGGTCTGACAGCATCCAGGTGCCTTTTACATGCTGTCGTTGTACCAGCCTCCACCACTTCCTCTGGCAGCTCATTCCATACACACACTAACCTCTGTGTGAAAAGATGCCCCTGAGACCTCACCAAAACCTTTCTCCTCTCACTTTCAACCAATGCCCTCTAGTTTTGGACGCCTCTAACCTGGGAGAAAACCCTGACTACTCACCCTATCCATGACCATTCTGATTTTATAAACCTTTACTGCTGCGAAATGTGACTCCAGTCAACACGAATCGCTGTAGTTTTCAGTCATCCTGGGCCGAAATTCTGAAATTCAATACTGACACCTCTTCCTTCTCCATCAGGTCACAATTCTAAATCCATTTTAATCAGTTTGTTCAGATGTATTACGAGACACTTCTGTGGGATTTACACCCAGACCTTTGCGCGCGGAGGTGTGTTTGCTCATCAGCCTGTTATGACCTGCTATGACATACCTCTGCAACAAGCGGGACTTGAATCCAGACCTTCTAGTCCATTGCTATGAACACTACCACATGAGTTCAGGAATTAGAATCAAAGGCAGAGTTCTGGCTCAGAGGCAGAGACACTACCCACTACACTATCATACCCAGATTTTGGGTCATATTTTTAGTGTCAGTTTTCAGCTCGGTGTGGATTTATTATAATCAGGTTACCATTACTGAATTACACAAAACACTTTGTATTGTTAAACAAATGCAGAATATTGGTCTCAACTGTAGGATATTGAGTGCACGGGCTGTGCCATCGAAATTAACTATGAACGTTTTTAATCTTTATTATCTGTAGTCTGCAATATTAGGGAAAGAAATCCTGCAGTCACAGTCTGCACAATGAAGGATCTCGAATATATATTTATTACTGATCACCAGTAGAGACGGAGAAAGACCATAATTCTGGCCCCAAAACACCAATCACTATTACCCAACTCTCACGTGTGTCTGCCCTCTTCGTAAAACCATGAAATGATACCAGGTCGCTGATTACTGTCCAGCCTTTCCTCCGCACTGACTGTTCTGCAATCTGTCCCTCATCCCCCGAACCACAAAAGGCAAATCAAGCTCAGGGTATAAGTGAAAATCAAGGCCGGAGTGTGCAGGCCTCGTGGAGACGGGGCGGGTATTTTAAAATTGAAGGGGGAAGGTGAGGACGTAGTAATATCACACACTGGGCTGAGGGGTGGCAGATGGAGTTTAGTTTGGATTCATGCAAGGTATTGGATTTGGTAAATCAAACAAGAGCAGGACCTATACAATTAAAAGTAGGGCCTTTGGCAGTGTTGTAGGATAGAGACCTAGGCTGTCAGGTATAATTCTTTAAAATTTGCATCTCATATAGACAGTGCTGTTAAGAAGGTGTCTAACACACTTGTCTTCATTGGTCAGACCTTTGAGTATCGGAATTGGGACGTCATGCAATACTGTGTCCAGTCTGGTTACCCTGCCCGCTCATTCCATAGGCACACCACCCTCTGGGTGAAAGAGCTGCCCCTCAGGTCACTTCTAAATGTTCTCCTCTCACCTTAAGCCTATGTCCTCTAGTTTTGGTCCCCCCCACCCTCAGAAAAGGACTTGAATATTCACTTTGATATTATTGACCTTGACATTATTAAGCTGGAGGGGATTGAGAAGAGATTAACCTGGATGTTGTTGGAAATGGAGGGAGTGAGCTATAAGGAGAGGCTGGGTAGGTTGGCACATTTTTCACTGGAGAGGATGAGATTAAGGGGTAACTTTACAGAGGTTTATAAAATCATGAGGGGTACAGATAAGCTGAAGGGCTGATGTATTTTCCCTAGAGTGGGGGGATTCAAGACTGGGGGGTGATTTAATGTGTGCAGAAAAAGATTTACAAAAGTCATGAAAGGCAATTATTTTAGACAGAAGATGGCTTGTGTGTGGAATGAACTTCCAGAGGAAGTGGTAAAAGCAGGGACAGTTACATCGTTTAAAGGACATTTAGATCAGTACATGGATAAGACATCAGCTTGGATGGTGCTGTGGGCAGCTGCCCTCTCTCTCCCCCTCTCTGAATGAATACCTGTTCGTTTTCACCCTCTGCCACTGTCTATGCAGTGGCGTGTGGAGGCCAGCAGAGGGTGGCATTGCATCACTTTAAACACCACAGAGACTGCCAGGCATGCCCCACATAGAGACACACAGAGCAATTGTTCGGACACGGCGTGAAGCACATCTCGTAACTTAACCTAAATATGAAGAAATGCTCAATTCACATCATAAAAGATAAAAAAATATGAGTGGCAGAGAAATCCCAAATTCCACTGTTTAAATAAAAACATCAATTTATTTTTAACTCTGAAAGTGAAAATTTTACATCAACTGTTCACAACTCTGAGGCCCCTTTCTCTAAATTGCTTATTAACTGCCTACAGCTCTATAGCAATATACTGTTTCAAAAAGATATGTTTCGTATGAGAAGGTACTTTTGATAGAGAGTCTTTCCTAATCTCTTTGATCTGTGTTGATGGCATTTGCTCTGTCTGCAATTTTCAAAATGCCTGCATTTTTAATACCCACAACATTGTATTATCTCATTGGTTCGATTTTCGAAAAACAATAATTTCAAACTTGATTTGGTTTTAGTATCCTGGGGCATAATTTAAACTGATTGGTAAAATTAAAATTGTTGTCCAAAGAGCAACTACTCAGGGATCTATTTCCCAACCAGGTTTGACATATTTTCAGTTGTCGTTGACACTCTGGGTCTGCCATCCTTTCATACCACAGGTGCTTGGCAGCTCTCAGTTCAGAACAACATTCACTCTCTCTTAAAGGTACAGTACACACTTTCAACTTCACATTAATACCCTGTTTTCAATGAAGATAGGTGGAGCCTATCCAGATTTCTCTTGCTACGTGGCTTGTCAATATTTCATTCACACTGTGTCATGTGTTTCAGGACTTTTGTTGTTCCATTGACAGCATGTCATTATTCGACTCTGTCCCTGGGAATATAGCAATAGACAATAGACAATAGGTGCAGGAGTAGGCCATTCTGCCCTTCGAGCCTGCACCACCATTCAATATGATAATGGCTGATCATCCTTAATCAGTATTCTGTTCATGCCTTATCTCCATAACCCTTGATTCCACTATCCTTGAGAGCTCTATTCAACTCTTTGTTCAATGGATCCAGAGACTGGGACTCCACTGCCCTCTGGGGCAGAGCATTCCACACAGCCACCACTCTCTGGGTGAAGAAGTTTCTCCTCATCTCTGTCCTAAATGGTCTACCCCGTATTTTTAATCTGTGTCCTCTGGTTCGGCACTCACCCATCAGCGAAACAAGTTTCCTGCCTCCAGAGTGTCCAATCCTTTAATAATCTTCTATGTCTCAAACAGATCCCCTCTTAGTCTTCTAAACTCAAGGGTTTCCAAGCCCAATCGCTCCATTCTTTCTGCGTAAGGTAGTCCTGCCATTCCAGGAATTGACCTCGTGAACCTATGCTGCACCCCCTCAATAGCCAGAATGTCTTACCTCAAATTTGGAGACCAGAACTGCACACAGTACTCCAGGTGTGGTCCACCAGGGCCCTGAACCGCTGCAGAAGAACCTCTTTGCTTCCATACTCAATCCCTCTTGTTATGAAGGCTAGCATACTATTAGCCTTCTTCACTACCTGCATGCTTACCTTCATTGACTGGTGTACAAGAACACCCAGATCTCTTTGTACTGCCCCTTTACCTAAATTGATTCCATTTAGGTAGTAATCTGCCTTCCTGTTATTGCCACCAAAGTGGATAACCATACATTTATCCACATTAAACTGCATCTGCCATGCATCTGACCACTCACCTCACCTCTCCAGGTCACCCTGTAATCTCCTAACATCCTCCTCATATTTCACCCTGCCACCCAGCTTAGTATCATCAGCAAATTTGCTAATGTTATTGCTGATACCATCTTCTATATCATTAACATATATTGTAAAAATCTGCGGTCCCAGCATTGTTCCCTGCGGTACCATACTGGTCACTGCCTGCCATTCCGAAATGGAGCCGTTTATCTTTACTCTTTGTTTCCTATCAGCCAACCAACTTTCAATCCAAGTTTGTACTTTGCCCCCAATACCATGCGCCCTAGTTTTGCTCACTAACCTCCTATGTGGGACTTTATCAAAAGCTTTCTGAAAATCCAGGTACACTACATCTACTGGATCTCCCTGGTCCATCTTTGGAGTTACATCCTCAACAAATTCTAGAAGATTAGTCAAGCATGATTTCCCCTTCATAGATCCATGTTGACTCTGACCTATCCTGTTACTACTATCCAGATGTGTCGTAATTTCATCCTTTATAATAGACTCCAGCATCTTTCCCACCACTGAGGTCAGACTAACTGGTCTATAATTACCTGCTTTCTCTCTCCCACCTTTCTTAAAAAATGGTACAACATTAGCTACTCTCCAATCCGCAGGAACTGATCCCGAATCTATCAAAATCGGGAAAATAATACCAACGCATCCACGATTTCTCGAGCCACCTCCTTCAGTACCCTGGGATGTAGACCGTCGGGCCCCGGGGACTTATAAACCTTCAGACCTAACAGTCGCTCCAACACCAATTACTGGTAAATATAAATTTCCTTAAGTGCAGGTCCTTCGGCCACTGTTACCTCAGGGAGATTGCTTCTGTCTTCCCCAGTGAACACAGATCTGAAGTAACAATTCAATTCTTCTGCCGTGTCTTTAATCCCCGTAATATATTCCCCTGATTCTGTCTTCAAGGGCCCAATTTTAGTCATAACCATTTTTTTGGCCTTGCACATACCTAAAAAAGCTTTTACTATCCTCCTTTATATTTTTGGCCAGTTTACCTACGTACCTCATTTTTCCTCTGCGTATTTCCTTCTTAGTAATCCTCTGTTGCTCTTTAAAAGCTTCCCAGTCCTCCGTTTTCCCACTTATCTTTGCTATGTTATACTTTTTCTCTGTTAACTTTATATGTTTCTTAACTTCCCTCGTCAGCCACGGCCACCGATGGCTCGTCCGAGGATCTTTCTTCCTTTTTGGAATGAACTGATCCTGCATCTTCTGCATTATACACAGAAATATCTGCCATTGTTCCTCGACTGTCATATTGCAGCGCTGACGAAAGAACTCGAAGACCTTCGGCTCATCCGAGAAAACGAGATCTTTCTGGACAAGACCTTCAGCGATGGTCTCAAATTGCAGATTGAAGCTTATTGTATTATGGTCACTATTTCCCAATGGCTCCTTCACTTCGAGGTCTCTGACCAATTCTGGTTCGTTACACAATACCAGATCCAGAATTGCCTTCTCCCTGGTCGGCTCCAGCACCAGCTGCTCTAAGAATCCATCTCTGAGGCACTCCACAAAGTCTCTTTCTTGTGGCTCAATACCATCCTGATTCTCCCAGTCGACCTGTATGTTAAAATCCCCCATAACAACTGTAGTAACATATTTGCGACAGGCCAATTTCAGCTCCTGATTCAACTTACATCCGACATCCAGACTACTGTTTGGGGGCCTATAGATAACTCCCAAGAGGGTCTTTTTACGCTTAGAATTTCTCAGCTCTATCCACACTGACTCCACAATCCCTGATTCTAGGTCCCCCCGTGCAAGGGACTGAATATCATCGCTTACCAACAGTTCCACCCCACCCTCTCTGCCCGTCAGTCTGTCCTTTCGATAGCACGTGTAGCCTTGAATATTCATTTCCCAGGCCCTGTCCACTTGAAGCCATGTCTCAGTTATCCCCACAATATCATATCTGCCAATTTCCAAAAGAGCCTCAAGCTCATCCATCTTATTTCTAATGCTTCATGCATTCATGGAAAGTATTTTTAACTTGTTACTGCTCTCACCCTTCCCATCTACCCCTATTTCACTTAACCTGACAGCATGATCCCTTTTTGAGTTTTCTGCCTCATTGATACAGTTGTCTTTCTTGACTTCGCTTGTTCTAACTTTCCCTTCATTTTATTTCTTAAGCATTCAGTTTGTCCCCTCCCTCCGCGCCGCCCCCCCTCCCCCACCCCGCCACTTAGTTTAAACGTAGCCGTGTTGCAGTAGCGAACCTGCGTGCCAGAATGCTGGTCCCTAACCTATTCAGGTACAAACCGTCTCTCTAATCTATGCTTACCACAAAACATACCCCAGTGATCCAAGAATTTAAATCCTTGCTTCCTGCACCGGTTCCCCAACCACACGTTCAAGTCCATTATCTCCCTGTTTCGGGTCTCAGCAGCCTGAGGAAATGGAAGCAAACCGGAGATAACCACCTTGGATATCCTGCTTTTCTTCCTAGTTCTCCGAAGTCCCGCTGTAGTATATTCCTCCTCTTCTTCCCGACATCATTTGTGCCGACATGTACCACCACCTCTGGCTCTTCACCTTCGTCCTTGAGGATTTCCTGAACTCTGTCTGTGATGTCTTTAACCCTGGCACCAGGAAGGCAACACACCATCCTTTAGTCCCGCCTGCTGCCACAAAAACCCCGGCCAGTTCCTCTGACTATGGAGTCCCCTATTATCACCGCTCTGTGCGATGTCCGACTCTTCCGCTCTGCCTCCACGCCAACGTTTGATTGACAGACCTGGCCGCCTTGAGAACTAGCAGTGTCATCTGTCTCTACTGTTTCCAAAAGCTTCAACTTGTTCCTGACAGGTACTTCCCCCGGGGTCTCTTGCACCTGGCTCCTCTCTGCCTTACTCATCGTCTGCTCTCTTCTGCTCTCTTCTGGTATGGTCGGTGTAATAACCTCGCTGAAGGTCTTGTCCAGAAAGATCTCGTTCTCTCAGGTGAGCCGAAGGTCCTCGAGTTCTTTCATCAGTGCTGCAATATGCTCTGTCAGTATAGCAGTATTTCACTAGCTCATACTAGTGAGTGTAGCAGGATTTCAGTTCTTTCATGGGGACTGTGATGCAGCGACAATCTCAACGTTTGTAGATGGCACCAATCTTGAACGAATTGTGAAGTCTATGGAGGACAGTGTGGAACTCGAACAGGACACATGTTGGTGTAGTTTTTGGGCAGATGGGGATCAATGCAGAGCAATGTGAGTTGATGCACTTTGATGGGAAGGACATTGAAAGACAATATAAAGTAGGGTGTACCGTTGTAAAGGGAGTGCGGGAACAGATTTTCCTGAGTGTATATGAGCACAGATTGTTGAAGATGTCAGGACAAGTGGGGAGATCAGTAACTATCACAGATTAGTTTCAGTATCTGAGCTGTTTTCAGGGGGAGGTATAGGAGGGAGCCTCCGTGCTCCCTTCCTGGGAGGTGGTGGTGACGATGTGTTGTGAGCCCACCCTCCTACCCACCGAGACCGTGGGGATTCCATTTGTACCAGCTCGACATAAAAGGGAGATGGCATCAGGGCCACGGCTTCTAAGTTGTGCCGGGGGGAAACGGAGCTGCCAGTGGGTTTAAAGTGAGAATTGCCCTTCACTGAACATTGCTCCTTACTCGGTCGGTGGGATGTGGATGTTTCAGAGACTCCACACGAGGCGTCCTGGTCCTCTCCGGCTCGTACCAGGGACCTCCCCACATGGCTGGTGGGGGGAGGGGGGGTGAGGGAACGGATATCGGGCACTCCACCATCCGGCTTGGCCCTTCCTGTCCTATTCCAGGCTGAATGGGAGAAGGGGAGGGAGGGAGTGAGGGTGGGAATGTTCCCTACTGTTAGTGCTGTTATAGGTAGGGAACATGGTAAGGGGTCCGGAGGGATTCAGTCCACAGGGATCCATGCGGTGTTATAGGTGTGGGGAGGGGTGGGTAAAGTGGAGGGAAGAGAGAGAGAGAGATATGGGGGTGGAGAGGAAGGTGCTGCATGCAGCAGTGAGAGTGGTGGACCATGAGCCTTGTTCGGGTGTCGGTGCTATGACAGATATACAGTGAGTGTGAGGGAGCAGAGAGATTACGGTGACCCTTATCCTGACAGAGCGGGGAAGGTTATTGATGCTTGTCCTGTATTGCTGGACATTTCTTCAGACCGCAGATACTGCACTGAGCTGGGTGGGGAGGTCAGGCCATGCTCGGTGGGTCTGGTGGTGTGGCCCACTCTTGGAAGTGAATGGTCCCCCTCTGTACTAGCCCATCTACCAGAACCTCCGTGATCCTGTCGACAAACCGTGGTGCATTTGTCCCTTATCTGTCATGGTCGAAATATCCAGGGACATCCGGACAATGGTGAGTACCTCCAGCCATGATGGGTGGGAGAATCGGGCTGGTATAGAATGAGAGAGACATCATGGGATGGGCTGGGTAGTTAATGAGGTGAGTCCAATACGATAGCACCAGGAAACTATCTCAGCCTCGTGCAGATAATCCCTCTGTCACATTCAAGGAAAATCAAACAAAGATAAATTATTGTTAGAATCTGCCCAATGAGTCATAGATTCTGTTGAAACTAATTCCAGTTACAAAGATGCAGAACAAATGCTTATCTGATCTCAAACCAATATCCTTTTTTCCCATCTTTCCTGGGAAGATTGGCTCATGTTACACAATGCTATCCAATTGTCTACATTTCAGCATTCTGAAACCTGGGAACACATCCTTCCATGACACTGTCTTTCAGTCTCCCCCTCTCTGTCTATTTCACAAACCCCTCCCATGTGGTGATATTTAAACTGATTCCCCGCCATCTCTCTCTGGCACTGATGTTCACACCCACAGCACCCCCTTTTCAGGGCACCAATGGAGATATGGAGCTGTAAATGGGTGGGAGCTGCACATCCTGACACTTCCAGCATGGGCTGCTAGTTTCCCCACACTGGGCAGTGATCTAACACAGTGTTACTGAGCAATGCAGTGGGGTGGTGTACACAGTCCTACATGCTGGGAGGGTAACTGCTCCTGGTTTACAGATTGATTCACAGGTGATCACTGTACAGGTTGCTGTGCTGGTCAGACTATCTGGTTGAGGTTTATAGATAATGCACTGTTGTGGTCTGCACAGCTCACCGCGCTGGACAGATATTTGGTCTGTGTTTATAGATCAATGCCCTGATCTGATCTGTACAGTGTTCCACTCTGGAAAGATTGCTGGTTTGTATTTACCAGTGCAAAGGATGAGTCTGCACAGTGAACAGATATCTCCCCTGGGTGTATGGGGTCTGGGCTGGTTCTGGGAGGTGGTTTGAGAATGTGGTATATCTAACCATTTCAGCTGAACTGGCAATGCCTTTAATTCCCATTCCTGTGATTGGACCCTCCGTCTCTCACCACATTAATGTACAGTGTTCCCCGGCACAGTACATCATGTTGGTGGGGTGGGTAGGGGGGGAAAGGTGATGGACAGGTCAAGGAGTTAACCGGAACGTTCCGTCCCCGACATTCTATAACTGACATTCCCCGGAACGTTCTGTCCCCGACATTCTATAACTGACATTCCCCGGAACGTTCTGTCCCCGACATTCTATAACTGATATTCCCCGGAACGTTCTGTCCCCGACATTGTATAACTGACATTCCCCGGAACGTTCTGTCCCCGACATTCTATAACTGACATTCCCCGGAACGTTCTGTCCCTGACATTATTTGTGAACGGCCTGACGTCAGTGAATTGAACAAATGATAAGATCCCGAGGGAAGAGATCCCATTCCAGGGAGAAGGAGACACTGTTCCGAAGGCCCCTCAGGCAGTTAAAGGGGTGAATATGTTTTCCCTGCATTTACATTTCTCCCCGACACAGGATCGACCACAATTTAGACCAAAATACAGGAATTCCCAAACTCCGTTTGTCTTCAGGAAACTGGGAGAGAGTCCTTCAGGACAGCAACGTTCCCACCCTCCGTATTAGGAACTGGGAAGGAGTGACCTGTGTCTGCTCTCAAGTGATCGAGTGTGTGGGAATGTTCTAGAAACCACATGTCCTTATGGATGTGTTTCTGTGTGTTTGGGGAGGGAGGGTTTCTTGTGGCTTATGTCACATTTTTGTCAGTAATTCCGACCTTCCCGTTTGTTATTCCAGTTCCAATTATTTTAATAAAACCCTGAATACAGGGACACATTTGAAAATCTCACTGGGTCCCCAATCAAACGGGTCCCTTTGCCTCCAGGCTGATGGATAATGGATTTGTTTTCCTTCCTCACAGTTAATGTAGTGACCATCTACGTCCTGCTTTATAAAGATTGTGGATTGTCTCCATGTGTCAGACGTTACCTGGGGGCCATGGCAGCGGCGGATCTCCTGGTCATTATCCTCGACCTGATCCTGAGACACATTCCCATTGTTTATCGGGAACAGTTTTATTTCCTGTACTCCGTCCCCATGTGTAATATCCACGCCGTCCTGCTTTATGCAGCCACTGACTGCTCTGTCTGGTTCACCGTCACTTTCACCTTTGATCGGTTTGTGGCCATTTGTTGCCAGAAGCTGAAAAGTAAATATTGCAGTGAGAAAACGGCGGCTGTGGTTCTGGGAGCAGTGACTGTGCTGAGCTGTTTAAAGAACATTTCCTGGTATTTTATGCTCACGGCTGAGTATTGGCTGGTGAACCGCCCCTGGTTTTGTTTTGTAACAGGCGTTGTTCGTGACTCCAGTGTCTGGGTCACAATCGAGTCCCTCCACCACATTCTAACCCCGTGTGTCCCATTTCTCCTGATTCTGCTGCTCAATGTTCTCACCGTCAGACACATTGTAGTGACCAGCAGAGCCCGCAGGAGACTCCGCACTCACACCAATGGGGACGCTCAGTCTGACACTGAAATGAGAAACCGAAAAAAATCCATCATTTTACTGTTTGTGATCTCGGCCAATTTCATCCTGTTATGGTCAACGTTCATGCTGTATTCTATATGGAACCGGATGTGGTATTTTGGTAATACGTCTGTGTATCTCGATCGCTTTGTGCGGGAATTGGGCTTCATGCTGCAGCTCCTCAGTTGCTGCACAAACACCGCGATTTATGCCGTGACCCAGACTAAGTTCAGGCAGCAGCTGAAGAATGTGCTGAAATATCCCTTCACCCAAATCCATCCATCCATCAAATTCCCTCATTAATCAATCCATCCGGGCTTTTCTCATTTCAGTCCAGTGTTTCAGCGATGGAACAGCCTGTCGCTATGGTAACAGACTGAGGGTAGCGCTGGTTTGTCCATCCTTATCCCACAGGGGGGTTACAGGGAAACATTTCAATGTTTCTCACAACTCAGGGGCCAGTGAGAAAGGGCACCACTGAGTGTATCCATCACTTCCATTTGTAAGCAATAAAAATGTTGATTAAAGCGTGCCGAGCAGCAGAGTGACCGAAATTGTTGTGTGTCTTTGTGATGGAGACGCTGAGCTGGAGAGAGACAGACTCAGCCCCAAGTCCTGGTCCTCAGGGAAGGGGAGGGCACTGCGCTCTGAGCTCAGGAGCTGGGTTTAACTCCCTCTGTCCCCCCCACTCCAACCTGGCCTCCCCATTTCCTCTCCCCTCCTCTTTCTCATCACTTCTCCCCCTCTCCCTCTCTTTCTGCACACTCTCTTTCTCACCACCTCTCCCTTTCACGCTCTCGTCCCCTCTCAGACCCCCCCCCAACCCCGATTTCTCCACCTGCCTCCACTATTGTTTCTCCCTCCCCCTCCCCCTCTCTCTCACCCAAAACGAGATTCTCCACCTGCCTCCACTCTTCCCTCTCCCTCTCACCCTTATTCTCTCTCTATCCTGCCGTCACTGTCTCCCTCCCGCAATTCCGTCTCCACCCCATTTTCCCCTCCTCCCACTTCCCACATCTCTCTATCATCTCACCCCACCCTCCACACGCAGGACCAGGGAGACAGAGTGTTTCAGAGAGAGAGGGAGGGACAGGAGTAAGAGAGATTCAGTCAGAGAGAAACGGAGGGAGGTGGGGAGAGAGAGACACTGAGGGAGGGGGATCGAGACTGAGAGAACGTGGAGAGGGAGTGAAGGAGCAGAGAGAGAGAGCAGGGGGCAAGGGAGAGATAGTGTGAAGTAGGGAGAGAGACAGAGACAGGGGAGAAGATAATGAGAGACAGAGGCGAGAGGGAGAAAGAGAGACAGAGAGGTACGAGGGAGGGAGCGAGAGAGAAAGGGGGCAAGTCTTAGAGAGAGAGGGAAAAGGAGAGAGAAAGTGGACGAGAGATGGGGAGGCGAGAGAAGAGGAGAGAGGGAAGAGAGAGAGAGAGAATGAGGGCTGAGAGAATGAGAGAGAGGCAGGGGTGAGAGATAGAGGGAGGGGCAAAAAAGCGGGAGGTCGAGAGAGATGGAGGCTGCAAGAGAGAGAGGGTCAAGAGAGAGGGGGTTGAGAGAGAGAGAGAGGGATCGAGAGAGAGAGGGGCAAGGAAGCAGGCGGGAGACTGAGTGAGAGGGCGAGTGAGAGAGAGTTTGTGAGGGTGAGAGAGACTGGGCAAGAGAGAGTTAGAGTGGGTGAGAGAGTGATGAGGTGAGTGAGAGAAAGAAAAACAGGATGAGAGAGACATAGAGGTGAGAGAGAGGGAGTGAGAGGGGAGGGCAAGACAGAGAGAAGGAGGGGCAAGGAGAGAGGGGGTGAGAGAAAGAAGAAGCGAGAGATGGAGGCGTTAAGAGAGCAAGAAAGAGAGATGGGTAAGAGAGATTGAGGGGCGAGAGAGGGAGAGGGAGCAAGAGAGACAGAAGGAGCAAGAGATAGAGAAACGGGGTTCGAGAGAGATGGAGGTAAAAGAGAGATAGAGGGGGTGAGAGAGAGGGGGTGAGGGAGGGAGAAAGGGGTCGAGAGAGAGAGCACGAGGGCAAGAAAGAGAGTGATGGCAAGAAACTGAGTGAGGGCGAACGAAAGTGTTGTGTTGAGAGAGAGCGAAGGCAAGAGAGACGAGAGAGAGAGAGGAAGGTCAAGAAGGAGAGAGGGCTCCGTGAGAGGGGGTTTGACAGAGATAGGGTGGGAGAGAGAAAGGGTGACAGCGAGAGCGCAGGGGCAAGACAGGTTGAGACAAAGAGAGAGACAGAGTGATAGAGAGGGAGAAAAGAAACGAGAGAGGCAGAATAAGGGGACCAAAGAGAGTCAGCGAGAGCAATGTAGAGAGAGAGAGAGAGATAGGGGAGAGATAAGGAGACAAGGCGAGTGAGAGAGCGATGGTGAGAGAGAGGAAAGAGAGAGGATGGGTGAGAAGGAGAGAAGGCTGCGAGAGGGTTGTCGAAAGTGAGAGAGAAGGGACAAGGGGGGGCAGCGGAAGAGAGAGGATGAGAGCGAGGGAGCGAAAGAGTGGGGCGAGAGAGAGGGGGTGAGAGAGGGAGCTAGCGAGAGAGAGACATACGAGGAGACAGAGAGAGAGAGAGAGAGAAGACAGACAGAGGGCGAGCAGTAGAGAGAGAGAGAGGGTGAGAGAGAGAATGAGAGAGAGAGAATGAGAGAGAGAGACTGAGAGAGAGAAAGAGAGGAGCTGAGCAATACAGAGAGAGAGGGGGCAAGAGAGGGAGGGGATGGTGGCTAGAGAAAGCGAGACAGGGGGCGATAACGAGAGAGAGAAGGGGAGAGAGAGAGATGAGGCGATAGTGACTTGAGAAAGAGAGAGAGAGTGAGCAAGGGGGGAGATGGGTCCAGAGAGAGAGAGAGAAAGTGAGAGAGAAAGAGAGAGAGAGAGAGACAGAGAGAGAAAGAAAGAGAGAGAGAGGCACATACGGAGGGATGAGATGGTAGGTAGAGAGCGACAGAGCGAGAGTGGGCGAGAGAGAGACAAAGTGCAGGGAGAGTGAATGAGCAGGGAGAATTAGGGTGAGAGGGAGAGAGAGGGGCGAGAGAGAGGGGGCAGAGAGAGAGGGGGACGAGAGAGAGGTGGGCGAGAGAGAGGGGGACGAGAGAGAGGGGGCGAGAGAGAGGGGGGCGAGAGAGAGGTGGGCGAGAGAGAGAGGTGGGCGAGAGCGAGGGGGACGAGAGAGAGGGGGACGAGAGAGAGGTGGGCGAGAGAGATGGGGGCGAGAGAGAGAGGTGGGCGAGAGGGAGGGGGACGAGAGAGAGGGGGACGAGAGAGAGAGTGGGGGCGAGAGAGGGAGAGGGGGGCAAGGAATGGCGAAAGAGACAGGAGAGAAAGAGGGGGGTAAAAGAGGGGATGGGAAAAGAGAGGGGGGCGAAAGAGCGGGGGAGTGAAAGACAGAGTGGCCGAAAGGAGGGGTGAAAGAGGGTTTGGCGAAAGAGAGGAGGCGAAAGGACGGGCAAAGGAGGGGGACGAAAGAGGGGACAAAAGGGGGCGAAAGTAGGGGGCGAGTGAGAGTGAGGGTGAGAGACAGAGGGAGTTGAGAGAGAGGGAGAGAGGGACTGGAGAGAGAGAGGGTTGAGAGAGAGAGGGGGCGAGAGAGAGAGGGCAAGAGATGTCGGTGAGAGAGGGGGCGAGAGAATGAGGGGGGAGAGAGAGGGGAAGTGAGAGAGGCAAGAGAGAGGGAGAAAGAGGGAGAGGAGAGAGTGCAGAGGGAGTGTGAGAGAGGGGGTTGAGGCAGAGGGCGATGTTGGATGGGGTTGGGGAGGGGGCGGTGGTAAACGGGGTTAGGGAGGGCGTGGTGTTGGATGGGGTTGGAGGAAGGGGGCCGTGTTGGATTGGGTTGGGGGAAGCGGCAGTGTTGGATTGGGTTGGGGAAGGGGGCGGTGTTGGACGGGTTTGGAGAGGGGGCGATGTTGGGCGGAGTTGGGGGAGGGGGCCGTGTTAGACAGGGCTGTGGGAGAGGGTGGTGTTGGATGGGGTTGGGGGATGGGGCGGTGTTGGACGGGGTTGTGGGAGGGGTCCGTGTTAGACAGGGTTGTAGGAGGGGGCGGTGTTGGATGGGTTTGGGGGACAGGGCGGTGTTGGATGAGTTTGGGGGAGGGGACGGTGTTGGGGAGGGGGAGGTGTTGGACAGGGTTGGGGGAGAGGGAGGTGTTGGAAGGGGTTGGGGAGTGGATTCGGGGCGGGGTAGCAGTGTTGGATGGGAGCAGCGGGCATGGGTTTGGGTGTGGGGTGTGGTGCTGAGTGCGGGAGGCGGGGCGCATGTTGGACGGTGGTGAGGGTCAGGCTGTGGTGTGTGTGGACGTGGTGAGAATCAGGCTGGGAGCAGTGTGTGGACGGCAGTGAGGGTCAGGCGGGGGGCGGTATGTGGATGGCGGTGAGGTTCAGGCTGGGGGTGGTGTGTGGATGGCAGTGAGGGTCAAGCTGGGGATGCTGTGTGGACGGTGGTGAGGGTCAGGCTGGGGCCGGTGTGTGGATGACAGTGAGGGTCAGGCTGGGGCAGTGTGTGGATGGAGGTGAGGGTCAGTCTGGGGCAGTGTGTGGATGATGGTGAGTGTCAGGCTGGGAGCGGTGTTGAATGCTGGTGAGGGTCAGGCTGGGTGCAGGTTTGGATGGTGATGGGGATCAGGCTGGGGGCAGAGTGTGGAGTGGCAGCGAGTTTCATCCTGTGGGTGGTGTTGGACGGCGTTGAAGGTCAGGATGGAGGCGTGTGGACGGTGGTGAGGGTCAGGCTGGGGCGGTGTCTGGCCGGCAGTGAGGATCAGGCTGGGGCAGTGTGTGGACGGTGGTGAGGCTCAGGCTGGGGGCGATTTGTGGAAGGCAGTGAGGGTCAGGCTGGGGGCGGTGTGTGGATGGCGGTGAGGGTCAGGCTGGGAGCGGTGTTCAATGTTGGTGAGGGTCAGGCAGGTGGCGGTGTTGAATGCTGGTGAGGGTCAGGTTGGGTGCAGGTTTGGACGGTGGTGGGGATCAGGCTGGGGGCAGCGGGTGGAGGGGCAGTGAGTTTCATGCTGTGGGTGGTGTTCGATGGCGTTGAAGGTCAGGGTGGGGGCGTTGTGTATGGTGGTGAGGGTCAGATTGGGAGTGGTGTTCAATGCTGGTGAGGGTCAGGATGGGTGCAGGTATGGATGGTGGTGAGGATCAGGCTGGGGGCAGAGTGTGGAGGGACAGTGAGTTTCAACCTGTGGGTGGTGTTGGACGGCGTTGAAGGTCAGGGTGGAGGCGTTGTGTGGACGGTGGTGAGGGTCAGGCTAGGGCGGTGTCTGGCCAGCAGTGAGGATCAGGCTGGGGCAGTGTGTGGACGGTGGTGAGGCTCAGGCTGGGGGCGATGTGTGGAAGGCAGTGAGGGTCAGGCAGGGGGCGGTGTGTGGATGGCGGTGAGGGTCAGGCTGGGAGCGGGGTTCAATTATGGTGAGGGTCAGGCAGGTGGCGTTGTTGAATGCTGGTGAGGGTCAGGTTGGGTGCAGGTTTGGACGGTGGTGAGGGTCAGGTTGGGGGTGGTGTTGCGCGGTGGTGGGGTTCAGTATGGAGGCGGTGAGTGGACATCAGATTGAGTCAGGCTGGGAGCGGTGTGTGGATGGCAGTGAGGGTCAGGCTGTTGGCGGTGAACAGATGGCAGGGAGGGTCAGGTTGGGGGCGGTGTGTGGATGGCGGTGAGGCTCAGGCTGGGGGTGGTGTATGGATGGCGGTGAGGATCAGGCTGTGGGCGGTGTTGGACGGCAGTGAGGGTCTGGCTGGGGATGATGTGTGGATGGCGATGAGGGTCAGGCTGGGGTTTGTGTGTGGACAGCGGTGAGGGCCAGGCTGGGGGTGGTGTTGGGCAGAGAGGATGTCAGCTTGGGGGCAATGTATGTGAATGGCAGAGGGAAGGGTCAGGCTGGGGGCAGTGTGTGGACACCGGTGAGGGCCAGGCTAGGGGCGCTATTGAATGGTGGTTATGGTCAGGCTGGGGGGTGCAGTGATCGACGGTGGTGCGGGGGCAGGCGGGGGGGGGGTTTGTGGAGGGCCTGAGAGGTTCATGCTGGGTGCGGTGTTGGAGGGCAGTGAGGGTCAGTTTGGGGGCGGTGCATGGACAGCGGTGAGTGCCAGGCTGGGGGAGGTGTGTGGAAGATGGTGAAGATAAGTCTGGGCACATTGTGTGGATGGCAGTGAGGGCAAAGTTGGGGGTGGCGTGTGTTAGCGGTGAGGGTTAGACTGGGGGCGGAATTGGACGGTGTTGAGGGTCAGGCTGGGATCGGTGTTGTGCAGTGGTGAGTGTCAGGCTGGGGTGGTGAGTGGGCATCAGTGAGGGTCAGGCTGGGGGCGGTGTGTGGACGGCAGTGAGGGTCAGGCTGGGAACGGTGTATGGACAGCAGTGAGAGTCAGGCTGGGGAGAGTGTGTGGACGGCGGTGAGAGTCAGGCTGGGGCAGTGTTGGACATGGCGAGGATCAGGCTAAGTGGGAGAGGGCCAGGTTGGGGGCGGTGAGGTTCAGGTTGGGGGCGGTGAGGGTCAGGTTGGGTATGGTGAGAGACAGGCTTGGGGCGGTGAGGGTCAGGCTGGGGGCGGTGTGTGGATGGCGGTGGATTTCAGGGTGGGGGCTGGGTGTGGACTGTGGTTGGAGTCAGGCTAGGGGCAGTGTGTGGGCGGTGGTGAGTTTCAGGCGGGTGGGCGGTGTGTGAGCGTCAGTGTAGGTCATGCTGAGGCCGGTGAGGGTCAGGCTGGGGGTGGCGTTGGACGGAGGGGTGGGTCAGCTTGGGGACAGTGTGTGTGGATCGCAGAGGGAAGGGTCAGGCGGGGGCAGTGTGTGGACAGCGGTGAGGGCCAGGGTAGGGGCGGTATTGAATGGTGGTTCTGGTCAGGCTGGTGGGTGATGGACGGTGGTGGGGGCAGGCTGGGGGCGGTTTGTGGAGGGCCTGTGAGGTTCATCCTGGGGGCGGTGTAGGAGGGCAGTGAGGGTCAGTTTGGGGGCGGTGCATGGACAGCAGTGAGGTCCAGGCTGGTGGAGGTGTGTTGATGGCGGTGAGGGCAAAGTTGGGGGTGGTGTGCGGCAGCTGTGAGGGACAGACTGAGGGCGGTGTTGACAGTGGTGAGAGTCAGGGTTGAAACTTTATTGCTGGAACAGCACAGCAGGTCAGGCAGCATCCAGGGAACAGGAGATTCGACGTTTCGGGCACAGGCCCTTCTTCAGGAATGAGGCATCCTTGTAAGAGGATTCGCAGTAGGTTGAAATCTTCGAGGAGAAAGTGAGGTCTGCAGATGCTGGAGATCAAAGTTGAAACTTTATTGCTGGAACAGCACAGCAGGTCAGGCAGCATCCAGGGAACAGGAGATTCGACGTTTCGGGCACAGGCCCTTCTTCAGGAAAGGGCCTGTGCCCGAAACGTCGAATCTCCTGTTCCCTGGATGCTGCCTGACCTGCTGTGCTGTTCCAGCAACAAAGTTTCAACTTTGATCTCCAGCATCTGCAGACCTCACTTTCTCCTCCAGTGGTGAGAGTCAGGCTGAGGGCAGTGAGTGGGCATCGGTGAGGGTCAGGTTGGGGTTGGTGTGTCGATGGCGGCGAGGGAAAGGCTGTGGGCGGTGTGTGTTCAGAAGGGATGGTCAGGCTGAGGTTGGCGTGTGAACGATGGTGGGGGTCAGCTTGAGGGCAGTGTGTGGATGGCAGTAGGGGTCAATTTGGGGTCGGTGTGTGGGCGGTAATGAAGGTCAGGCTGTGAGGGTGAGGCTGGGGTCGGTGTATGGATGGCGATGAGGGTCAGGCTGGGTGCGGTGTGTGAGTGGTGGTGAGGGTCAGGCTGGGGTGGTGCAGGATGGCAGTGAGAGTCAGTCTGGGGACAGTGTTTGGATGGCAGTGAGGGTCAGGCTGGTGGCGATGTGTGGACAGTGGTGAGGGTCAGCTAGGGATGGTATGTGGTCAGCGGTGGGGGGCAGGCTGGGGGTGGTGTGTGGATGGCGGTGAGGATAAGGCTAGGGGCGGAGTGTGGGCGGCGGTGTGGATCAGGCTGGGAAGGTGTTGGACGGCGGTGAGGGACAAGCTGGTGACGATGTGTGGACGGGGATGAGAGTCAGCCTGGGGACGGTGTGTGGACGGTAGTGAGGGTCAGGCTGAAGGCAGTGTGCAGGTGGCAGTGAGGGACAGGCTGGGGCGGCGTGTAGAGGGCAGTGAGGGTCAGGCTGGGGGCAGTGTGTGGACGGTGGTGAGGGACAGGCTGGGTGCGGTGTGTGTGGACAGCAGTGAGGGACAGGCTGGTGCCAGTGTGTGGACAACAGTGAGGGTCAGGCTGGGGCGGTGCTGGACGGCGGTGAGAGTCAGTCTTGGGGCGGCATGTGGATGGCAGTGACAGTCAGGATGGGGGCGGTTTGCAGACGGCAGTGAGGGTCAGGCTGTGGGTGGCCTGTGGACGGCGGTGAGCGTCAGCCTGGGGACGGTATGCGGGTGGCAGTGAGGGTCAGGCTGGGACGGTATTGGGCGGTGGTGAGGGTTAGCGTTATGGCAGTGTTGGATGGCGTTGGGGTTCATGCCGGACTGGTTGGTGGACGGCAGTTGGGGTGAGGCTAGGCGCGGTTGGTGGATGGCAGTGAGTGTCAGGTTGTGGGCAGTGTGTTTGACGTCAATGACGGTCAGGCTGGGAGTGGTGTGTGGACGGCGGTGAGGGTCAGTCTGGGGACGGTGTGTGAGTGAGAGTGACTATCAGGCTGGAGGCAATGGTGAGGGTCAGGATGGGGCTATGTGTGGGCAGTGGTGAGGGTCAGGATGGGTGGAATGGATGGCAGTGAGGGTCAGGCTTATTGCAGTGTTGGACAGTGGTGCGAGTCAGACTGGGGGAGGTTGGTGATGGTGGTGGGGGTCAAGGTGGGGGCAGTTGCTGGACGGTGGTGAGGGTCAGGCTGGGGGCGGTGTGTTGTCGGTGGTGAGGGTCAGGCTGGGGACAGTGTGTGGACAGCGGTGAGGGTCATTCTGGGGGCAGTGCATGGGCGGCGGTGAGGGTCAGGCTGGGGGGCGTTCTGTGGTAGGTGGTGAGGGTCAGGCTGGGTGCTACTTTTGGACATCAGTCAGAGTCAGGTTAGGGGGGCGTTCGACGTCAATGAGTGTCAGCCTGGGGATGGTATGGGAGGTGGTCAGTGTCAGGCTGGGGATGGTGTGTGGGCGATGTTGACTGTCAGGCTGGGGGCAGTGTTTGGGCAGTGGTGAGGGTCAGGCTGGGGGCAGTGTGTGGGCAGTGGTGACAGTCAGGCTGGGGGCGGTGTGTGGATAGTGGTGAGGGTCAGGCTGGCAGCAGCGTGTGGACGGTGGTGATGGTCAGGCTTGTGTAAGTGTTGGACGGCGGTGAGCGTCAGTCTAGGGGCGGTGTGTGAGCAGCGGTGAGGGTCAGGCTAGGGGTGGTGTGTGCTCGGCATTGGGGGTCAGGTTCGGCGCAGAGTGTGGACGGCGGTTGAGGTCAGGCTGGGATGGTGTGTGTTTGGAGGGGAGGGTCAGGATGTGGTCAGTGTGTGGATGGCAGTGAGCAACAGGCTGGGGGCGGAGTGTGGACGGCGCTGATGGTCAGGCTGGGGGTGGTGTGTTCGGCATCAATGAGGGTCAGGCTGGGGTCATTGTTGGCCGGCGGTGATGGTCAGGCTGAAGGCGATGTGTGGGTGGCGGTGACGGTCAGGCTGGGGGCAGTGTGTGGGCAGTTGTGAGGGTCAGCCTTGGGGTGGTGTGTATGGCGGCGGTGAGGGTCAGGCTGTGAGTGGTGTGTGGATGGTGGAGAATGTCAGGGTGGGGGCAGTGTGTGGGTGGTGGTGAGGGTCAGCCTTGGGGTGGTGTGTGAACGGCGGTGAGTGTCAGGCTGGTGGCGGTGTGTGGATGGTAGTGAGGGTCATTCTGGGGGTGGTGTGTGGGCGGCTGAGAGGGTCAGGCTTGAGCCGGTGTGAGGGTGGCGGTGAAGGACAGGCTGGGGGCGATGTGCAGGCAATGGTGAGGGTCAGGCTCGGGGCTTTGTGTGGTCTCAGTGATGGTCATGCTGGGGATGGTGTATGGATGGCAGTGAGGATAAGGCTTGGGGCGGTTTGTGTGTGGCGGTGGGATTCAGGCTGAGGGCAGTTGGTGGACAGCGGTGGGGTCAGGCTTGGGGTGGTTGATGGACAGTGGTGAGGGTCAGTCTGGGGGTGGTGTGTAGATGGTGGTGAGGGTCAGGCTTGGGGCGGTGTGTGGACATTGGTGAGGGACAGGCTGCTGGTGGTGTGTGGACAGCGGTGAGGGTCAGGCTGGGAGCGGTGTGTGGATTGTGGTGAGCGTCAGACTGGGAGTGGTGTGTGGACGACGGTGTTGTTCAGGCTGTGGGTGGTGTGTGAGCGGCGTTGAGAGTCAGGCTAGAGGCAGTGTGTGGTCGACGGTGAGGGTCAGGCTGGGGGCGGTGTGTGGACAGCAGTGGGGGTCAGGCTGGGAGAGATGTGTGGATGGCGGTGAGGGTCAGTCTGGGGACGGTGTGGGATCGACTGTCAGGCTGGAGGCGGTGGTGAGGGTCAGGATGGGGTGGTGTGTGGGCATTGGTGAGGGTCAGGATGGGGTGGAATGGATGGCGGTGAGGGTCAGGCTTATTGCAGTGTTGGACGGTGGTGCGGGTCAGGCTGGGGGAGGTTGGTGATGGCGTGGGCATCAAGCTGGGGGCAGTTGCTGGACGGTGGTGAGGGTCAGGCTGGGGTCATTGTGTGGAGTGCGGTGAGGGTCAGGCTGGGGACAGTGTGTTCGAAGGCAAAGAGGAACAGGCTGGCGGTGGAGTGTTGACGGTGATGAGGGTCAGGCTAGAGGTGGTGTGTTGATGGCTGTGAGGGTTAGGCTGGGGGCAGTGTGTGGACGGCGGTGAGGGTCATTCTGGGGGAAGTGCATGGGCGGCGGTGAGGGTCAGGCTGGGGGCATTGTGTACGCGGGGGTGAGGGTCAGGCTGCGCGTGGTGTGTGGATGGTGTAGAGTGACAGGCTGTGGGCGGTGTGTGCGCGGAGGGGAGGGTGTGGCCTGGGGTGGTGTGGGTGGTGGTGAGGTTCAGGCTAGGGGTGATGTTGGCCGGCGGTGTGAGTCAGGCTGGGGGCGGAGTGTGGACGACGATGAGGACCAGGCATGGGTCAGTGTTGGACAGCGGTGAGGTGAGCATCAGGCTGTGGCCGTAGTGTGGGCAGCGGAGAAGGTCAGGCGAGGGATTGTGTGAGGATCGCGGCGAGGATAAGGCTAGGGACGGTGTGTAGGCAGCAGAGAGGGTCAGGCTTGGTGCAGTGTCTGGATGGCAGTGAGGGACAGGCTGGGGGCGGTGTGTGGACGGCAGTGAGGGTCAGGCTGGGGCGATGCGGGACGGCAGTGAGGGTCCGGCTGGGGCAGTGCGGGACGGCGGTGAGAGTCAGGTTGGGGACGGTTTGTGGATGGCAGTGAGGGTCAGGCTGGGGTTCGTGTGTGGATGGCAGTGAGGGACAGGCTGGTGGTGGTGTGTGGATGGCAGTGAGTGTCAGGCTGGGTGCGGTGTGTGGACGGCAGTGAGTCAGGCTGGGTGCGGTGTGTTGACGGCAGTGAGGGTCAGGCTCAGTGCGGCAGGTGGCCGGCGGTGAGGGACAGGCTGGGGCCTGTGTCTGGGCAGCGGTGAGGGTCAGGCTGGGGGTGGAGTGTGAACAGCTGTGATGATAAGACTAGACGGCAGTGAGGGTCAGGCTCGGTGCGGCAGGTGGCCGGCGGTGAGGGACAGGCTTGGGATGGTGTTGGATGGCGGTGAGTGTCAGGCTGGGTCAGTGTGTGGATGGCAGTGAGGGACAGGCTGGGGTCTGTGTCTGGGCAGCGGTGAGGGTCAGGCTGGGGATGGAGTGTGAACAGCTGTGATGATAAGACTATGGCCGGTGTGAGGGTGGCAATGAGGGTCAGGCTGGAGCGTTTTTGGATGGCGGTGAGGGTCAGGCTGGAGACGGTGTGTGGGTTGCAGTGAGTTTCAAGCTGGGGACGGTGTGTGGGCAGTGCTGAGGGTCAACCTTGGGGTGGTGTGTGGACGGCGGTGAGGGTCAGGCTGGTGGCGGTGTGTGGACGGTACTGAGGGTCATTCTGGGGGCGGTGTGTCTGTGGAGGTGAGGGTCAGACTGCGGGTGGAGAGTGTCAGGCTGGGGGTGGTGTGTTGACAGCGGTGAGGGTCAGTCTGGGTGCGGTGAGTGGACGGCAGTGGGGTTCAGGTTGGGGGCAGTGTGTGGGCGGCGGTGAGGTTCAGGCTGGAGGCGGTGTTGCGTGGCGTTGGGTGTCAGACAGGGGGTGGTGTGTTATCGGAGGGGACGGTCAGGCTGAGGTCAATGCGTGAATGATGGTGGGGGTCAGGCTGGGGGTGGTGTGTGGAGGGTGGTGAGGGACAGGCTGGTGACGGTGTGTGGATGGTAGTGAGGGTCATTCTGGGGGCGTTGTCTTGGTGGCAGTGAGGGTCAAGCTGGGGATGGTGCGTGGACTGTGGAGAGTGTCAGGTTGGGGTCTGTGTAGACAGCGGTGAGGCTTAGTCTGGGTGCGGTGTGTGGACGGTGGTGAGGTTCAGGCTGAGGGCGGTGTTGGGTGGCGTTGGGTGTCAGGCTGGAGGTGGTGTGTATTCGGAGGGGACAGTCAGGCTCGTGTCGATGCGTGAGTGATTGTGCGGGTCAAGCTGGGGGCGGTGTGTGGACGGCAGTGAGGGACAGGCTGGTGAAGGTATGTGGATGGAGGTGAGGGTCAGGCTGGGGGCGGTGTGTGGACAGCTGTGAGGGTCAGGCTGGGTGCGATGTGTGGACGGCAGTGAAGGTCAGGTTGGGGACGGTGTGTGGATGGTGTGAGGGCCAGGCTGGGGGCAGTATGTAGACAGCGGTGAGGGTCAGGCTGGGGGTGGTGTGGAGATGGCGGTGAGTGTTAGGCTGGGGCAGTGTGTGGACGGTAGTGAGGGTCAGGCTGGTGGCGGTGTGTGGATGGCAGTGAAGATCAGGCTGGGGGCGATGTGCGGAAATCAGTGAGGTTCAGGCTGGGTGCGATGTGTGGACGGCAGTGAAGGTCAGGTTGGGGACGGTGTGTGGATGGTGGTGAGGGCGAGGCTGGGGGCAGTTTGTAGACAGCGGTGAGGGTCAGGCTGGGGGTGGTGTGGAGATGGCGGTGAGTGTTAGGCTGGGGCAGTGTGTGGACGGTAGTGAGGGTCAGGCTGGGGGCGGTTTGTGGATGGTGGTGAGGGTGAGGCTGGGGGCGGTATGTAGACAACGGTGAGGGTCAGGCTGGGGATGGTCTGGAGATGGCGGTGAGGGTTAGGCTGAGGTGGTGTGTGGACGGCGGTGATGGTCAGTCTGGGGGCGGTTGGTGGACGGTGGTGAAGGTGAGGCTGGGAGTAGTATGTAGACAGCAGTGAGGGTCAGGCTGTGGGTGGTGTGTAAATGGCAGTGAGTGTTAGGCTGGGGGTGGTGTGTGGACGACAGTGTGGGTCAGGCTGCGTGCGGTGTGTGGACATCGGTAGGGATCAGGTTGGGTGCAGAGTGTGGACAGCAGTGGTGGTCAGGCTGAGGGCGGTGTGTGCATGGTGATGAGGTTCAGGCTGGAGTAGTGTGAGGATGGCCGTGAGGGTCAGTTTGGGGGTGGTGTTGGATGGCAGTGAGGGCCAATTTGGGGTTGGTGTGTCGGCGATGGTGAGGGTTAGGCATGGAGGTGGCAGTGAGCGTCAGGCTGGGGGTGGTCTGTGGATGGCGGTGAGGGTCAGGCTGGGGACAGTGTGTTCGAAGGCGAAGAGGAACAGGCTGGCGGTGGAGTGTTGACGGTGATGAGGGTCAGGCTAGAGGTGGTGTGTTGATGGCTGTGAGGGTTAGGCTGGGGGCAGTGTGTGGACGGCGGTGAGGGTCATTCTGGGGGAAGTGCATGGGCGGCGGTGAGGGTCAGGCTGGGGGCATTGTGTACGCGGGGGTGAGGGTCAGGCTGCGCGTGGTGTGTGGATGGTGTAGAGTGACAGGCTGTGGGCGGTGTGTGCGCGGAGGGGAGGGTGTGGCCTGGGGTGGTGTGGGTGGTGGTGAGGTTCAGGCTAGGGGTGATGTTGGCCGGCGGTGTGAGTCAGGCTGGGGGCGGAGTGTGGACGACGATGAGGACCAGGCATGGGTCAGTGTTGGACAGCGGTGAGGTGAGCATCAGGCTGTGGCCGTAGTGTGGGCAGCGGAGAAGGTCAGGCGAGGGATTGTGTGAGGATCGCGGCGAGGATAAGGCTAGGGACGGTGTGTAGGCAGCAGAGAGGGTCAGGCTTGGTGCAGTGTCTGGATGGCAGTGAGGGACAGGCTGGGGGCGGTGTGTGGACGGCAGTGAGGGTCAGGCTGGGGCGATGCGGGACGGCAGTGAGGGTCCGGCTGGGGCAGTGCGGGACGGCGGTGAGAGTCAGGTTGGGGACGGTTTGTGGATGGCAGTGAGGGTCAGGCTGGGGTTCGTGTGTGGATGGCAGTGAGGGACAGGCTGGTGGTGGTGTGTGGATGGCAGTGAGTGTCAGGCTGGGTGCGGTGTGTGGACGGCAGTGAGTCAGGCTGGGTGCGGTGTGTTGACGGCAGTGAGGGTCAGGCTCAGTGCGGCAGGTGGCCGGCGGTGAGGGACAGGCTGGGGCCTGTGTCTGGGCAGCGGTGAGGGTCAGGCTGGGGGTGGAGTGTGAACAGCTGTGATGATAAGACTAGACGGCAGTGAGGGTCAGGCTCGGTGCGGCAGGTGGCCGGCGGTGAGGGACAGGCTTGGGATGGTGTTGGATGGCGGTGAGTGTCAGGCTGGGTCAGTGTGTGGATGGCAGTGAGGGACAGGCTGGGGTCTGTGTCTGGGCAGCGGTGAGGGTCAGGCTGGGGATGGAGTGTGAACAGCTGTGATGATAAGACTATGGCCGGTGTGAGGGTGGCAATGAGGGTCAGGCTGGAGCGTTTTTGGATGGCGGTGAG
The DNA here is from genome assembly GCF_037043375.1 of Chiloscyllium plagiosum. NCBI lineage: Eukaryota > Metazoa > Chordata > Chondrichthyes > Orectolobiformes > Hemiscylliidae > Chiloscyllium > Chiloscyllium plagiosum. Next base: position 34,086,597 of record NW_028270171.1, read on the forward strand.
GGTCAGGCTGGAGACGGTGTGTGGGTTGCAGTGAGTTTCAAGCTGGGGACGGTGTGTGGGCAGTGCTGAGGGTCAACCTTGGGGTGGTGTGTGGACGGCGGTGAGGGTCAGGCTGGTGGCGGTGTGTGGACGGTACTGAGGGTCATTCTGGGGGCGGTGTGTCTGTGGAGGTGAGGGTCAGACTGCGGGTGGTGTATGTACGGTGGAGAGTGTCAGGCTGGGGGTGGTGTGTTGACAGTGGTGAGGGTCAGTCTGGGTGCGGTGAGTGGACGGCAGTGGGGTTCAGGTTGGGGGCAGTGTGTGGGCGGCGGTGAGGTTCAGGCTGGAGGCGGTGTTGCGTGGCGTTGGGTGTCAGACAGGGGGTGGTGTGTTATCGGAGGGGACGGTCAGGCTGAGGTCAATGCGTGAATGATGGTGGGGGTCAGGCTGGGGGTGGTGTGTGGAGGGTGGTGAGGGACAGGCTGGTGACGGTGTGTGGATGGTAGTGAGGGTCATTCTGGGGGCGTTGTCTTGGTGGCAGTGAGGGTCAAGCTGGGGATGGTGCGTGGACTGTGGAGAGTGTCAGGTTGGGGTCTGTGTAGACAGCGGTGAGGCTTAGTCTGGGTGCGGTGTGTGGACGGTGGTGAGGTTCAGGCTGAGGGCGGTGTTGGGTGGCGTTGGGTGTCAGGCTGGAGGTGGTGTGTATTCGGAGGGGACAGTCAGGCTCGTGTCGATGCGTGAGTGATTGTGCGGGTCAAGCTGGGGGCGGTGTGTGGACGGCAGTGAGGGACAGGCTGGTGAAGGTATGTGGATGGAGGTGAGGGTCAGGCTGGGGGCGGTGTGTGGACAGCTGTGAGGGTCAGGCTGGGTGCGATGTGTGGACGGCAGTGAAGGTCAGGTTGGGGACGGTGTGTGGATGGTGTGAGGGCCAGGCTGGGGGCAGTATGTAGACAGCGGTGAGGGTCAGGCTGGGGGTGGTGTGGAGATGGCGGTGAGTGTTAGGCTGGGGCAGTGTGTGGACGGTAGTGAGGGTCAGGCTGGTGGCGGTGTGTGGATGGCAGTGAAGATCAGGCTGGGGGCGATGTGCGGAAATCAGTGAGGGTCAGGCTGGGTGCGATGTGTGGACGGCAGTGAAGGTCAGGTTGGGGACGGTGTGTGGATGGTGGTGAGGGCGAGGCTGGGGGCAGTTTGTAGACAGCGGTGAGGGTCAGGCTGGGGGTGGTGTGGAGATGGCGGTGAGTGTTAGGCTGGGGCAGTGTGTGGACGGTAGTGAGGGTCAGGCTGGGGGCGGTTTGTGGATGGTGGTGAGGGTGAGGCTGGGGGCGGTATGTAGACAACGGTGAGGGTCAGGCTGGGGATGGTCTGGAGATGGCGGTGAGGGTTAGGCTGAGGTGGTGTGTGGACGGCGGTGATGGTCAGTCTGGGGGCGGTTGGTGGACGGTGGTGAAGGTGAGGCTGGGAGTAGTATGTAGACAGCAGTGAGGGTCAGGCTGTGGGTGGTGTGTAAATGGCAGTGAGTGTTAGGCTGGGGGTGGTGTGTGGACGACAGTGTGGGTCAGGCTGCGTGCGGTGTGTGGACATCGGTAGGGATCAGGTTGGGTACAGAGTGTGGACAGCAGTGGTGGTCAGGCTGAGGGCGGTGTGTGCATGGTGATGAGGTTCAGGCTGGAGTAGTGTGAGGATGGCCGTGAGGGTCAGTTTGGGGGTGGTGTTGGATGGCAGTGAGGGCCAATTTGTGGTTGGTGTGTCGGCAATGGTGAGGGTTAGGCATGGAGGTGGCAGTGAGCGTCAGGCTGGGGGTGGTCTGTGGATGGCGGTGAGGGTCAGGCTGGGAGCGGTGTTGGATTGTGGTGAGGGCCAATTTGGGGTCGGTGTGTGGGAGGTGGTGAGGGTCAGGCTGGGGCGGTCTTTGGACGGCAGTGAGGGTCAGGCTGGGGCCGGTGTGTTCGAAGTCAATGAGGGTCAGGCTGGGGATGGTGTTTGGGCGATGTTGACTGTCAGGCTGGGGGCAGTGAGGGAAATGCTGGGTATGGTGTGTACATTGCAGTGAGGGTCAGGCTGGATCAGTGTGTGGGCGGCAGTGAGGGTCAGGATGGGGTGATATTGGACGACGGTGAGTGTCAGGCATGCGGCAGTGTTGGATCGTGGTGGGGGTCAGGCTGGGGACGGTTGGCGGATGGCAGTGGGGGTCAGGCTGGGGCAGTTGGTTGACGACGGTGTGGGTCAGGCTGGGGGTGGTGTGTGGACGGTGTGAGGGTCAGGATTGGGTCATTTGTGGACGGCAGTGAGTGGTGGTGAAGGTCAGGCTGGGGGCAGTCTATGGGCAATGGTGAGGGTCAGCCTTGGGATGGTGTGTAGACGGTGGTGAGGGTCAGCCTTGGGATGGTGTGTAGACCGTGGTGAGGGTCAGGCTGGGGGTGGTGTGTGGATGGCAGTGAGGGTTAGGCTGGGTGAGATGTGTGGACGGCAGCGAGGGTCAGGCTGGGGGCGGCATGTGGACGACGATGAGGGTCCGGCTGGTTGCAGTGTGTGGACGGCAGTCAGGTTAGGCATGTGTCAGTGTTGGACGGCGGTGAGCGTCAGGCTGGGGGCTGTGTGTGGGCGATGGTGAGGGTCAGCCTCGGGGCGTTGTGTGTTCTCGGTGAGGATCATGCTGTGGGTGGTGTGTGGACAGCAGTGAGAATAAAGCTAGGGGCGGTGTGTGGGCGGCCATGAGCCTCAGGCTGGTGGCAGTGTTGGACGGCTGTGAGCGTCAGGCTGGGGGCGTTGTGTGGACTACAGTGAGGGTCAGGCTGGGGATGGTGTGTGGGTGGCTGCGAGGTTCAGGCTGGGGGCGGTGTTGGGTGGCGGTGGGTGTAAGGCAGGGGTTGGTTTGTGTTTGGAAGGGATGATCAGGCTGGTGCCGGCGTGTGAACGACGGTGAGCGTAAGGCTGCGGGCAGTGAGTGGATGGTGATGAGGGTCTGGCTGGGAGCGGTGTGTGTACGACGGTGCAGGTGAGGCTGGGGGCGTTGTGTAGACGGTGGTGAGGTTCAGGCTGGGGGCGGTGTGTGTACGACGGTGCGGGTCAGGCTGGGGGTGTTGTGTGGATGCTGCAGGCTGGGAGCGGTGTGTGGATGGCGGTGAGGTTCAGGCGGGGGATGGTGGGTGGATGGCGGTGAGGGTCTGGCTGGGGGCGGTGTGTGGATGGCGGTGAGAGTCAGGCTGGGGATGGTGTGTGGATGGCGGTGAGTGTCAGGCTGGGGATGGTGTGTGGATGGCGATGAGGTTCAGGCTGGGGGTGGTGTGAGGATGGTGGTGAGGGTCAGGCTGGAGGCGATGTTGAATGGCGGTAAGGGTCAATTTAGTGTCGGTGTGTGGGCGATGGTGAGGGTCAGGCTGGAGGCGGCAGTGAGGGTCAGGCCAGAGGTGGTTTGTGGATGGTAGTGAGGTTCAGACTGGGGGCGACGTTTGGACGGCGGTGAGGGTCAGGCTGGGAGCAGTTTTGGATGGTGGTGAGGGTCAATTTGGGGTCGGCGTGTGGGAGGTGGTGTGGGTCAGGCTGGGGGCAGCGTTTGGACGGCAGTGAGGGTCAGGCTGGGGGCGGTGTGTTTGACGTCAATGATGGTCAGCCTGGGGATGGAGTGTGGATGGCGGTGAGAGTCAGGGTGGGGATGCCGTGTGGATGGCGGTGAGGGTCAGTCTGGGGATGCTGTGTGGATGGCGGTGAGAGTCAGGGTGGGGATGCTGCGTTGATGGCGGTGAGAGTCAGGCTGGGGATGGTGTGTGGATGGCGGTGAGAATCAGGCTGGGGATGGTGTGTGGATGGCAGTGAGGGTCAGGCTGGCGATGGTTTGTGGATGGCGGTGAGAGTCAGGGTGTGGATGGTGTGTGGATGGCGGTAAGAGTCAGGCTGGGGATGCCGTGTGGATGGCGGTGAGGGTCAGTCTGGCGATGCTGTGTGAATGGCGGTGAGAGTCAGGGTGGGGATGCTGCGTTGATGGCGGTGAGAGTCAGGCTGGGGATGGTGTGTGGATGGCGGTGAGAATCAGGCTGGGGATGGTGTGTGGATGGCAGTGAGGGTCAGGCTGTGGATGGTGTCAGGATGGCAGTGAGGGTCAGGCGGGGGATGGTGTGTGGATCGCGGTGAGGGTCAGGCTGGGGATGGAGTGTGGATGGTAGTGTGGGTCAGGTTGGGTGTGGTTGGTGAACGGTGGTGTGGGTCAGCCTGGAATGGTGCGGGACGGCGGTGAGGGTCAGGCTGTTGGTGGTGCCTGTACGGCGGTGAGAGTCAGTCTGGGGATGGTGTGTGAATGGCAGTGAGGGTCAGGTTGGGTGTGGTTGCTGGATGGTGGTGTGGGTCAGCCTGGAATGGTGCGGGACAGCGGTGAGAGTCAGGTTGGGGACGGTTAGTGGATGGCGATGAAGGTCAGGCTGCAGGCAGTATGGAGACGGTGGTGAGCGTCAGGCTGGGGGCATTGTGTGGTCTGCAGTGAGGGTCAGGCTGGGAGCAGTGTGTGGGTGGCTGTGAAGTTCAGGTTGGGGCGGGTTGTTGGGTGGCAGGCAGGGGTTGGTGTGTGTTTGGAGGGGAGGATCAGGCTGGTGTCGGCGTGTAAACGACGGTGAGGGTCAGTCTGTGGGCAGTGAGTGGAGGGCGGTGAGGCTCAGGCTGTGGGGCAGTGTGTGTATGACGATGCGGGTCAGGCTGGGGGGCGGTTTGTGCACGACAGTGCGGTCAGGCTGGGGGCGGTGTGTGGTCGGTGATGAGGTTCAGGCTGTGGGCAGTGTGGATGGTGGTGAGGGTCAGGCTGGTGGCGCTGTGTTTGACGTCAATGAGGTTCAGTCTGGGATGGTGTGTGGGCGATGTTGAGGGTCTGGCTGGGGTCAGTGTGTGGGCGGTGATGAGGGTCAGGCTGGTGGCGGTGTGTGGACTGTGCAGAGTGCCAGGCTGGGGGCGGTGTGTAGACAGCGGTGAGGGTGAGGCTGGGTGCGATGTGTGGACGGCAGTGGGGTTCAGGCTGGGGACGGTGTGTGGATGGTGGAGAGTGCCAGGCTGGGAGTGGTGTGTAGACAGCGGTGAGGGTGAGGCTGGTGCAGTGTGTGGAAGGCAGTAGAATTCAGGCAAGGGGTGGTGTGCGGACGGCAATTTGGGTCATGCTGGAGATGGTGTATGGGTGACTGTGAGGGTCAGGCTGGTGGCGGTGTGTGGACGGAGGTGAGGGTCAGGCTGTGGCAGTGTTGTACAGTGGTGGGGTCCGGCTGGAGGCGGTTGGTGGATGGTGGTGTGGGTCAGGCTGGGGCGATGCAGGATGGTGGTGAGGGACAGGCTGGTGGCGGTGTGTGGACGGCGGTGAGAGTCAGGCTGGGGGGGTGCGGGATGGCGGTGAGAGTCAGGTTGGGAACGGTTTGTGGATGGCTGTGAGGGTCAGGCTGGGAGCGGTGTGCATATGGCAGTGAGGGTTAGGCCGGGGGCAGTGTGTAGATGTCGGTGAGTGTCAGGCTGTGTTTTGTGTGTGATGGCAGTGAGGGTCAGGCAGGCGCCGGTGTGTGGCCGGCGATGACACACTGTGACATTCTCTAACAGACTGTGACATACACTGACCCGCTCTCAGATGCACTGTGACACTCTCTTAGACACACTGTGACACTCTCTGTCTCTCTCTGACACTCTGAGACACACTGTGATACTCTGTAACTCTCTCTGAGACTCTGATACACACTGTGACATTCGCAGACCCTCAATGACACTCTTTGAGACACACTGTGGCACTCTCTGACTCTCTCTGACACTCTCCCAAAACACAATGTGACACTCTCTGACAGACTGTGGCACTCCCTGACACACTATAACACTCTCTGACGACTGTGACACACTCTGACACATGGTAAAATTCACTGTGACACTGTGACACTCTTGAAGACACACTGTGACACTCTGACTATCTCTGAGTCACACTATGATTCTCTCTAACAGTCTATGACACGCTATGACATTCTCTGACTTTCTCTGACACTCTCTGAGGCATACTGTGACACTCTCTGATGCTCTCTGACACTCTCTTAGACACACGGCAACACACTCTGACACTCTCTGACACTCTCTAAGACACACAGTGACACTCTCTGACTCTCTCTCTGACACTCTCCGAAACACAATGTGATGCTCTGTGAATCTCTGACTCTCTGAGACACACTGTGACTCTCTGTGACTCTATCTACCTCTCTGAGACACACTATGACACTCTGTGACTCTCTCTGACAGTCTCTGAGAAACACTGTGACACTTTGTGACTTTCTGTCACTCTCTGAGACACACTGTAACACTCTCTGACAGACTGTGACCCTCTCTGAGACAAACACTGAATCTCTCTGAGACACAGTATGATTCACTGTGACACTCTCTGACTCTCTCTGACACTCTCTGAAATACACTGTAACCTTCTCTGACAGACTGTGACACACTGTGGCACTCTCTGATACACAGTGTGAGACTCTCGGAGACACACTGCGGCACTCCCTGACCCTCTCAGACACTCTCTGAGACACACTGTGACACTCTCTGACAGACTGTGACGCACTATGACACTTTCTTAGGCACACTGTGACACTATCTGATTATCTCTGACACTTTGAGACATACTGTGACACTATGTGACTCTCTCTTACACTGTGAGATGCACTGTGACAATCTCTGACTCTCTCTATCTCTGACTCACACTATGATTCTCTCTAACATTCTCTGTCTTTCTCTGACACCCTCTGCGGCAAACTGTGACACTCTCTGACAGACTGTGACACATTGTGACACACTCTGACCCTCTCTGAGACACACTGTCACACTCTATGACTCTCTCTGACACTCTCTGAGACACACTGTGACACTTTCTGACACACTGTGACATTTCTGAGATACTCTGATGCTCTCTGTGACACACTGTGACACATTCCGTCTCTCTCTGATTCCCTGAGACTCATTTTGACACTCTCTACCACACTGTGTCACTGATTGACTGTGACACTCCCTGACACAAGATGACATTCTTCTAGACATTGTGACACTCTCTGAGGCACACTGTGACACTTTCTGGCTCTCTCTGACTCTCTGAGACACACTGTGACACTCTCGGAGACGCACTGTGACACTCTCGAACAGACTGTGACACTCTCTGTCTCTCTCTCTGACTCTCTGAGACACACTGTGACACTCTTGGAGACGCACTGTGACACTCTCTAACAGACTGTGACACTCTCTGTCTCTCTCTCTGACACTCTGAGACACACTGTGACACTCTCGGAGACGCACTGTGACACTCTCTAACAGACTGTGACACTCTCTGTCTCTCTCTCTGACTCTGAGACACACTGTGACACTCTCGGAGACGCACTGTGACACTCTCTAACAGACTGTGACACTCTCTTAGACACACTTTGACACTCTCTGACTCTCTCTGACACTCTGAGACACACTGTGACACTCTCTGACCCTCTCTGAGACACACTGTGATATTCAAAGTTTGAGAGAAGATTTGTAGCTCGGGTGCTCGTTGTTGTGGTTCTGTTCACCGAGCTGGGAATTTGTGTTGCAAACGTTTCGTCCCCTGTCTAGGTGACATCCTCAGTGCTTGGGAGCCTCCTGTGAAGCGCTTCTGTGATGTTTCCTCCAGCATTTATAGTGGCCTGTCTCTGCTGCTTCAGGTTATCAGTTCTAGCTGTCCGCTGTAGTGGCCGGTTTATTGGTTCCAGGTCGATGCGTTTGTTTATAGAGTCTGTGGATGAGTGCCATGCCTCTAGGAATTCCCTGGCTGTTCTCTGTTTGGCTTGCCCTATAATGGTAGTGTTGTCCCAGTCGAATTCATGTTGCTTGTCATCTGCGTGTGTGGCTACTAAGGATAGCTGGTCGTGACGTTTCAAGGCTAGTTGGTGTTCATTGGTACGGATGGTTAGCTGTCTTCCTGTTTGTCCTATATAGTGTTTTGTGCAGTCCTTGCATGGGATTTTGTACACTACATTGGTTTTGCCAAGGGACTCAACTACAACCACAGGGACGCCAAGACAGCAGACTTCCTAGCAGCACTAGACTGCACGCTCAGGAACAATGGACTGACAGAAGAGACACAACAAACAGTGAGACAAAGTATCGTACCTCTGATAACAAGGAAAAGACAAACACATAACCTCAACACAAAGGAAAGGTAAGCACTGAAATCACTAAGAAACGATAAGAACATAATCATACTACCAGCAGACAAAGGCAGAATGACGGTCATCCTGGACAAAGCAGAGTACATCCAAAAAGCACAACTACTTGCAGATACCAACACCTACCAAAAGAGGGAGTTTGACCCCACCCCACTGCTCAGCAATAGGATAAACAACACACTGAGGAATCTACAAAGAAACGGACAGATAACCAGGTCTGACCAACAGAGAATGAAACCTGAAAGCAACAACACCCCCAGATTCTATGGACTACCTAAAGTGCACAAACCAGACATCCCACTCAGACGCATAGTATCACTACCAGGGACACCATCACACAAACTGGCTAAAGAACTACAGCAGAAACTGAAACACCTGATCAGCGGATCCAGACACTCTATACAATCAACACAGGAATTCTTGGACATCATCAGAAATATACACATAGACAAGGAAGAAACTATGGTCTCATTCGACGTAACGGCACTGTTCACCTGTATCGACAAAACCCTAGCTAGAGAAACAATAGCCAACCTGCTGGACATACAGAACAGACAACAGGACGTTGAACCTATCAACAAAGACGGCATACTTAAAGTACTGGACTTGTGCCTCACAACATACTTCACATTCAACAACCAGATATACGAACAAATCAACGGAACACCCATGGGCTCACCGATCTCGGGACTCATAGCAGAAGCAGTAATACAAAGGTTAGAACAAGCAATCTTACAGCAACTTCAACCCAAACTCTGGGTCAGATATGTGGATGACACCTTTGTAATCATTAAAAACACAGAAATAGAGAAAACACATCGGATCATCAACGCCACAGTCACAGGAATCCGATTCACGAGAGAGGAAGAAAAGGATAATCAACTCCCATTCCTAGACGTGATGGTACAAAGAACACGTAACGCAGCATTCACCACAAAGGTATACAGGAAAGCCACACTCAGAGACCAAGTCCTGAACTATGAAAGCAACCACCCCAACACACACAAATGAAGTTGCATCAAGACACTATTCAAAAGGGCCACAACACACTGCAGCACACCAGATCTGCAAAAAGAGGAAGAGAAACGTCTATACAAGGTATTCGCCAAAAACGGATACCCTCGCAATTTCATCAACAGATGCCTAAGGGAAAGACAACAGAACGAGGACATGCCGTAACCCAAAGGACTAGCCACACTACCATACATCAGGAGCATTTCCGAACTGACAGCCACACTACTGCGACCACTCGGACTCATAACAGCACACAAACCAACAGCCACTCTCAGACAACAACGCACCAGAACGAAGGACCCGATACCCAGCATGAGCAAAACCAATATAGTGTACAAAATCCCATGCAAGGACTACACAAAACACTACATAGGACAAACAGGAAGTCAGCTAACGATCCATATCCATGAACACCAACTAGCCACGAAACGACACGATCAGCTATCCTTAGTAGTCACGCACGCAGATGACAAGCAACATGAATTTGACTGGTACAACACTACCATTATAGGGCAAGCCAAACAGAGAACAGCCAAGGAATTCCTAAAGGCATGGCACTCATCCACAGACTCTATCAACAAACACATCGACCTGGACCCAATATACCGGCCACTACAGCGGACAGCTAGAACTGACAACCGGAAGCGGCAGAGACAGGCCACTATAAATGCTGGAGGAAACATCACAGAAGCGCTTCACGGGAGGCTCCCAAGCACTGAGGATGTCATCTAGACAGGGGACGAAACGTTTGCAACACAAATTCCCAGCTCGGGGAACAGAACCACAACAACTGTGATACTCTATGACTCTCTCTGAAACTCACTTTGTTACTTTCTGTGACACACTGTGACACTCTCTAACCGACTGTGACACTCTCTGATACATGGTGGTATTCTCTGAGACACTGTGACACTCTCTGAAACACACTGTGACACTCTCTGAGACACACTTTGACACTCTCTGCCTCTCTCTGAGACACTGGTTCACTCTCTGAAGCACACTGTGAAACACTGTGACATTTTTTGACTCTCTCACATTCTCTGAGACACACTGTGACACTCTCTGACCCTCTCTGACGCACACTGTGACACTCACTGACAGACTGTGACAGACTGTGACACTGAGACAAATGCTGACCCTCTCTGACACTCTCTGAGACACAGTATGACACACTGTGACACTCTCTGTGACAGACCGTGACACTTTCTGACCCGCTCTGACACTCTCTGAGACACACTGTGACACTCAATGACAGACTGTGACACACTGTGAAACTCTGACTCTCTCTGACACTCTCTGAGGCACACAGTGACCTCTCAGATAGACTGTGACACACTGCAACACTCTCAACAGCAGACTGTGACACTTTCTGACTCTCTCTGACTCACTCTGAAATACACTGTAATCTTCTCTGACAGACTGAGACACACTGTGACATTCTCTGAGACAGATTGTGACACTTTCCGACTCTCTGAGACACACTGTGACACTCTCTGAGTCACACTGTGACACTCTCTGACAGACGGTGACACTCTCTGACTCTCTCTGAGAAGACTGTGACACTTTCCGACTCTCTCTGAGACACACTGTGACACTTTCTGACTCTCTGAGACACACTATGACACTCTCTGACTGACTGTAAAACATTGTGACACTCTGAGACTCTCTTAGACACACTGTGCCACTCTCTGACTCTCTGTGACACTCTCTGACAGACTGTGACATGCTGTGAACTCTCTGACTCTCTCTGACATGCTCCGAGACACGCTGTGAAACTCTGACTGGCTGTGAAACACTGTGACACACTGAGACTCTCTTAGACACACTGTGACACTCTCTGACTGACTGTGACACTCTCTGACTCTCTCTGAGAGAGACTGTGACACTTTCTGACTCTCTCTGAGACACACTGTGACACTTTCTGACTCTCTCTCTGACTCTCTGAGACACACTGTGACACTCTCTGACTGTCTGAAACACTGCGACACTCTGAGACTCTCTTAGACACACGGTGACATCTTTGACTCTCTGTGACACTCTCTGACAGACTGTGACACGCTGTGAACTCTCTGACTCTCTCTGACACTCTCTTAGACACACTGTGATACTCTCTAAGACACATTATGGAATTCTCTGACACTCTCTGTGACACACAGTGAAACTCTCAAAGACAGACTGTGACACGTTCTGACTCTCTCTGTCTCACTCTGAAATACACTGTAACCTTCTCTGACACACTGTGACACACTCTGAGACACACTGTGACAGTTTCTGACTCTCTGAGACATACTGTGACACTCTCTGACAGACTGTGACACACTGTGACACTCTCTGACCCTCTCTGACACTCTCGTAAAAACACTGTGACACTCTCTGGCTCACTATGACACTGTCTCACAGACTGTGACACACTGTGAACTCTCTGACTCTCTCTGACACTCGCTTAGACACACTGTGTTTCTCTCTGAGACACACTGTGGAACTCTCTGACCCTCTCTGACACTCTTTGAGAAACACTGTCTCATTCTCTGCCTTTCTCTGTCTCTCTGAGACACATTGTGGGACTCTCTGGCACTCTCTGTGACAGACTATGACACTGTCTGACACACAGTGACACTCTCTGACCGAGTGTGACACTCTCCAACACACGATGACATTTTCTGAGTCATTGTGACACGCTCTGAGACACACTGGGACACTTTCTGACAGATTGTGACTCTCTCTGAGACAAACTCTGACCATCTGTGACACTCTCTGAGACACAATGTGAAACACTGTGAAACACTCTGACTCTCTCTTAGACACACTGTGATACTCTCTGAGACACACTATGACACTCTCTGAGACACATTGTGGGACTCTGTGACACACAGTGACACTCTCAAAAACACACTGTGACACTCTCTGACTCTCTCTGACACTCTCCTAGACACACTATGACACTCTGTCTCTCTCTGACACTCCCTGAGCCTCAGTGGGACACTCTCTGACTCTCTCTGTGATAGACTGTGACACTCTCTGACTCTCTCTGACACTCACTGAGACACACTGTGACACTTTCTGACTCTTTCTGTCACTCTCAGAGACACACTGTAATACTCTCTGACAGACTGTGACCCTGTCTGAGACAAACGTTGACCCTGTCTGACACTCTCTCAGACACAGTATGACTCACTGTGACACTCTCTGACTCCGTCTGACAAACTCTGAAATACACTGTAAGATTCTCTGACAGACTGTGTCACACTGTGACACTCTCTGAGACAAACGGTGACACTTTCTGAATCTTTCTGTCACTCTCGGAGACACAATGTGACACTCTCTGACAGACTGTTACCCTGTCTGAGACAAACGCTGACCTTCTCTGACGCTCTCTGAGACACAGTATGACTCACATGACACTCTCTGACTCTCTCTGAAAAACACTGTAAACTTCTCTGACAGACTGTGACACACTATGACACTCTCTTAGACACACTGTGACACTCTCTGTCTATCTCTGACACTCTGGGAAACACAGTGATAATCTCTGACGCTCTCTGAGACACACTGTAACACTCTCTGACTCTCTCTGAAACACACTGTGACACTCGCTGACAGATTGTGATACTTTATGACTCTGCCTGAATCTCTGAGACACACTGTGACACTCTCTGACTCTCTTTGAATCTCTCTGTGACACTCTCTGACACTGTCTGAGACACGCTGTGACACTCTCTAACTCTCTCTGAGACACACTGTTACACTCTGTGACTCTATCTGCCACACTGGAATACACTATGTCACTCTCTGTCCCTCTCTGAGACACACTGTGACACTCTCTGACAGACTGCGACACTCTCTGGGACACACTGAGACACTTTCTGACTCACTGACACTCTCTGACAGACGGTGACAATTTCTGAGACACTGTGACACTCTCTGAGACACACTGTGACACTTGCTGTCTCTGACGCTCTGAGACACTCGGTCACTCTCTGAGACACACTGTGACATTTTTTGACTCTCTCTCACACTCTCTGAGACACACTGTTTCACTCTCTGACTCTCTGAGACACAAAGTGACTCTCTCTGACACACTGAGATTCACTGTGACACTTTCTGACACTCTCTACGAACCACTGTGGCACTCTCTGACAGACTGTGACAGACTGTGACAATTTCTGAGACACACGATGACACTCTCTGACATACTATGGCAGTCTCTGACACATGGTAACATTTTCTGCGACACTGCGACACTCTCTGAGACACACTGTGACACTTTTCGTCTCTCTCTGACTCCCTGGGACACACTGTAACACTCTCTGAGATAGACTGTGACACTCTCTGAGACACACTGTGACACTCACTGACTCTCTCTGACTCTGTCTGACGCACAGTATGACATACTGTGACACTCTCTGACTCACTCTTACACTCTCTGAGACATACTGTGACACTCTCTGAGACACACTGTGATACAGTCTGACTCTCCATGAAACTCTCTGAGGCACAGTTTGACACACTGTGACAATTTCTTACTCTCTCTGACACACTCTGAAATTCAATGTAACATTCTCTGACAGACTGTCACAATGTGACACTCTCTGAGACAGACTGTGATACTTTCTGACTCTCCTTGACTCTCTGAGACACACTGGGACACAAAGTGACACTATCTGACACTCTGAAACTCTCTTAGACACAATGTAACACTCTCTGACTCTATCTGACACTCTCTCAGACACACTGTAATACTCTCTGACTCACTCTGACTCTTTGAGATGCACTGTGACACTCTCTGATCCTATCTGACAATCTCTGAAACACACTGTGACACTCGCTGACAGATTGTGACACTTTCTGACTCTCCCTGAATCTCTGAGACACACTTTGACATCTCTGACTCTCTCTGAAACTCTCTGTGGCACTCTGTGACACACGCTGAAATACACTGTGACACTCTCTGACTCTCTCTCTGAAACTCTCTGTGACACTCTCTGATACATGCTGAGACACACTGGAACACTCCCTGGCACTTTCTCAAACACACTGGAACACTCTCTGGCACTTTCTCAAACACACTGTGACACTCTCTGCTCGTATCTGGCTCTCTCTGAGACAGATTGTGACACTTTCTGATTCTCTCTGACTCTCTGAGACACACTGTGACACTCTCTGACTCTATGAGACACACTGTGACACTCTGACAGACTGTGACACACTGAAACACTCTCTGAGAGACTGTGACACTCTCTGAGACACACTGTGACACACTCTGACATTCTCTGAAACACACTGTGACATTCCCTGACTCTCTCTGAGACACACTGTGACACTCACTGACTCTCTCTGACACTCTGTGACTCACTCTGACACTCTCGGAGACACACTGTGATACAGTCTGACTTTCTATGACACTCTCTCAGACTTTCTATGACACACTGTGACACTTCCTGACTCTCTCTGACACACTCTGAAATACAATGTAACATTCTCTGACAGAGAGTGACACTCTCTGAGCCAAATGCTGACACTCTCTGACACTCTCTGAGACACAGGATGACACACTGTGACACTTTCTGACTCTCCCTGACACACTCCGAAATACAATGTAACATTCTCTGATAGACTGTTACAATGTGACACTCTCTGAGACAAATTGTGAATCTTTCTGACTCTCTGAGGCACACTGTCATCCTCTCTTAGACACATTGTGACACACTGTGACACTCTCTGAGGCACACTGTGACACTCTCTGACAGACTGTGTCACACTGAGACACTCTCCAAGACAGATTAAGACACTTTCTGACTCTCTCTCTCTCTCTCTCTCTGAGACACATTGTGACACTCACTGAGATAATCTGACACTTTCTGACTCTCTCTGACTCTCTGAGACACACTGGGACACTCATTGAGACAAACTGACACTTTCTGACACTCTCTCACACTCACTGAAACACACTGTGACACTCTCTCACAGATTGTGACCCTCTGAGAGCCAAATACTGACACTCTCTCACATTCTCTGAGACACAGTAGGACAACTGTGAAACACTGACTCTCTCTTAGACACACTGTGATACTCTCTGAGGCACACTGTGACACTCTCTGAGACACATTATGGGACTCTCTGACACTCTCTGTGACACACAGTGACACTCTCAAAAACACACTGTGACACTCTGACTCTCTCTGACACTCTCTTAGACACACTATGACACTCTGTCTCTCTCTGACACTCCCTGAGCCTCAGTGGGACACTCTCTGACTCTCTCTGTAATAGACTTTGACACTCTCTGACTCTCTCTGACACTCACTGAGACACACTGTGACACTTTCTGACTCTTTCTATCACTCTCAGAGACACACTGTAATACTCTCTGACAGATTGTGACCCTGTCTGAGACAAACGTTGACCCTGTCTGACACTCTCTCAGACACAGTATGACTCACTGTGACACTCTCTGACTCCGTCTGACAAACTCTGAAATACACTGTAAGATTCTCTGACAGACTGTGTCACACTGTGACACTCTCTGAGACAAACGGTGACACTTTCTGAATCTTTCTGTCACTCTCGGAGACACAATGTGACACTCTCTGACAGACTGTTACCCTGTCTGAGACAAACGCTGACCCTCTCTGACACTCTCTGAGACACAGTATGACTCACCATGACACTCTCTGTCTATCTCTGACACTCTGGGAAACACAGTGATAATCTCTGACGCTCTCTGAGACACACTGTAACACTCTCTGACTCTCTCTGAAACACACTGTGACACTCGCTGACAGATTGTGATACTTTATGACTCTGCCTGAATCTCTGAGACACACTGTGACACTCTCTGGCTCTCTTTGAATCTCTCTGTGACACTCTCTGACACTGTCTGAGACACGCTGTGACACTCTCTAACTCTCTCTGAGACACACTGTTACACTCTGTGACTCTATCTGCCACACTGGAATACACTATGTCACTCTCTGTCTCTCTCTGAGACACACTGTGAACTCTCTGACAGACTGCGACACTCTCTGGGACACACTGAGACACTTTCTGACACACTGACACTCTCTGACAGACGGTGACAATTTCTGAGACACTCGGTCACTCTCTGAGACACACTGTGACATTTTTGACTCTCTCTCACACTCTCTGAGACACACTGTTTTACTCTCTGACTCTCTGAGACACAATGTGACTCTCTCTGACACACTGAGATTCACTGTGACACTTTCTGACACACTCTGTGAACTACTGTGGCACTCTCTGACAGACTGTGACAGACTGTGACAATTTCTGAGACACACGATGACACTCTCTGACATACTATGGCACTCTCTGACACATGGTAACATTTTCTGCGACACTGCGACACTCTCTGAGACACACTGTTTCACTCTCTGACTCTCTGAGACACAATGTGACTCTCTCTGACATACTGAGATTCACTGTGACACTTTCTGACACTCTCTGCGAACCACTGTGGCACTCTCTGACAGACTGTGACAGACTGTGACAATTTCCGAGACACACGATGACACTCTCTGACATACTATGGCACTCTCTGACACATGGTAACATTTTCTGCGATACTGCGACACTCTCTGAGACACACTGTGACACTCACTGACTCTCTCTGACTCTGTGACACGCTCTGACTCACTCTTACACTCTCTGAGACATACTGTGACACTCTCGAACAGTCTCCAACACACTGTAACACTCACTGAGACACACTGTGACACTCACTGACCCTCTCCAGCACACTGTGCCACTCTCTAAGACACACTGTGACACTCTCTGACACTCTCCAACCCACTGTGACACTCTCTGAGACACACTGCGACACTCTCTGATACTCTCCAACCCACTGTGACACTCTCTGAGACACACTGTGACACTCTCTGACACTCTCCAACCCACTGTGACAGTCTCTCAGACACACTGTGACACTCTCTGACACTCTCTGTGGCATACTGTGACACTTTCTAGCACATCTGAAACACTCTGTGACACTCTCTGAGATGGTGACACACGGCGACACTCACTGACACAATCTGACACTTTCCGACTCTCTCTGACACTCTGTAAGTCACACTGTGACACTCACTGAGACACACTGTGACACTCTCTGACGCGCTCTGAGGCGCACTGTGACACTCTCTGTCAGACTGTGACAGACTGAAACACTCCCTGAAAGACTGTGGCAGACTGTGACACTCTCTGAGACACACTGTGACACACTCTGACACTCTCCAGCACACTGTGACACTCTCTGAGACATACGGTGACACTCTCTGACACTCTCCAACCCACTGTGACAGTCTCTGAGAACACTGTGACACTCTCTGACACTGTCTGTGGCATACTCTGACACTTTCTAGCACATCTGAAACACTCTGTGACACTCTCTGACAGACGGTGACACAATGTGACACTCTCTGACAGATTATGACACTCTCTCTCTCTGACTCTCTGATACACACTGCGACACTCACTGAGACAATCGGACACTTTTCAACTCTCTCTGACTCTCTGAGACTCACTGTGACACTCACTGAGACACACTGTGACACTCTCTGACGAGCTCTGAGGCGCACTGTGACACTCTCTGACAGACCGTGACAATCTGAAACACTCTCTGAGAGACTGTGGCAGACTGTGACACTCTCTGAGACACACTGAGACACACTGTGACACTATCTGACACTCTCTGGGACACACTGTGACACTCTCTGACACTCTTTCAAACACACTGTGGCACTCTCTGACACTCTTTCAAACACACTGTGACAGTCTCTGACTCTCTGTGACACGCTCTGACACGCTCTCACACACACAGCGACACTCTCTGAGACACACTGTGACACTCTCTGACACTCTTTCAAACACACTGTGACACTCTCTGACACTCTTTCAAACACACTGTGACACTCTCTGACTCTCTGTGACACGCTCTGACACGCTCTCACACACACTGCGACACTCTCTGAGACACACTGTGCCACTCTCTGACTCTATGAGACACACTGTGACACTCTGACAGACTGTGACACACTGAAACACTCTCTGAGAGACTGTGACACTCTCTGAGACACACTGTGACACACTCTGACATTCTCTGAAACACACTGTGACATTCCCTGACTCTCTCTGAGACACACTGTGACACTCACTGACTCTCTCTGACACTCTGTGACTCACTCTGACACTCTCGGAGACACACTGTGATACAGTCTGACTTTCTATGACACTCTCTCAGACTTTCTATGACACACTGTGACACTTCCTGACTCTCTCTGACACACTCTGAAATACAATGTAACATTCTCTGACAGAGAGTGACACTCTCTGAGCCAAATGCTGACACTCTCTGAGACACAGGATGACACACTGTGACACTTTCTGACTCTCCCTGACATACTCCGAAATACAATGTAACATTCTCTGATAGACTGTTACAATGTGACACTCTCTGAGACAAATTGTGAATCTTTCTGACTCTCTGAGGCACACTGCCATCCTCTCTTAGACACATTGTGACACACTGTGACACTCTCTGAGGCACACTGTGACACTCTCTGACAGACTGTGTCACACTGAGACACTCTCCAAGACAGATTAAGACACTTTCTGACTCTCTCTCTCTCTCTCTCTCTGAGACACATTGTGACACTCACTGAGACAATCTGACACTTTCTGACTCTCTCTGACTCTCTGAGACACACTGGGACACTCATTGAGACAAACTGACACTTTCTGACACTCTCTCACACTCACTGAAACACACTGTGACACTCTCTCACAGATTGTGACCCTCTGAGAGCCAAATACTGACACTCTCTCACATTCTCTGAGACACAGTAGGACAACTGTGAAACACTCTGACTCTCTCTTAGACACACTGTGATACTCTCTGAGACACACTGTGACACTCTCTGAGACACATTATGGGACTCTCTGACACTCTCTGTGACACACAGTGACACTCTCAAAAACACACTGTGACACTCTGACTCTCTCTGACACTCTCTTAGACACACTATGACACTCTGTCTCTCTCTGACACTCCCTGAGCCTCAGTGGGACACTCTCTGACTCTCTCTGTAATAGACTTTGACACTCTCTGACTCTCTCTGACACTCACTGAGACACACTGTGACACTTTCTGACTCTTTCTATCACTCTCAGAGACACACTGTAATACTCTCTGACAGATTGTGACCCTGTCTGAGACAAACGTTGACCCTGTCTGACACTCTCTCAGACACGTATGACTCACTGTGACACTCTCTGACTCCGTCTGACAAACTCTGAAATACACTGTAAGATTCTCTGACAGACTGTGTCACACTGTGACACTCTCTGAGACAAACGGTGACACTTTCTGAATCTTTCTGTCACTCTCGGAGACACAATGTGACACTCTCTGACAGACTGTTACCCTGTCTGAGACAAACGCTGACCCTCTCTGACACTCTCTGAGACACAGTATGACTCACCATGACACTCTCTGTCTATCTCTGACACTCTGGGAAACACAGTGATAATCTCTGACGCTCTCTGAGACACACTGTAACACTCTCTGACTCTCTCTGAAACACACTGTGACACTCGCTGACAGATTGTGATACTTTATGACTCTGCCTGAATCTCTGAGACACACTGTGACACTCTCTGGCTCTCTTTGAATCTCTCTGTGACACTCTCTTACACTGTCTGAGACACGCTGTGACACTCTCTAACTCTCTCTGAGACACACTGTTACACTCTGTGACTCTATCTGCCACACTGGAATACACTATGTCACTCTCTGTCTCTCTCTCTGAGACACACTGTGAACTCTCTGACAGACTGCGACACTCTCTGGGACACACTGAGACACTTTCTGACACACTGACACTCTCTGACAGACGGTGACAATTTCTGAGACACTCGGTCACTCTCTGAAACACACTGTGACATTTTTTGACTCTCTCTCACACTCTCTGAGACACACTGTTTCACTCTCTGACTCTCTGAGACACAATGTGACTCTCTCTGACACACTGAGATTCACTGTGACACTTTCTGACACACTCTGTGAACTACTGTGGCACTCTCTGACAGACTGTGACAGACTGTGACAATTTCTGAGACACACGATGACACTCTCTGACATACTATGGCACTCTCTGACACATGGTAACATTTTCTGCGACACTGCGACACTCTCTGAGACACACTGT